>NC_139998.1:10922318-11464174 GCF_964263955.1 Coregonus lavaretus
CCGACGCTGATTGCATTTAAATTGAATCTGAAGCCTGATTGATTGTACGTATGTAATATAATTCCAATGGAAAAGGCTTTTGATTGACAGTCATTGTAATTAGCAGTACTGTTTAAATGAACAGGTTTTAAATGGTGGCTTTAAGAACAAATTAATAAATAAAATAAATAATAATTTCTGATTATGAAATGCAACAAGGATATATGTCCTTATATATCCAGCATTCAACACATCACTATATACTTTTAAAAAGTGTCCATTCAACAGTTGAGTGAGTGCTACAGTAAGGACTACTGCTGCTGTTTGAGATGTCACGCACTGTTTCCACACAGAATTTGGAATTAGAATACTAGAATGGACATTAACCTTCTTATGATGGCATAAAGGTCAGCCATTTTGGTCAGGGAGTTGGTCAACCATTGTTTGCCAGTGTTGTGATAAGATATTGTGTAAAATAATGCATTTGAAGAATTTATCTGAACTGTATGTTTGTTAGCCTGGGTACCAGTCTCTTTAGCTAATCCACTCCCTGTACTCCATGTCATGTGCCAAAGAGACTGGCCTTTCGTCTTCAAGTATGAACATTCTATCATTAATGTGCTTGAGGATAACAGAGGATTTAATCCTCATTCGAACACCCGCACAGCTATCCTCCAATCACTACAATCATGTACATTTTTGAACTTTTTTCTCTCCACAGAACACGTTGGTATCCGGTTGCTAAGCAACCAGTTTTTGTTTGTCCAGTCAAAACCAGTCTGTTCAAAGTTGCTACCTCACCTCTAAATTTTCAAACGTAATACATAGTGCAATTCCAACCCAAAAATGTCTTAGACTTTGTTATAAATTCTAATTCTATTTTCGATGCTCCACGTTTTCATGGTAGGCTGGACACTACTTTTTTAACAATGCTTTTTTCGGATAAAAACTAGTTCATTGCATCTGCCGTGGAACCCAGTTTCATAATATTACCATATTTCCCAGCTGCTTGCCATAGTTTTGAAGTAATCACAAAAGGGCCTTATTTTAGGGCATTTTTCACCCTGCCAGCTCCTATTAGTTCTATTGAGCACCGCGGCACCAACTCGCCTTCCGAACGTTCTATTCCCAGCCTATTGTTCTACGTCACAATGCCTGCTTCGCTATTGTTGGCAATGAGACCTGCCCATGTTGAACCAATCGCTGGTAGTTAAAACGTCAACAACAACAAAAAATGACTCATGGAACTCTGAGGTCGTCCCATTGTTTCCTATAGGGGAAACATAGGTATGTTTGTCTATTTCGCCAAATATCTCGCAATGTGTATATTATGATTTCTTGAAGTCGGACACCATTTTAATCATGAGAATCTCCTCTTTCTAATTATGTAAGGCTGGGCAGCGTACTCTGTTGTCATCAAACACTAGCCCCAAAATACTTTTTGCCCTTGGAACACTGAGCTCCCCCCATTGTTTCCTATGGAGAGGCATGCTGGTATATTTCGCCAAATATCTCACAATGGTTATATTTAGATTTTTTCAAGTAGAACACCATTTTCATCAGGATAATCTCCTCTTCCTAATTATGTAAGGCTGGGCAGCGTACTCCATTGTCATCGATCGCTAGACCAGAAATAGTCAGAAATTGCCATTTATTTCCTACTTTTTCGTTATGCAGACATAAGCACACTTGGCACCATTGAGGTGCGGATGTTTACTTTCTACACAAGTTGTTATTTTTCAGTTTCGTCCTAAAAACAGATTGTAGTGGTAAAATAAAAAGGGATACCTTTTTTTGTGCCATTTAGGCTAAATGGAATTCTAAGCATCACTCCAGTCAGAAGATGCTCTGCTAATGTTCGATTCAATTAATTTGCTATGGGCTCGCGCTAGTGTTCCAGCTTAGCCAACATTCTATTGCTGTTTTTCAGCCTTGGGTGAATTTTGACTCGTTCTATTGTCTAGCCTGTTCATGGAAAATATTAATGTTATTTCATTCAACAACCAATGAGCAACTCGCCATAAATCCAGCACATATTGAACGTTGAGATTGCCAAAAGGCCAGTCTGGAGTGGCAAGGAGTGGAATGTTAGCTAAAGAGACTGGTACTCAGACTATACATGTGTTAGCTAGCTAGCCAGACAGTTGTAGAGAAATGATTCCATAATTTTTTTTAATTAACTGCCAATAAGCCAACATTCCATTCAAACAATGCAGCCAATACTCCCAGTCGGTGTTAGATAGAACGTTGCGGCCCTGCCCGCCTGTAGGAAAAACAACTTGTGGTTACCCCATTGGCTCACAGCAAAAACTTAGCCTTTTTCTTGTTGTCTGCTTGTTTTAGTCCATTACAAAACTACATTTAAGAGAAGTACAATATCTCTAAAGATTACTTTTCAACATTGCCTGCTCCCGAGCATTCTCACTACTTAGAAATGTTTTATATTGTAGGGCTTCCCTCATACCCCTTTTCATGACGGTGCTAGCAGCCACATGAGTGAGTGCTAGCTAGCTAATGACCAGAACATTAAGCTAGCCAAGACCAACAGCACAAACAAACAGCTACAAGTAGTGAATGGAGTTACAAACTGACTATACTAAACAAGTGAAATGTCTTACCTGTAAATAAATGTTTTCCACACACATAGCTAGCTACAGTGGCTTGCGAAAGTATTCACCCCCCTTGGCATTTGTCCTGCCTTACAACCTGGAATTAAAATTGATTTTTTGGGGGGGGTTGTATCATTTCATTTACACAACATGCCTACCACTTTGAAGATGCTAAATATTATTTATTGTGAAACAAACAAGAAATAAGACAAAAAAACGGAGAACTTCAGCATGCATAACTATTCAACCCCCCAAAGTCAATACTTTGTATAGCCACCTTTTGCAGCAATTACAGCTGCAAGTCTCTTGGGGTATGTCTCTATAAGCTTGGCACATCTAGCCACTGGGATTTTTGCCCATTCTTCAAGGCAAAACGGCTCCAGCTCCTTCAAGTTGGATGGGTTCCGCTGGTGTACAGCAATCTTTAAGTCATATCACAGATTCTCAATTGGATTGAGGTCTGGGCTTTGACTAGGCCATTCCAAGACATTTAAATGTTTCCCCTTAAACCACTCGAGTGTTGCTTTAGCAGTATGCTTAGGGTCATTGTCCTGCTGGAAGGTGTACCTCCGTCCCAGTCTCAAATCTCTGGAAGACTGAAACAGATTTCCCTCAAGAATTTCCCTGTATTTAGCGCCATCCATCATTCCTTCAATTCTGACCAGTTTCTCAGTCCCTGCCAATGAAAAACATCCCAACAGCATGATGCTGCCACCACCATGCGTCACTGTGGGGATGGTGTTCTCGGGGTGATGAGAGGTGTGGGTTTGCACCAGACATAGCATTTTCCTTGATGGCCAAAAAGCTCAATTCTAGTCTCATCTGACCAGAGTACCTTCTTCCCTATGTTTGGGAAGTCTCCCACATGGCTTTTGGTGAACACCAAACGTGTTTGCTTAATTATTTCTTTAAGCACTCTTATTTTCTGGCCACTCTTCCGTAAAGCCCAGCTCTGTGGAGTGTACGGCTTAAAGTGGTCCTATGGACAGATACTCCAATCTCCACAGTGGAGCTTTGCAGCTCCTTCAGGGTTATCTTTGGTCTATTTGATGCCTCTCTGATTAATGCCCTCCTTGCCTGGTCCGTGAGTTTTGGTGGGTGGCCCTCTCTTGGCAGGTTTGTTGTGGTGCCATATTCTTTCCATTTAAAAAAAATGATTTAATGGTGCGCCGTGGGATGTTCAAAGTTTGGGATCTTTTTTTATAACCTAACCCTGATCTGTACTTCTCCACAACTTTGTCCCTGACCTGTTTGGAGAGCTCCTTGGTCTTCATGGTGCCGCTTTCTTGGTGGTGCCCCTTGCTTAGTGGTGTTGCAGACTCTGGGGCCTTTCAGAACAGGTGTATATATACTGAGATCATGTGACAGATCATGTGACACTTAGATTGCAAACAGGTGGACTTTATTTAACTAATTATGTGACTTCTGAAGGTAATTGGTTGTACCAGATCTTATTTAGGGGCTTCATAGCAATAAGAACCTCTAGTTTTTGTTGCAAAATGTTTTCAATTTTAAGTACTGAATATGCCCCAGTGGTTCAGGTCACAGCTCACCTGGTGGGAGGGAAAGGCTCAACATCACTTCACTGGTGAAATGAACAAAATAATGAAATACGGGAATGTTCCTGCCCTGTCCTGTTCAAATCCTTAAAAATCTCACAATCTTGGGTTTTGATAAGGTAGGGTAGGTGTATGTGCCTGGTGCGTGTGTGAGTGTGCATGTAGAAGCGATAGGAGGAACAGAGAAAGGTATCAGATAAGTCAAGAACTACGTGAGGTTTAGCTTGAGATCTTGTGGTTGTTTTCCTCAACATGCATCTGTTTCACAAATCCCCCCACCACACCACACACACTCACCAGCCTAGCCCCTATGAATATGTGGTAAGAGTTGGGTGAGAGACCCTGCAGCTGCATACACTCTCAGGCCCCTCCACCCCCTCAGCTTAGTGAGTCCATCCCAGTATGAGCTCAGCCCAGTACAGTGTGTCATGAATTGTCCGTGCCCAGACAGGCTCCATGCGTGAGGAGAGGCTGAGCCAGAGCAGCTAGATACCACCAGGCACCAGAGACTGACTGACTGACTGGCACGCTGGCCACCTGACATCCAGCTGCTGACTGACTGTCTTCAACACCTGTCTGTGGGGTAGTATAGAATAAATAGAATAGAAATACAGAATAAAAGAATAGAAACTAAATATAGACGCTATGTCATTATGGCACAGTTCACTAACTGTATTTCATATGATGTACTAAGTCCTTGCCCCATAGAAAGTATGGGGAAACCTTACTTACTTTACCTGGCTGTAGGCTTATTAACTTGCATTGAATAAAACTAACTGTGCAATTTACAGAGAAGAGCAGTGCGTCAATATTCTGAGACGTGATTAAATAAGATTGCCCTTTTGGTCAATCGATGATGACATTATCAAACTGGACTTTGATTCTCAATTAATGAAAACAGATATGTTTAAAAAGCTGTTTATTTAAGAAATTCTCCAAGGCGGGTGTGTTTTCTGTTTGCAGCGGTGGCCGCTGTTTGGTGAATACCCGGGGTGCGAGATGGTTGGAGTTGTCAACAAAGCAGCATGACAGAAATATGATGCCAAGTCGTTTCTTTGAGAATATATATAAAGTGATCTGTGCATTTGAACAACAGCATAAATACACCTATTTCCCTTTTGCATGTCAAAAACCGAATGACCACTGCTGCACATGCTGCCACTGTTTTGAACAGATTAGATTATACTATTTAGTATGAGCAGCCAGCTCACGAACAAACAACAATGCAACAAGCATACAGATGCAATAAGTGAAAACACATTATCTAACTGGGGATAGCTAGCTAACATAATGTCACGAAGTATGATGCGCTAGCCAGTTAACGTTCATTCTGAAATAATTTCATATTTCAGAGTTAGTCAGATATGAGTTTAGAAATACTTGAAATTGGTATGGCCGCTAACTAGCTAGCAAGCTACCAGCTAGCTATAGCTAGCAAGCTGCTTATCAAAGGTAGATAACTGGTTAGTTTGACCAAAAAATCGACCAATCTATTTCTCAATGTTTCTCAAAATTACTGCACCTGGCTAATTCATTTGATCATGCTTTGTGATGCACCCGGTTTAATGCTGTTTTAGTCCAAACAACATGTCGCCCTGTCACCTACAATAGAACCTGATAAACAACATTAGGGGCAAACAATCAAATTGCCCATGCTCTTTTGTTCTACCAGATCCGTGATGAGAAGGTTCTAGCTAGTGTATACCTCTGTCCTTCAACTCTTGTTGGATGTAGTTGTCCGGTTTATCAGGTCCCAGGCTCCTATGACTGTTATGATTATTTATTTGTTATGATTAAGTTAATTACAATTTGTTTTTGCTTTAGCGCCATCTGTACCTGATAGAGCAGATTTACTGTAGTCTCACCTGCAGAAGTAAGCCGTCTGGCGCGAAATACTTATTGGGAGGAGGAGACTAGAGCAGACCCAGAAGTTCTGACTGAATGGACGCACATTTGAGCGCCCCAGGATGGTCTATTTACTTTGTGCTGTTATAATTTATGCTATGAAATCCTGCGACTTCATTGGGGCTGTTCCCCCTCATAGAAAATAGCTGGCAACACAATCCAAGCAATGTTCGCACAATGTTGGCAGTCACTGAGGGCAGAGTTGTAAGTAACTGAACAGCTTGTTTTTAACAATATATTGTTGAAACAGGCAAATTTACACATTTACCGCACTTTTATGAGCATTTAAAACATAATCCATATAATGTCTTTTTTTTGACCAATCACAAATGGGCCGCCGCCCCTAACGCCCTAATAGGCGAGCCGCCTCTGGATGTTTGTTCAAAATTTGCTAGGGCTGGTGTGTTTGCTGTTTGTTAGAAATTCTCCTGGGCTGGTGTGTTTTCTCAGTTCAGGTTCCAGGTATTTCCTGGTAATAATCAGGTTGTTTTCTGTGGTAAATGTTAGTTTATATTTGGCATTAATTTAATCATTAGTGAGGGGTCTCCAGTCCCAGTTCTCTGTGACTTGTTTGGGAAAAAAACGACATTGCGTAGTATGTGTGTGTGCTGCTTGATGTTTGTGAGGTTGATGTTGTGTGCACACCTTACCTTATCTAAGAGCAGTAACTAGTAGAAACGTCTCCCTCTGCTTGCAACCTGTCTGTCTCCCAGAGGGAAAGCACATACTAGAATTGCCTTAGCCCTAACACTGATCTCTGCTGCGCACCTCTCCTGTCCTCGTCAAGGCTGTGGCATGTCAATTTCTCTTTTCGACATGCCGTTACAAATTATATAGATTCTCCTCAAATCACATATCTTCCATTTTGTCATCCACACATCTAAGCAGGGATTCTTCAAACACTTTGCTACTTCACTGCTTCTAAGAGGTCTTTGCCAATAGTCCCTAAGGCTTCACATGATACACTTGTTTAGTGTGTGATGTGGAGTAGAGGAGCTTTGCTCAGTTGAGCTTAGTTATGAGTCAAGGCCCCAGAGCTGTTTTCTAATCAGTCACTTCCCCCTACTCCTTTTCTTCTCCTCCTCTACCTCCACACAGCGATATCCTGCTTCCTGGTGGAATAGGTGCTATGTGGACACACTCATCTTTCAGCATGCACGCACATACACGAGCCACCCTCCTGACCAGTGCCCTCACCTCGACCTCGTCCCCTACTCACTGCCCTCTCACCACCCCCCCCCACCCACCCCATCCCCCAACCCTTCTTAAAGCGTTGTCTCACTAACAGTCTGAGCTGGCTTCATGGATGGCCCAGGTTTTAATCACCGAGGCCAGTGGAGGGGTGGAGGGGGTGGAGGGGTGGAGCGGTAAACAACCCTCTGTGTTAGGCCAGCCGATCTGCTCCACCCTGTGGGCAAGGGAGCCCAGGCCAGTACCCAGCATGAACCTCAGACAGACTTCTATGGTGGGCTCTACAGACCTATGGACTTCTGAACATTTATAAATGGTTTATTCACCATGTATTAATATTTACTCCCACATTTTAAAACCATTTACTAATCATTAGTAAAGTATTTTAGCAGTTCCTAATCTAAAGTGAGCACTATTTATACTTTATTAATGTTTTGAGTGACCAGTGTAATATCTTATAAAAGATGGGCATGCCATTGGTAGACATTCCAGCAATACCTGGTAAAAGGTGGTCCTCTGTAGCTCAACTGGTAGAGCACGGCGCTTGTAACGCCAAGGTAGTGGGTTCGATCTCCGGGACCACCCATACACAAAAAATAATGTATGCACGCATGACTGTAAGTCGCTTTGGATAAAAGCGTCTGCTAAATGGCATATTATATTATTATATTATTATAAAAGAATAAGCGTGCAACACAAGATGTTTAAGGAAATATATAAGGGCTGGGAATTGCCAGGGACCTCATGATACGATATTATCACAATACTTAGGTGCCGATACGATATGTATTGCGATTCTCACGATTCTACATGTATTGTGAATCGATACTCAGTTTTTATGTTTCAAAATATTGCTCACTATATGTCTGCTGTAGAGAGACAAGAAACGTCTGCTACAGAGAAACATGTTGGCTCACTATTTAAAAAGAAGATGGAGAACAAGCTATAGGATGAAAAATACCAGAGTTTGGGCGCAGTTAAAGCCAACTAGCCAACTATATATATTTTTTCTGCCTCTTACTGCAGTGGGCTAAATCAGGGTCACACATACTGTTTCTTGGTAGTCTTAAACCAATCTACTTTGAAACAAAAGTATACACCTCACACACATAGTTATGCAACCTGGTCTCGGAGCATTTTGTATTATTCTGTATGTGTTTCTTGGTAGTCTTAAACCAATCTACTTTGAAACAAAAGTATACACCTCACACACATAGTTATGCAACCTGGTATCAGAGCATTTTGTATTATTCTGTACGTAAAACCCAGACTTCCCATCCACCATCCACCCCGACCAATCACCCAACTTTCGTTTTTGCCTTAAGTAACCATCTGTCTTATGTAACCATACCAAACGTAACATATCATACTCATTTGAGTGCCCTGGATTTACATTTACTATGTCTAGTCTATGGCTGGGTTATGGGCTTAAAAAAAGAAGACACCTGTACCATGTCAGACATAGAGTTGAAATGTATTAAATGTTGAGTTTGCATCCCAATATTACACTTCATATAGATCACAGAAGACTTAAATATAACAAAACCGTTTGACATAGAAACACTGGATTTTTGGAAGCAGTTTAAGAAATAATGTTTATTAATTATAAAAAATATTAATAACATTCCACTCATGAGGCCACTAGGTCATTTGACTGCAGGAAAGCGCTACCAAATCGATACTTAGAGTCAAGGTATCGATATACAGTGCCTTCAGAAAGTATTCATACCCCTTGACTTATTGTGTTACAGCCTGAATTCAAAATGGAATTAAATAGATTTTTTTTGTAAATGTATTGAAAATTCAATACAGAAATATCTCATTTACATAAGTATTCACACCCCTGAGTCAATACATGTTAGAATCACCTTTGGCAGCAATTACAGCTGTAAGTCTTTCTGGGTATGTCTCTAAGAGCTTTGCACACCTGTATTGTACAATATTTGCACTTTTTACTTTTTTTATTCTTCAAGCTCTGTCAAGTTGGTTGTTGATCATTGCTAGACAGACATTTTCAAGTCTTGCCATATATTTACAAATGTGGGAATAATGATTAAGAAATGGTGAGCAAACTGTTTGTAAATGCATTATAAATACCTTATAAAAGTTTATTATGGACCCTTAATATAAAGTGTTACCCATATGTCCATATAGTTGGTCCTGCCATTAGCCATATGGACAAAAGTAGGCCTTGAGCCAGTCTACCATGCAGCAGATACATGGACAGAAGTGTCCATGCGCATCCAGACCGGTAAACAGTAAACTGATGACACATTGACAGAATTTAGCAAAGGTGTTGGGCCTTTAACCAAACTCTGACTTTTGAATGTATGTTTCAGGGTTAGGTTTAGATGAACCTTGAATACATCTAAACCTTGGTTAGGATGACTTGATGAAATGGAAGGGGATTTAAAGTCCTTCCGGGCCAAGGCATGGTCTGACTCTGGCCTCAGCTGACGCTAAACCCCCAGCCATTCCATTAGGCTATACTAAGCCACACACAATGGAGCCAAGAGATTGTGTCTGAATGTGTACTCATGTATGGAGGGGATAGAATAGAAACACCCCCCCCACCCTCCTACTCCAACCTCTCAATCCCAATCCTCTCAACGCTTGTGTGGTTTTTATCACCCTGTCGCGCTCCCATACAATGCACCAACAAACAGAGAGCGAGGCTATCTAGCCAATTCCCCAGGACACCATTCAGATTGGGGCAGGAGGCTTTGATGTTATCCACCCCACTGGGGATTGGTGATCTCTGGCTGAGTCCTATTGCAGTCGATAGAGGGAAAAGGAAGGGAGGACAAGCTCACACCTGAGAGAGCCTGAGCTGTTTTTCTTGGAATTGAATGGTGAATTTTACGGTCAGAAAGCCCAGTGTTTGGCCATGCATCTAATGGACTATGCCAAGATAACTTAGTCTTTGTGCTTAAGGGATTGTGTCAAAAGAGAAAGATTTTGTTTTTAAAGTTCCAAGAACAACCAGAGGCTTTTGTATTTTTGTTTTTAAAGGAAGACCAAATTAGCATTTTTCATGTTTGTTTCCTAACTCAATCAGCAATTACTGTTTCGATGTATCCGACAATAGTCTCCGACAATGAACCCTTTAGATTTTTTTGGGCAGTCGTCATACCGGGACTGGGACAATGTTCAGTCATTATTCATAAGAAGAGTAAGAAGGTGATGCATTACACACATGTTGCTATAATAAATGTACAGTCAAATACAAAAACCTATCCTGTATGAAGATTTCTCCTCTGGCATTAACAGTACTGGGCCGGTATTCACAAAGGGTCCCAGAAGAGTGCTGATTTAGGATCACGTCCCCCCTTATTCATTATGATTCAAGGCAAAACTGATCCTAGATCAGCATTAACAGTGTTCCTGGATCTGTGTCCTGGAGAAACCAACCAGATGTACAGTATTTAGATCATCATGAATTATTCTCACATAATCTGTGTGTGGGTGTGGGTGTGTGTGTGTGTGTGTGTGTGTGTGGAGATGCCAACTTCCAGGAGTTTATTAGTGTGAAAAGGCAGTACAATGATGCATTGTAGCACTGCTGCCCATTCCTCTGGACTGGGGCTATTGTTAGTTTGCCTTTTGTTGTGTGTTTCTTGTTTTACAGACATATGGTATTTAGCTGGCACAGAAATAGTTACAAAACAATTACAAAAAGCCACCACCACCTGCAAGTTGTCTTGAAATGCATCAGAATATGACATGTATGCAAAGTTTTTTTGTTGTTGCTGCGTTCTCGTTAAACACCAAGTACACTATATATACAAAAGTATTTGGACACCCCTTCAAATGAGTGGATTCGGCTATTTCAGCCACACTCCTTGCTGACAGGGGTATAAAATCGAGCACACAACCATGCAATCTCCATAGACAAACATTGGCAGTAGAATGGCCTTACTGAAGAGCTCAGTGACTTTTAAAGTGGCACCGTCATAGGATGCCACCTTTCCAACAAGTCAGTTCATCACATTTCTGCCCTGCTAGAGCTGCCCCGGTCAACTGTAAGTGCTGTTATTGTGAAGTGGAAACATCTAGGAGCAACAATGGCTCAGCCGCGAACTGGTAGGCCACACAAGCTCACAGAACGGGACTGCTGAGTGCTTAAGCGCGCAGCGTGTACAAATTGTCTGTCCTCTGTTGCAACACTCACTACCGAGTTCCAAACTGCCTCTGGAAGCAACGTCAGCACAATAACTGTTCATCGGGAGCTTCATGAAATGGGTTTCCATGGCCGAGCAGTCGCACACAAGCCTAAGATCACCATGCACAATGCCAAGTGTCGGCTGGAGTGGTGTAAAGCTTGCCACAATTGGACTCTGGAGCAGTGGAAACACATTCTCTGGAGTGATGAATCACACTTCACCATCTGGCAGTCCGACGGACGAATCTGGGTTTGGCGGATGCCAGGAGAATGCATAGTGCCAACTGTAAAGTTTGGTGGAGGAGGAATAATGGTCTGGGGCTGTTTTTTATGGTTCGGGCTAGGCCCCTTAGTTCGCTAGAGTGCGATGAGCCAAGGAAAGACCCCCCGGCCAAACCCTCCCCTATGGAAGAGGGGCAGAGCAGAAAGAGGAGGAGGCCTAGCTATGTTCAGATCCAGTGTCAATGAAGAAAACAAAGGTGATATGCACATCCCATACTTAAGATAAGATAACAGATGCTGGGCAAAAATAATAGTTTAAAGGTCCAATGCAGACATTTTTATCTCAATATTAAATCATTTCTGGGTAACAATTAAGTACCTTACTCTCTGTGATTGTCTTCAATTAAAATGGTCAAATAGAAACAAAAATAGCTTCTTAGCAGAGAGCAATTTCTCAAGCAAGAATTTTGCTAGGACTGTCTGGTAGTGGTCTGAGTGGGGAGCATAATGTTTTTCTTAGCTGTTATTGGCAGAGAGGTTTCAAACTCTCTTTCCTATTGGTCTATTAACTAATGTATTGCATGGTGATGTCACCATGGAAGGCCAAAACTCCATCCCACCAAAACAGCCTGAAATTTCAGGCGTTATTTTCAAACAGCTCTTACACTAAAAGTGCATTATCATAATTTTTACAATTTCACAGTATTATTCCAACCTCATAGTGTGGAATATATATAAAACACAGGGAAAACATGTTTTTTAGTGCACTAGGCCTTTAAGATAAATAAATTAGGCGTGCACACAGAATATTGCTGCTCCCCAGTGCTCCCCAGGCCCTGCATCAATGTACACTGATAAGCAACGCTGTCAGACCCAGTGTATAGTTTCCTGACCCTGTTTACAACCCTTGGTTATCTGGCTCATCTTAAAGTGCCTACTGTTGGAACTGCTGCCGGAGCTGTGGTCCTTCTGTGTTTCCCCACCTTGTCTCATATACAGTTAGCTAAGGTCTTAATGGTTCAGTGTGTTGAAAATCCTTCTCCCTTTGCTCTGCATTGGCCCTTCAAAAAATAAAAAGTGGGAGTGAGAGAGACCCAGACAGACAGACACACTCACACACACTGAGAGCCCTAAACACACCATACAAGTGGTAGCGTGATGGCCTGAAGGAAGGAGCAGACTTTCAGACTTTTCACTTCACTCACCGTGAAATCATCACTAAAAAGACAAAGCCAAATATTTTGCTGCTCGCTGGCCGGGTGGAATTGATTAGTCCAGACTACTACTGACTTAGAACCAGGAATTCCGTTTAGTTTGGCAGGAATGGGCTTTAAAGCATGTCAGTTTTGATCTTGGATCTTTGAAGAGGAGTTACGCTCCTTTGGAATCGTGCATGTTCCCTACTCCAAGTTGGATATGTTTCCTTATTACTCACCAGGGAGCATAGGCCATTGAGAACTCCTCTCCAGTGCACTCTGTTCTGGGCAGTTCCTTTTCCTTATACCAGAGTCCATTACTGTAATGTAGTAGGAGACGGGGGTGGTTCATGGTAGAAAGGATTCCCCCTCGAAGCCCCTTCTGTCTGTTGGTGGTTGGTAATGAATGGGAGTGGATAAGCGCTAATGCTAATAATGCATGGCGGGTAAATGATGGGCGCTAACTCTGCACGTCCCGCTGCCCCAACACTAAATTATCCTCCATTTGCGTTGGTCTGTTTGGTCTAATTGAATTAACATGCTAGGCTGGCGGCTGCCTGCCATGCCACAGTAAATATGTTGGATGGACTGGCTGGACTGTCTGTCACAGAAAAGCGAAAGGCTTGGGCTAGTGAGGAATGTTATATAGGTCCATGATGTTCCCTGTTTCCCTCCCATCATCAGATATCAGTCATTGTTTAGATGATCGAGCATAGCTACGTGGTGGAACAACAGCTCTGAGGATAGAAGTTCATCACAGTACGACCACAAATAATATCTTTGGCCCAAACTCTCTACATCTCTACACTGTACATCTGGCCTTACACTTTTCTCTATACTTCTTTTCCACATTCTGAGAAACCATACATTCCTCTCACAAAAACATAAAATCCTCTTGCTATACGAGACCAAAAGTAGCTGTGTCAAGCTTAAGGATTAAATGTTTAGTAATGGCATTCTTCATCTTATATTCTCCATTATGAGCCAGAGAGAGAGAGAGAGAGAAAGAGAGGGAGAGCGAGAGAGAGGCGCTGGGTTATCATTCACTCATCATTCATTCAGCCAGTGTGTGTGTGTGACTATATAGTGTGTGGTACCCAGGGGTAGCTGCATTGTTCCTCGGCAGGATTCACAAAGCCCCCACAGCCCCCCGGTCTGCGCTGACAGATAATTTGACTATTCAAATGAGCCACGGACACCAAGTTCTGCCTCAGTGACAAAGAGATAGAGAGAAAGAAAGAGAGAAGGGTGAGCGAGTGGGATGAGAGGAGCGAGGGAAGGGAAGGGAAGGGTGAGAGGTGGAGAAGAGTGTGGACAGGGAGAGAGAGGGGAGGAAGAAACAATGGTAAGGTTAAGGAGTGAGAGAGTGGGGAGAGACTGACGGGAAGGCAGAGAGGGGTTGGAGAGAGGGAGGGAGGAAGGGAAAGAGGAAAGGAGGGTAAAGGGAGGGAGGGTTAGAGAGAAGTTTAGAGTGGGCCCTCTCACCAACAGCTGCTTGTAGACCCTGTACTTTTCTCCCTTAATGAACCAAAACACTAGTTCCCAAAGAGGGGTGGGTTTACACTCAGAAACAGAGGTGAATATTGTTCAGCCTGACTGAGTTCCTCTGGCGTCTGTTTATATGATGTGTGAAGCTGTTCTCTGTCCGTGCTCAACGCACCCATGCCACCCTGGGTCACCATACCTAACCCAAACACACACACTCACACACTAACAACTAACCCTGCCTGGCATCCAGAGGGCACGCGTCGCCCCAGACCAGCTGCCCTCAGAGCGCCAGGGTCTAATCCAACCTTATTGTCAGCTTCTCTAATTCCACTGACACACACACACACACACACACACACACGTGCCTTCCCTTAGCCCAGGTGTCCCCCGTGGGACTCTCAGAATAGAGTTATGTGTCCCTACCCCACTAACAACACATGCTCACACGTAGACATTAATGAAACATGCATGCAATATACGCAAGCTACTCCCCCCCCCCAAAAAAAAAAATACACACATATACGTACAGTACCAGTCAAAAGTTTGGACACACCAACTCATTCAAGTTTTTTTTGTTTTTTACTATTTTTTACATTGTAGAATAATAGCGAAGACATCAAAACTATGAAATAACACATATGGAATCATGTATTAACCCAAGTGTTAAACAAATAAAAATATATTCAATTGGGTTGAGGTCGGGGGATTGTGGAGGCCAGGTTTTCTGATGCAGCACTCCATCGCTCGCCTTCTTGGTAAAATAGCCCTTACACAGCCTGGAGGTGTGTTGGGTCATTGTCCTGCTGAAAAACAAATGATAGCCCCACTAAGCCCAAACCAGATGGGATGGCGTATCGCTGCAGAATGCTGTGGTAGCCATGCTGGTTAAGTGTGCCTTGAATTCTAAATAAATCACAGACAGTGTCACCAGCAAAGCACCCCCACACCATAACACCTCCTCCTCCATGCTTTACGGTGGGAACTACACATGCGGAGATCACATGCGGTCACAAAGACACAGCGGTTTGAACCAAAATTCTCCAATTTGGACTCCACCTGTCTAATGTCCATTGCTCGTGTTTCTTGGCCCAAGCAGGTCTCTTCTTCTTATTGGTGTCCTTTAATAGTGGTTTCTTTGCAGCAATTCGACCATGAAGACCTGATTCACGCAGTCTCCTCTGAACAGTTGATGTTGAGATGTGTCTGTTACTGGAACTCCGTGAAGCATTTATTTGGGCTGCAATCTGAGGCTGGTGACTCTAATGAACTTATCCTCTGCAGCAGAGGTAACTCTGGGTCTTCCATTCCTGTGGTGGTCCTCATGAGAGCCAGTTTCATCGTAGCGCTTGATGATTTTTGCGACTGCACTTGAAGAAACTTCAAAGTTCTTGAAATGTTTCCATATTGACTGACCTTCATGTCTTAAAGTAATGATGGACTGTCTTTTCTCTTTGCTTATTTGAACTTTTCTTGCCATAATATGAACTTGGTCTTTTACCAAATAGGGCTATCTTCTGTATACCCCCCCCCCCCCCCCCCCCTACCTTGTCACAAAACAACTGATTGGCTCAAACACATTAAGAAGGAAAGAAATTCCACAAATTAACATTTAAGAAGGCACACCTGTTAATTGAAATGCATTCCAGGTGACTACCTCATGAAGCTGGTTGAGAGAATGCCAAGAGTGTGCAAAGCTGTCATCAAGTCTAAGGGTGGCTACTTGAAGAATCTCAAATATAAAATATATAGTGATTTGTTTAACACTTTATTTGGTTACTACATGATCCCATATGTGTTATTTCATAGTTTTGATATCTTCACTATTATTCTACAATGTAAAAAATTGTAAAAATAAAGGTGTGTCCAAACTTTTGACTGGTAGTGTACATGCGTAATTACTCACACACAACCTATCAACACCCCTTCCAGACTCATATATACACCAATTACAACCCAACCACAGTGTTCCCTAATAAACACACACACACACAAACTACAGTCAGTGCAGAGTTGTGTTATTCTGGTAAAAGGCCAGCTGACTTTGTGGAGAGCTTTGCTCCCCCACTCAAGAGATCAGCAATAACAAAGCCTGTGTGTGTGTGTGTGTGTATGTGTGTGTGCGTGTGCACGTCTCTGCCTACTCTAAGCAGTAGCACCCAGTGTATTTTTCTGACTGAGTGAAGTGATTGTGTAGGTGTGTGTCTACTATTAGTAGTAACACAGCCCCAGCCCAGTGGTTTTGTGTGTCGCTAGAGCCACTAGTGTGTCTACTCTAAGGGAGCCTGGCCCCGAGGGTCAGAGTGAGAGTATGAAAAGGACATTAGGCCTCTCTCTGCACCTTGTCTGTACCCAGCACACGGATATCACACCCCTCTTGACTCTGGCAGGCCTCACACATACACAAACACACTCATGTAGACACACTCACACTCACAGGGGTCGCCAGCGGGCCCCACGGAGCAGCTCAACACAACACTGAGCCGCTGCTGCCATAGTAACTCTATCGCCTGGCCGTTGTGTTGCAGACAATGGCCGGTGGTTAAGTGTGGGGCAAAAGGTGTACAGTGTCTGATATATCCTGCATATATCCCCCCGGCTCCTGTTTTACTGCACAAAAACATCTTCATAAACGTCTTTCACTTGGGAAAACTTGGGAGACCAGAAACCAGTTGGGAGTTCACCTTCCTTTGCCTTAAAATGTCTCCTTCGATTTCAAATCAGATTTTTAAAAATTGAGAGAGAGAGAGCAGTAGAGAACATAGTTTACCTCAGAGAAAATCGTTTGCCATGACAACAACGCAACTATTCTTCAAGACTGTATGACTCTGTGCCAAAGCAAATCCCTAGGTCTCTAGGATAATAGCAACGGGGCTTCAAACACGGCTTGTCAAAACACCCTTCCGCTGTCCAATTACGTTCCCTTGATCCTCAGCGTTACCTTCAGAGTTCCATGGAATGCTCCAGAACCCTTTCTCTTTCTTCTTCACTCCCTCCTATCAGTCAGCACTGCTTTTACAAACACTCCATAGGACCCTGTTTGTTTGCAATCAAAATAATCTCCCCTGGACCTGTTTTTGGAGCCGTTATGTGGTAATCTCCATAGTATCCTGGCTTGATGACGTCTCAGGGAGTAGTAAGAGAGAGAGGGCCCAGACTTTGGACCACTTCCCTATGAACTGTATCTCATGTGGGCTACTTGTGTAAGGCTGTTATTTAAAATATATATATATTTAACTAGGCAAGTCAGTTAAGAACAAATTCTTATTTACAATGACGGCCTGCCCCAGCCTCTAGCGCTGCGATGCAGTGCCTTAGACCTCTGCGCCACTCAGATCCCCTCTGGTATCTAGAGGTGTGGACAGTGGGAGTTATGGTCGATCAAAGTTGTTGGCCTGGAGATTCTGGACAAAAGTCAGCACACGTTCACAAATGCGTGTGCACGCGCACACACACACACACACACTGTGGACACATCAAAGATGGTCCGTCCGTCATCTGACCCACACACAGACACACTCTATCTTACCTACCTGATCTATTTTCACTCTAAGTATTCAGTCCTCTCTCCTTTTCAGACGTCAGATATTATTTTTCTCTTCTGAAAGAAAGATGAGGTTCTTCTAGAGTGAATCAACTCCAGCCTGACAGCTCAGCACCGCTGGCCCTCTGCAATACAGCTGTGGCTTTTGGTACTATGTACATCCAGAGATGTTTGCCAGCCTGAGCCTTGAGGATTATCGTTTTTTTGCCCTGGATTTCCCTCTGTAGTTATCTCTTTATCTATTCTACACTTGCTATAGCCTTGGAGCTAGTTATAGCCAGTCCAACCTGGTTTGGCTTCTGATAGATACAGGTATATCGTAGCTTTGAAGCTGTACTATTGTTTGTTTGTCTACCAGCCAGGACTGTCTTTTCCCCTCGGAGCTAAACTAGCCTATAATGGTCTACTCTACTTTGTCTGCAATGGCTGCTAGAGAAAAGCTGCTTGCTTGATTTATTACCCTCCCATTGTTCTCCTCAGCTTCAAAGCTCTCCTTTGAGATTTGCCCCAGACATTTAAGTGTTACACACCACAAGCAAGTCACCCTGACATAGTCCTCGCATGTAGTACTTCATTTACAGAGAGTGTCTCTTTGGGTGCTTAGTTATTTGGCTGTCCCTCCCTGATACACAGGTACCATCAGTCAGTGTGATGAGTGAGTTGATGCTAATTCCTACTGGGTTTTAAGATCATTTGAAAATATATTCCCCGCTGGACCTGCATCATTGTATACACTACTCTCTCTCTCTCTCGCTCTCTCGCTCTCTCGCTCTCTCGCTCTCTCGCTCTCTCTCTCGCTCTCTCTCCTCTATGGGTTTTGAGCCGGTGCTGTGTTGTGTCTGGGCCCTTTGGAGCGTACAGTGAAACAGTAGATGCTGCCAGGCAGGGCCAAGTGGAGTTAGTGTTAGGGGCCCAGCCTGGATCTCTTAATCAGTAACCTCTGCTTCTGTAGTCTACTCTGTACTCAGCCCTCTGTAGTCTGTACCCAGCACCCTAATCTCTGTTGCTGGCCCCGCCTGTTTAGTCACGGCCCCTGCGTGCCAGCCTCGGGTTTCATAAACTATTGATGACCGACTGGGGGGGTCCTTGACCTGAGAGCTTGTCTAGCTTGACCACATCAGCCCACTCACCCTACCCCAAGCTTTCTCCGCTTTAATGACTGGTGACCTCTTCTAATGGTTTAATGATGATGACTTGGGTTACTTTCAAAGCAGAGAGTAGGGTGGCCAAGTGACAAGCAGCACAGGGTTGCCATTGCCAGACAGTGGTTCTGGAGAGTGGCTGAGTTAAAAAAGGGCCAGGCGAAAACATACTTACAGGATGGACTTTTACTCTATTTACTAATGAAGAAGACCCTTGCATGCTTTTTGGGCGAGCTAGAGAGAGGGAGACAAAGAGGGAGAGAGAAAGGCAAAAGGAGAGAGAGAGCAGTGAGAGTGTGTAACGTCGTGGCAGCCGCACCGGCATGCATTCCCAATGTGTTTCCCATGAATTCCTGCCATGCGTGATGATCTCCTAGTACACACACGGACACACACACACACACACACACTCACAAACACTCTGTGCCAGCCACAACTCAGCTCTCCATTACGAGCAGGCTTCGATGAAAGAGCAGATGAGGGGGCTTGGGGAGTCCTGTTCTCCCTCTCCCTCTCTCCATCCCTCTCCCTCCAACCTTCTCCCTCCATCCCTCTCCCTCCCGTATACCCTCATCTAACAGGGACATGGGGGGAGGTTAGGGGGTCTTGGGAAGTACTGTGGCTCATAGGATAATAATGGCTCTTTATCAGTTGAGACACTCTGAATGTAATAAGTTAAAAAACACTGGCTGTATATTATATCTTTCATGCAACTGTATAGGCGATCCACATATCTAATGTTGTATGTTATGTGTTTTCCTCCCCATGTAGAGTTCGTCAGATGACTCGTTTGGCTGTGGGAAGCATGAGGAGGGCTACCGTCTGGAGGTGACCAGTACCATGGCCAGACTAGACTACTTCAGCGGTCAGTTCAGCAACGTTCTGCTCACCTCCATTGCCGTGGCGACCGCACAGGAGCAGACCGTGGCCAGCCTGGGCACCGCAGACGGACGCCTCATACAGGTAGGGGGACGGGGGGCGACAGGGGGTACTGACAAAGAGAGGGGAACTGTAACACTTTACTTAAACAGTCTTACGCGAGAGAGAGAGAGCAGTCAGTGTGAAATCACACACTCACTCAATGCAAAGGAGGCAGCATGAATGAGCCCTTTTAGTCCAAAAAGTTACATGAACAGTAAAGGGTTGGTTCCGTAACCTGCTTAGCCAAGAAAAAGGAAGAGGAAGTAACCAAACCTAACAACTTTGAATTATTCATAAACAAAAAACAATTGAGCTCCTGAGTGTATACAGAAGGCTCAAACCTGCAAAACATACTTAATCTCCCCTGCCTGTCGGTGCGGTGGCCAGGCAGCACAGTCTCCCTTTCTCATTGTGCATGCAAATGGGGCAGGATGTTGGTACGTGACCAGTGAAACCAGACATTTTGGGGACACAAGGAGCTGAGACACAGGTGGCAGCCAGTACAGGGGCAGGTTGGGAAACGCCACAGCCGGGAGGAGGGGGCTTCCTTCCTATTTGTTCAACACATGACCCCTCACCTTGCCTCGCCATGCTTCCACAAATCCTCCTGCTGTGTTCCACCGTATGTACCATTTGAGCAAACAAACCACGGCTGGTTTTGCCTATCAATGACATGTACAGCCAACAGTGGATTTCACGTTCTGCTTTCCATGTGTTTGTAAACCTGTATGCCCTCAGCAGTTGTCTCACTGTCTCCTATAGAGACAGGATTTACTCAGGAGATGGCTGAGTCTAGCTTGGTCCCAGATCGGCCAACCTCCTGCCCCATTTACAGCGCATTCGGAAAGTATTCAGACCCCTTGACTTTTTCCACATTTTGTTATGGTACAGCCTTATTCTAAAATTGATTAAATGGTTGTTTCCCCTCATCAATCTACATACAATACCCCATAATGACAAAGCAAAACAGATTTTCAGAATTTGTAGCAAAAAACAAAAAATAAAATGAAAATCAACATTTACATAAGTATTCAGACCCTTTACTCTGTACTTTGTTGAAGCACCTTTGGCAGCGATTACAGCTTTGAGTCTTATTGGGTATGACGCTACAAGCTTGGCACACCTGTATTTGGGGTGTTTCTCCCATTCTTCTCTGCAGATCCTGTCAAGCTCTGTCAGGTTGGATGTGGAGCGTCGCTGCACAGCTGTTTTCAGGTCTCTCCAGAGATGTTAGATCGTGTTCAAGTCCGTGCTCTGGCTGGGTCACTTAAGGACATTCAGAGACTTGCCCCGAAGCCACTCCTGCGTTGTCTTGGTTGTGTGCTTAAGGTCATTGTCCTGTTGGAAGGTGAATCTTCACCCCAGTCTGAGATCCTGAGCGCTCTGGAGCAGGTTTTCATCAAGGATCTCTCTGTACTTTGCTCCGTTCATCTTTCCCTTGATCCTGACTAGTCTCCCAGTCCCTGCCGCTGAAAAACATCCTCACAGCATGATGCTGCCACCACCATGCTTCACGGTAGGGATGGTGCCCTGTTTCCTCCAGACGTGACACTTCGCATTCAGGCCAAATAGTTCAATCTTGGTTCCATTAGACCAGATAATCTTTAGATGCCTTTTGGCAAACTCCAAGCAGGCTGTCATGTGCCTTTTACTGAGGACTGGTTTCCGTCTGGCCACTCTACCATAAAGGCCTGATTGGTGGTGTGCTGCAGAGATGGTTGTCCTTCTGGAAGGTTCTCCCGTCTCCACAGAGGAACTCTGGAGCTCTGTCAGAGTGACCATCAGGTTCTTGGTCACCTCCCTGATTGCTCAGCTTGGCCGGGCGGTCAGTTCTAGGAAGAGTCTTGGTGGTTCCAAACTTCTTCCATTTAAGAATGATGGAGGCCACTGTGTTCTTGGGGACCTTCAATGCTGCAGAATTTATTTGGTACCCTTCCCCAGATCTGTGCCTCGACACAATCCTGTCTCTGAGCTCTACGGACAATTCCTTCAACCTCCTGGCTTGGTTTTGCTCTGTCATGCACTGTCAACTGTGAGACCTTATATAGACAGGTGTGTGCCTTTCCAAATCATGTCCAACCAATTGAATTTACCACAGGTGGACACCAATCAAGTTGTAGAAACAACTCAGGGATGATCAATGGAATCAGGATGCACCTGAGCTCAATTTCGAGTCTCATAGCAAAGGGTCTGAATACTTATTTAAATACGTTTATTTATTTTTTTAATTAGCAAACATAAAAAAAAAATAACTGTTTTCGCTTTGTCATAATGGGGTATTGTGTGTAGATTGATGAGGAAAACATGTCATTTAATCAATTTTAGAATAAGACTGTAACGTAACAAAATGTGGAAAAAGTCAAGGGTTCTGAATACTTTCCGAATGCACTGTACGTGCACAATGCATTGGTGTGACAATGACCATAGGAGTTGGCAAGACAGCCCAAATAAATCTGGGACCAGGCTAGGTTGAGTCAGGTCAGGTGGAAGTGGAACACTGACTGATAAGAGCTTTTGAGTGTTGCTCTGTCTTGCATGTCCCTGTAAAGGAAGCTCTGTTTGGTCTCAAAAACTCTCTCTGCTGTTTTATGAGTACGGTCAGAAAAACAGTTACAAAGTCACGGAGGAACGATGGGAATGGGGGAAAAGGCGGCGACAGCTGCGCGGAAGCAGGGTTATGAGCCGAACGGCCCGTTAATGGTGAGCGCCGAGCTTCAATGACACGTTCCCTCGCACAGCATTTCTCTCTCTCTCCACCGAGTGCCCGCAGCTGTTGGCATGTTTTTTTGTTGGTGAAATTTCTAACCTCATTGTCTCGGGATGGGGGTCTGGGAAGGAGAGAGCAGGCGACCAGCTGCCGTGAGAGAGGGATGCAGAGGACCCCATGGGGAGAGAGAGAGAGAGATATAGAGAGACAGAGAGAGAGAGAAAGAGCGAGAGAGAGAATGAAGAGGCAAAGAGCATGAGAAAGGATAAATACTTTAAGAGAAGAGGGGAAGGTAGAGAAAGATTGGTAGAATGGAAGAGTTGTAGCATGAGAGAGAAAGACGGGACCGAGTGTAGAAAAAAGAGAGCGGGATGGCGAGAAAGACTGATGGAAAAAAGAGGGAGGGAGAGAGGTTGCATGGTTGAACGGTTGAAAGGTTGAAAGGTTGAACGATTGCTTCTAGCTTATTAGAATCCTAGGAAAGGCCTGTGTCAACTGCCTTTCTTTCTGTTTACCCTTTGTTCCCAGAGAAAAATGTTCTTAGCACCAATGGAGGGAAAGAAAGAGAGAGGGAAGGAGACGGAGAGAAAGAAAGACAACGTTGTGCTGTGTCCCCGTGGTCTCTCCATTCTGGCTCAGGAAGTCTCTCCCTATGGTTCAATATCACTGTGGGAATAGCACAGTGGCTGTGTTTATAGGCTAACTTCCCCTGTCTAATACAATAAGCTGTAATTCACACCACTATTACCTCTGGAGAAAGAGACTTGGCCATTCAGTCTTTGGTTGTAGCTGAAGAGTGGAGCAGAAAATAGTGTTCCCTCAGAGAAAGGAGTTTATTGACTGGCTAAAGTCTCTCACAAAGAAGACATTTGTTTTCAGCTTCAGTGTTTCAATGCTCCAAGGTGCCTTGTCAACAAAGGACCTTGGAAACAGGCGTTAATATCCACATTTGACTATCTGAAATGACTTAAGAGGGTAGCAGCCCCCCTCAGTCTCCTCACTGAAATGCAATGGTCATTTAAAGTGAGCAAAGCTGACACGCATGTACACACCATGCAGTCACACACCTGGCTTAGGGCCATAGTCAATGAAGAGATAAGGGGAGATAGAAGGAGAGGAGGGGTGGGTGGGTGATAGAGTGGATGATGTAACCAAAGTGTTCCTAAGTCAACCAGGACATAACCACACTCTATTACAGCTGTTATGTTTCACCCCAACCAACCGGTTCTGAGTTCCAAGCCTGTAATTGCAGCATAAGCACCGATGATGAATGTAACTCCAGGTGTGCGCTGCACTGTATCTGTGTGTAGGAGTGTGTATGTACGTGCATGTGTTTATGTGTGTGTGTGTGTTAGTATGCGTGTGTGCGTACGCATGTGTGTATGCGTGCGTGCCTACGTGGGCAAGTGTGTGTGTGAATAAGACTTCTGAAACACCTCCCGACATGTCCAGGGACAAGGTGCTCTCTTGCTGCTCTCTGCCTGTGGGCGATGTCTTTTGTACCGCCGTCTCCCTGTAGCTCCCACCACCTCCATGGTGGTTAGCTCTAATCTTCCAATCTGTCATCTCACTCGCAATATAGCAGCATTATTACCCTGCACACAGTAGTGGGAGTGGCCCGCAGGGCCCATACAATGCCAATGGGAAAAAATATAATTCAGTGTTACTGTGTTAATAGTCCCTTCTCACAACTAGATACCCTGGTCTACACTACAAGATTCCATGATGTTACCCCTTTGTTACCATATTCTATTCTATTGCAACCTTCAATCTTGTACAGCACCGATTAGTAGAAACAACAGAACATTGACTCAGCACTAAAAGGTCCTACGAAATCCCCATGCCCAGTTCATGTCAGGTTTTTTTCTGGATCAAAAAGGGGCTTAGGTGTTTGGCTTGGCAGGGGGCTTTGCAGGGGCTGTGGTAGGGGCGCGGTTGGCCTGTCGGCGTGGCTGAATTTCAGATAAAAGTTTAGAGGCCCTTATCTTGGCGGTTTAGAGACATTTTTGCATTTTGAAGCCAATTTCCTGCAATTCAACAAATTTCTCCATCGAGCTGAGATAAATTTTTGCTCCCTGACTGTCTAGCTTTTATTTTGGTGACTGTTAGTTATCTAAGATTATATTATTTAAAGGCCCAGTGCTGTTAAAATTGTGATTATAAGTTTTATATATATCTGCACACTATGAGGTTGGAATAATACTGTGAAATTGTAAAATAATTAATATGATAATGACCTTTTAGTTTAAGAGCTGTTTGAAAAGACCGCCGGAAATTTCTGCCTGTTTTGGTGGGTTGGAGTTTTAGCCTGCCTGGGGACATCACTAGGCGATAAATTAGTTAATAGACCAATAAGAAAGAGAGTTCCAAACCTCTGCCAATAACAGCTAGTTTTCAGTTTTCCCCTCCCCACTCAAACCACTCCCAGACAGTCCTAGCAAAATTCTTGCTTTCGAAATTGCTCTTTGCCAAGAAGATATGTTTGTTAATTTTTTAAAACATTTTAATTGAAAACAATCACAGTAAGGTACTTAATTGTTACCCAGAAATGATTTGATATTTAGAAAAAAAACGGCTGCATTGGACCTTTAAAAATATATAGGTCCATTATCTCTACATACTTACAGTATGTGCGGCATCTCCAGTGTTTTTTTTAGATTAGATGGTTTACTCTGTGTTTTACTGACCTGGCCTGGCCTCTGTCTTTCCCAGGTGGTGGTTTCTCGTTCCAAACGCAGCACGCCCCATGTGGACTTCCGTCTGGACGACTCGCACCCCGTGTCCCCCGAGGTGGCACTCCTGTCCCCCCAGCGCCACGACGGCTCCCCTCAGCGCAGCCAGGATGGCTCCCTATTGTTGGTGACAGGAAATAAGGTGGGTAGACAGTAGACACAGGGGAGGGGGTATCAAAAAACATGAAGAAACACACACACACACAAAGACACACAGTGTGTAATGATACACTCAAAGACACATACACACACATACACACACACACACTGTATCGACACACACACACTTTATATTCATAACTCAGACATTCTTTACATTACTGGTTTGATGGAAACAACAGCCCCCTGGCACTAAGACACAGTGTTCAACATGGACCAGAGCCAACAGATTGTTGGAAACAATGTCCTGAAAGCTTGATGTCAATGTCCTACAACAGTCCAGCCAACAGTTCAAAATGAAAGTTTTCCCGTATGCCCACATTGATCAGAGAAATACCTACCGGGATACTGACAGTACATTTAGTGCCTTCAGAATGTATTCGCAACCGTTTACTTTTTTCACATTTTGTTGTGTTACAGCCTGAATTTAAAATGGATTTAATTTAGATTTTTTTGTCACTGGCCTACACACAATGTCAGTGGAATTATTTTTTTTCCAAAGTTTTTCCAAATTAATAAAAAAAATGAAAAGCTGAAATGTCTTGAGTCAATAAGTATTGGCCTTTGTTATGGCAAGACTAAATACGTTCAGGAGTAAACATTTGCTTAACAAGTCACATAATAAGTAGCATGGACTCACTCTGTGTGAAATAATAGTGTTTAAATCTATTATTTTGTCAATCTAAGTAACATTTTAAAAAATCCCCATCAAAATCCGTCAGTTTAAGCATTGCTGCGTCTCAATTCACCGCATCCGTTTATGTCAGCCTTCCTCATCTGCGGTGGAAGGTGGCCGAGCTACAGCGGTGTTTGTCAGACCATTAAACATCCCGAAAATCGGTCTTCTTACGAAAACGTCTGTAGCGTCCGAATGGTAGTTTTCGAGAGGCGGGTGAGCAGCTGGTCCACTTGAGGCAGGGGACGAGGACAGTACAGGAGTTCACGCTGGAACTCGAATTCTGGCAGCAGGATCCGGGTGGAACGAGCGGGCCCTGATCAATCAGTTCCGGTGCCATCTATGGGAGGACGTCCGACGGGAGATAGCCTGCCGTGACACCAGTTTATCTTTTACCGAACTGGTGGACATGGCCATTCTTCTGGATAACCTGCTGGCAACCAGAGGACGTCCTGGAGGAGGTCTGCCCGTTCCCGCTCCGACCAACGCGGATCCAGAGCTCATGGAGCTGGGTGGTACTGCGCACCGAGAGCACGGAGGACGACAGCGCCAGTGCCAATCGGATGGCACGAAGCGACATTCCACCACACGTTGTCGTCAGCGCTCTTTTGGGTCAGGAGGCGGCCGGCAGGGCACTCTCGCTTCACCCCAGGTATTGAGTACCCACACTTGTTCAGAGCCCTCTGCTGCGCACTGTACCATACCCATATACTTCCCTGATTACATGAGAGTTCCCAAGTGTAAGGCGCTAGTAGATTCAGGCGCAGCTGGGAACATTATGGATAAAACTTTCGCACGCCGCCAGGGCATTTCATTAGTTCCCCTATCCATTCCACGCCCCATCAGAGCACTTGATAGTTGACCATTAGGGTCCGGGTTGATAAAGGAAGTCACGGTACCAGTCACCATGATCACACAGGAGACGCATTGTGAGCAGGTCACTTTTTCCATCATTGAGTCTCCTGCTTTCCCTGTGGTGTTAGGTATTCCGTGGCTAGCACTCCACAACCCCACTTTCTCATGGCCGCAGAGGGTTCTCACGGGGTGGTCGTGAGAGTGTCAGGGTAGGTGTCTTGGTGTTTCCGTTGGTGCAACCTCCACCGTGCGCATTCCCCCCGAATACCATGATCTGGCACAAGTTTTCTCCAAGAATAAAGCAACTAAATTGCCACCTCATCGGGCGGGGGATTGCGCAATAAACCTTCGGGTAGACGCTGTACCTCACAGAAGTCATGTGTATCCCCTGTCGCAGGCGGCGACGGAGGCTATGGAGACTTACGTCACCGAGTCCCTGCGCCAGGGGTACATACGTCCCTCCACTTCCCCCGCCTCCTCAAGTTAATTTTTTGTGAAGAAGAAAGACGGCGGTCTGCGCCCGTGCATTTACTATTGACCACTGAACAAGGAGACGATTACATTTAGTTATCCTCTCCCCCTCATTCCGTCAGTGGTTGAGTCATTGCATGGAGCGCGCTTCTTCACTAAATTAGATCTCAGGAGTGCGTACAACCTGGTGCGTATCCGAGAGGGATAACGCTTGCTGCGCTTTATTCATGTACACTGAATAAACTTTGGATTTCGGTGTTTTACCTCCTGCGCCTGACTCCGTCATTCACACCTCCTCACAATAATATTATAATAGTAATGTTAAGGTATTTTAGCTTAGCAGATGCTTTTATCCAAAGTGACACATAGTTACTGTATGTGACCAATGCAGGAATCAAACCCACAGCATTCTTATGTACGAAACAAACTTGATTTTGTTTAGTCTGTATTCTGATTGGCTGTCGTGTGTGCCCCCAGATCACCAAGGTCCCTCTGATTGGTCCTGGCTGTGAGCAGCAGTGGATGTGTAGTTCCTGCCTGCTGGCGCCAGGGTTTATGGGATGTGGCTGGTGTGACGGCCGCTGCACCAGGTCAGCCCAGTGTCACCCAACCTCCCTCTGGACCCAGGACTCCTGTCCTCCCGTCATTACCACGGTAACTAGCCAGTTCAAGTTCAAATAGCTTTATTGTCCACAAGCACAACATTTCACAACAACCCCTATGTCACTCCCTCTGACCCAAACACTGGGACTGTGTTGTTGTTTTGGTCTTTATTGCAATACGCCATACTGTGAGTGTCTACATAAACAAAGACAAGCTGCTAGTGACTAGAGTCATCTGAGGCCATACAGATAACTGTCAAAATAAAGGAAACACCAACATAAAGTGTCTTAACAGGCCGTTGGGCCACCACGAGCCAGAACAGCTTCAATGCACATTGGCATAGATTCTACAAATGTTTGGAACACTATTGGAGGGATGTGACACCATTCTTCCACAATAAATTCCATCATTTGGTGTTCTGTTGATGGTAGTAGAAAACGCTGTCTGAGGGGTCGCTCCAGAATCTCCCATAAGTGTTCAATTTGGTTGAGATCTGGTGACTGAGACGGTCATGGCATACATTGTTTTCATGCTCATCAAACCATTCAGTGACCACTCGTGCCCTGTGGATGGGCGCATTGTCATCCTATGGGGGCATAGCCATGGTAGCCAAAATAATGTCCAAGATAATGGCCTGCCTTGCATTTTTATACATGACCCTAAGCATTATGGGATGTTAATTGCTTAACTAACTCAGGAACCACACCTGTGTGGAAGCACCTGCTTTCAATATACTTTGTATTTCTCATTTACTCAAGTTTTTCCATTATTTTGGCAGTTACCGGTAGCTAATTGTACAGTATACTGTATGCCATATACCCTTTTGGCAAGTATGGCAACAAAGATCCCACCAGTAACCTGGATACATTACACAGTGACACAGTGGGATTTGGCTGTGAACAAGCCAGTCATGTTTTTACTGGAGAGCTTGTAAGCGACGCCATTGTTGTTTAAAGGTTGTCTAAGGATAGTTTAAAGGTTGTCTGTCTGGTCGCCTATCGTTTCTTTTGTGTGGTTTTTACACTTGTTTTTGGATACTAGTTGTTACTGCCAAAACCATCACCTGGAACTAGAAGTACAGGGTTTTCTCTTTCTTTGTTATCTGATTGTTTGGAGGTTGTTTGAAGGTTGTCTTAGGGTTGTTATTGTGTTTGTGTAGATCTCCCCATCCAACGGCCCCCTGGGAGGGGGCACCAAGGTGACGGTGTGTGGGAGGAACTTTGGCTTCAACAAGACGGAGAGGTTTGACCACACACTCATCAGCCTGGACGTGGCCGGAGCACCCTGTAAACTACTGAAACGAGAGAGCAACAGCAACAGGTTAGGGAGGACAGACTGGGATGGGGGTGTGTGTGTATGCGGGAGGGTAGGGGCGGGGGGGGGGGGGGGGGGGGGGGGGGTGTTAGTGCGTGCATGCTTATGGGTAGAGTCAGTGGGTGGGTGGTGTGGGGTTGTGTTTGTGTGTGCATGCATGCAAGTGTTTACTGTTTAATCATGCATTGGGATAAGGGTGAGAGGGCTAAACAGTTGAATGAAGAATGTTAAGGAAATGGCGCCATAGAATGAGGACTCCAAGTGCCGGGGCGCATTCCTACATCGCATTGCATTCTACTCATGACTTCACTAAGTGTTAAATTGATGGGAGAATGGCTGCGTACAAAATTTCACTCTTTCCAATCCAAGAGGCCATGCCAGATAGCAGCGTTTAACTCAAAAGCCCTTGTTACCAAACATCCCCCCACTTATAGTCAACTCATTGTATAGAAGATTGAACCCCCCCCCCCCCCCCCCCCCCCCGAAAGATGGCCTCTTTGTGCTTTTCTGCTGCGTAGTAAAGTTATCATCAAATTAGGTTAACTGCTTGCTTACTCCAACAAGAGTGAGCACAAAATGTTTGTTGTTGGTGTTCTTGTGCCTCTCTTGTGGGATAAATCATGTTTTATTGAATTGTGTGTGTGTGTGCGTGCCTGTGTGTGTGTGTACACATCTCTGTGTGTGTAGGTTGGTGTGTGTTCCGGCGTCTCCTGTGAACTCGTCTCTGGCTAGTAGTGTGGTGAAGGTCCACAGTGGCAAGGAGATGGCCCAAACACAGGGATTCACCTTTGTGGTAAGAACCGAATGCTGTCTCCACTCACAATCACAATATGAACTCAGTGACAGTAGTCATTAACCCTGGTCCTGGAGAGCTAAAATGCAGGCTTTGGTTATCTCTCTGTAGCTCTCCACGACTACAGTTGGTGCCCACTGTCATATACACTGTAGGTACAGTATGTCAGATGGATGGACAGATTGATTACTTACAGTAACTGACTGATTTGCATATAAACTGTAGTTGTGGTTGTTGTTGGGTTTGAAGTGGTTTCTACTCCCCTCCTGTCTCTCTCATATAGAACCCAGTAATCAGGGAGATCTTCCCTGCATTTGGTCCTAAGTCAGGAGGCACCATGCTCACCATCAGAGGCTCTTTCTTAGACAGTGGCAACACCAGACAGGTCACTGTGGGGAACACAACCTGTGAGATCCTGAGGTGAGTACCTAATGTTTCTGCTTTGAGTAAAAATGCTTGTGTGTGTATATGTGAACAATATTTAAACGGTCTGGTTTATTATCCATATGTGAGGAACTGTGTATATGTATGTGTGCACTCTCACTAATATGCCGGTGTGTATTCTGTCTCTTTCTCCAGTGTATCAGGTACTATGCTGATGTGCAGGACCCCTGCCCAGTCGGCCCCGTCCCTCCAGGCGGTGTGTGTGAGGGTGGACTTTGTGGTCCGGGAGGCTCCTGTACTCTTCACCTACAACGAGGACCCTCTCATCTCTAGCATCCAGCCCACACGATCCTTCATCAGGTACTTTATATTACATTTAACATTTAAGTCATTTAGCAGACGCTCTTATCCAGAGCGACTTACAAATTGGTGCATTCAACTTAGGATAGCCAGTGGGACAACCACCACTGGGGGAGGGGGGGTGTAGAAGGATTACTGTTAGACTATTCCAGGTATTCCTTAAAGAGGTAGGGTTTCAAGTGTCTCCGGAAGGTGGTCAGTGACTCCGCTGTCCTGGGGGAGCTTGTTCCACCATTGGGGTGGAACAAGCGAATAGCTTTGACTGGGCTGAGCGGGAACTGTGCTTCCGTAGAGGTAGGGGGCCTTGCAGGCCAGAGGTAGATGAACGTAGTGCCCTCGTTTGGGTGTAGGGTCTGATCAGAGCCTGAAGGTAAGGAGGTGCCGTTCCCCTCACAGCTCTGTAGGCAAGCACCATGGTTTTGTAGTAGATGCGAGCTTCAACTGGAAGCCAGTGGAGTGTGCGGAGGAGCGGGGTGACATGAGAGAACATGGGAAGGTTCAACACCAGACGGGCTGCAGCGTTCTGGATAAGTTGTAGGGGTTTAATGGCACAGGCAGGGTGCCCAGCCAACAGCGAGTTGCAGTAATCCAGACGGGAGATGACAAGTGCCTGGATTAGGACCTGTGCCGCTTTCTGTGTAAGGTAGTGTCGTACTCTGCGAATGTTGTAGAGCACGAACCTGCAGGATCGGGCCACCACTTTGATGTTAGCGGAGAACAACAGGGTGTTGTCCAGGGTCACGCCAAGGTTCTTTGCACTCTGGGAGGAGGACACAATGGTGTTGTCAACCATGATGGCGAGATCATGGAGCGGGCAGTCCTTACCCGGGAGAAAGAGCAGCTCCGTCTTGCCAAGGTTCAGCTTGAGGTGGTGATCCGACATCCACACTGATATGTCTGCCAGACATGCAGAGATTCGATTCGCCACCTGGTTATCAGAAGGGGGAAAGGAGAAAATTAGTTGTGTGTCGTCTGTGTAGCAATGATAGGAGAGAGCATGTGAGGATATGACAGAGCCAAGTGACTTGGTGTATAGAGAGAATAGGAGAGGGCCTAGAACTGACCCTGGGGGACACCAGTGGTGAGAGCACGTGGTGCGGAGACAGATTCTCGCCACGCCACCAGGTAGGAGCGACCTGTCAGGTAGGACGCAATCCAAGAGTGAGCAGGCCGGAGAAGCCCAACTTGGAGAGGGTAGAGAGGAGAATCTGATGGTTCACAGTATCAAAGGAAGCAGATATGTCTAGAAGGATAAGAGCAGAGGAGAGAGAGTTAGCTTTAGCAGTGTGGAGAGCCTCCATGACACAGAGAAGAGCTGTCTCAGTTGAATGACCAGTCTTGAAACCTGACTGGTTTGGATCAAGAAGATAATTCTGAGAGAGATAGCAGGAGAGTTGGCTAGAGACGGCACGCTCAAGAGTTTGAGAGAAAAGAAAGAAGGGATACTGGTCTGTAGTTGTTGACATCGGAGGGATCGAGTGTAGGTTTTTTGAGGAGGGGTGCAACTCTCACTCTCTTGAAGACGGAAGGGACATAGCCAGCAGTCAAGGATGAGTTGATGAGCGAGGTGAGGTAAGGGAGAAGGTCTCTGGAAATGGTCTGCAGAAGAAAGGAGGGGATAGGGTCAAGCGGGCAGGTTGTTGGGCGGCCGGCCGTCACAAGTCGCAAGATTTCATCTGGAGAGAGAGGCGAGAAAGAAGTCAAAGCATAGGGTAGGGCAGTGTGAGCAGGACCAGCGGTGTCATTTGACTTAATAAATGAGGATTGGATGTTGTTAACCTTCTTTTCAAAATGGTTGACGAAGTCATCCACAGAGAGGGACGAGGGAGGGGGAGGAGGAGGAGGATTCAGCAGGGAGGAGAAGGTGGCAAAGAGCTTCCTAGGGTTAGAGGTAGAGGCTTGAAATGTAGAGTGGTAGAAAATGGCTTTAGCAGCAGAAACAGAGGAAGAAAATGTAGAGAGGAGGGAGTGAAAAGATGACAGGTCCGCAGGGAGTCTAGTTTTCCTACATTTCCGCTCGGCTGCCCGGAGCCCTGTTCTGTGAGCTCGCAATGAGTCGTCAAGCCACGGAGCAGGAGGGGAGGACCGAGCCGGCCGGGAGGATAGGGGACATAGAGAGTCAAAAGATGCAGAAAGGGAGGAGAGGAGGGTTGAGGAGGCAGAATCAGGAGAATGGAGGGAGAAGGATTTAGCAGAGGGAAGAGATGATAGGATGGAAGAGGAGAGAGTAGCAGGAGAGAGAGAGCGAAGGTTGCGACGGCACATTACCATTTGAGTAGGGGCAGAGTGAGTAGTGTTGGAGGAGAGTGAGAGAGAAAAGGATACAAAGTAGTGGTCAGAGACTTGGAGGGGAGTTGCAGTGAGATTAGTAGAAGAACAGCATCTAGTAAAGATGAGGTCAAGCGTATTGCCTGCCTTGTGAGTAGGGAGGGACGGTGAGAGGGTGAGGTCAAAAGAGGAAAGGAGTGGAAAGAAGGAGGCAGAGAGAAATGAGTCAAAGGCAGACGTAGTTAGGTTAAAGTCACCCAGAACTGTGAGGGGTGAGCCATCCTCAGGAAAGAAACTTATCAAGGCGTCAAGCTCATTGATGAACTCTCCAAGGGAACCTGGAGGGTGATAAATGATAAGGATGTTAAGCTTGAATGGGCTAGTGACTGTGACAGCATGGAATTCATATGAGGAGATGGACAGATGGGTCAGGGGGATAAGAGAGAATGTCCACTTGGGAGAGATGAGGATTCCTGTGCCACCGCCGCGCTGACCAGATGCTTTCGGGGTATGCGAGAACACATGATCAGACGAGGAAAGAGCAGTAGGAGTAGCAGTGTTTTCTGTGGTAATCCATGTTTCTGTCAGAGCCAAGAAGTGGAGGGACTGGAGGGTAGCATAGGCTGAGATGAACTCTGCCTTGTTGGCCGCAGAATGGCAGTTCCAGAGGCTGCCGGAGACCTGGAACTCCACGTGGGTCGTGCGCGCAGGGACCACCAGATTAGAGTGGCAGCAGCCACGCGGTTTGTATGGCCTGTGCAGAGAGGAGAGAACAGGGATAGACAGACACATAGTTGACAGGCTACAGAAAAGGCTACAATAATGCAAAAGAGATCGGAATAAAATTAACTAAACATCTGGGAAAGCGAGAGAGCGGGGCCTCCCTCACTTACCATTCACTGAAACACTCAAATATAACTCTCCCAACTTCCACTTTAGAAATTATAATTGATGTAAACTACAGCGGTTCAATGTTTCTAGGAATAGACTAACTTAGTTTATTCAGCTAGCTAACTTGGTACAGTATTCTTCCGTGAAACCGCCCAGGGCACCGTATCCTATGACGCCATAGCTAACTAGCATGCTAGGATCCAATAACACACAGTTTAGCACCAATACTTGGTTACAAAAACTACCAATAGTGTGTTAACACACTAAAACAGATCATTCGTGTCCGTGTCTAGTTCCTTTCATAACGCAGAAATAATTAAATGTTGGCGAGCTAGGACAAAGTCAGTCATGCTAGCTACACAAGTGGACTACACATCTCGAATGTTCAGAAAGTGAAGCTTTGTGTTGCAAAATTCTCATTGACTACAATTATATTGTATTTAGTTGCTACAGTACTGCTAGCTGATAGTGTTAGCTAGCTTGCAATGGCTGCGGTGTTGACTTTGTTTGAAAAACGGCGTCGCTGCGAACGAATGTAGCTGGCTAAAATGATATTGTATTTAGTTGCTACAGTACTGCTAGCTGGTAGTGTTGGCTAGCTTGCAATGGCTGCGGTGTTGACTTTGTTTGTAAAAACGGCATCGCTGTGAACGAATGTAGCTGGCCAGCTAACCTCGATAGTTTCTCTATACTACACCTTCATCTTTGATACAAAGACAACTATGTAGCTAGCTAACATTACACTAATCAAATCGTTCCATTGTAATGTAATGTGTCATATTACCTGCGGAGCGAAGTACAGCATGACTACTTACTCCAGGAGCCACCCATCTACATGACTTATAAGTTAGTTAGTTTGTTAGTTAGGAGGAAGGCAGGCCATAGAGCAATAACAGGAGTGTAATAAGGAGGTGTTGACAGAGGCAGCTAGGGAAAGAGAACTATTATTATCCATAGGAAGAGGTTCCATAGGATACAGGTGTCAGAGAAAGAATGAGAGATTGCAGGGGGAGTTTATGAAAACAGAGAAGTCACAGAGAGAAAGAACTGGTAGCAGTGTGTGGTATATAGAGGAGAGGAGAAAGTGAGAGAGACATTCATAAAGGATAAGTGGGCGAAGAGGGACACATTAAATAAAAATAGATTTGGCTGCTGGGGGGCAAGAAGACCCCCTACTCCGCTAAAACCATTGACAACTACGTGCCGTTTTCAAGGTATTGTTAAATAAATGTCATAACTATTTGGTTTGAATATCATCACCTCTTGAAGAGCATAGTCAGAACTACACATTTCCGATTATTCCACATCTATCATCAGAGTTATACATCAAGTAACTGCATGCTTTTTATGATCAGAAAACATAAATTGATCATGTATTTTCAGATACGTGAGGGTAGCCTATCCATTTGGCATGTAGCTAGCTAAGCAAACAACGTGTCATTTAGCTTGCTTCATCAGAGATTAGGCTTTTGGAAAGTGCTTGACATCGGCAAGTCCTCAGCTTAGTAACGTTGTCAGTCGGATTACTGTCATCACCACTATAGATGGCAAGCAAATCAAACAATATTTGGATATAGCCTTCTAGCTTGTTAACTAGCCACATTGGCGTGACCTGTTATTAGCTAGTTAGCCAAATTGAAGTGATCCATCAATAAATGTAGCCTATCATGTCTGTCAGCAGCAATCGTGATTAAACACTCTTAAAAACAATGTTGAAAAGGGGATAATGTTAGCTAACTTGGTTAGTAGGCCTACATTGGTTGGAGAAAAAAGTACATTAGGTCTACTTACCTCTATGTTTAGCCAACCTTTACAGTTTATATCAGTAGCTTGCAAAGTAAACATTATCAGCTAGCAGTATATCGGCAAATGCTCCTGTGACGAGGTGTGAAAGAAGGAGTCAGGCGCAGGAGGTAAAATACAGAAGTCCAGAGTTTAACTCATTTGCATAAATCAAACACCCCAAGCGTCAAACGAAACTGTACAAGGGAAAACATCCACCTTGGCAATAACAGTGAAATGTAGCTCAACCGAGCTACACGCTCTCACAACAAAACAATCACTCACAAAGACAAGGGGAACAGAGGGAACACTTATACACATACTAATTAGGGGAATGAGCACCAGGTGTGTGTAATTGACAAGTGGAGTGATGAGAATGGGATCGGCAGTAGCTAGTACTCCTGTGACGACGAACGCCGAAGCCTGCCCGAACCAGGAGGGGGGGCAGCCTCGGCGGGAGTCGTGACAGGCAGATCTCACAAAGGATGGGAAATTAACGTAAACCACTCATAGCCTACTTGTCACTTATACAGTAGTTCACTTTTATTTTACTGTATATCACTCAAATATCCAATGAATGGTGGCATATGTTACAGGATGAATTGATGTTTACTGATCATGAAAAGCATGCAGTTACTTGCTGTACAACTCTGATGATTGAGCTAAATGTGCGCAATTGTTTTGCATGGAATAATAATACATTTGTAGTTATGACTATGTTTTCAAGAGGTACAACCAAATAGTTAACATTTATTTAACAATCCCTTGAAAATGTCACGCAGTTGTAAATTGTTTTAGGTTTTCTGCAGGCAAATCGAACGCTCTGTACCTTATTGTGACGTTTTATTGATAACGGCCTATAGGCAGCTAGTGACTAATCACTAACTGCCATTTTCCCCATAGAGATCACACTGTGTCATTATTTATTGGTATTCTCTCTGTGTCCCCAATAGCGGAGGCAGCACTGTGGTGGCCCAGGGCTTCTACCTTCACTCTGCTTCCCCGCCTCAGATGGTGCTCATCCCCACAGCCCAGGACGGCAAGGTCTACACTGTGGTGAGTGTCTTAACCTTTATTGAACTAGGATTGAGGTTTAGGAAGACCTCTTTCCCATTGAGTGTCTGTCCTTCTGTCGAGACGACCAACCGGAGATCTTCGTGCCTGTTCAAAAACAAAATACCTCCAGGCCCCCGTCGCACAAACCGTATGGCTGGTATTGTCATTAAGCCCCCCTGAAAAGAGGAGCAAATAAGTGAAATATTAGGGGAACAGTGCTAGATAGATTTGTATGAATGGATGGAGGGGAAATGGAAAATCTACGCTCCATATGCGATAGAGTCATCACCTCTGAGTCACACAGTAATGTTACAGTAGCTGACTTGGTTTATTATCTGGCTTCAATCTGCTCAATCTGGGTTGATTATCTTACTGCATCCCAAATAGCACCATATTCCCTATATAGTGCACTACTTTTGACCAGAGCCCTATGGGACACAACCATGGTTTATTATGCACTACATAGGGAATAGGGTGCTATTTGGGACACAACCATGGCCTCAATCTCTTCAATCTGTGTTGATTCTCCTTATTCTAGGAAAGCTGTGGTACGTACACATGTATTCAGGCACTATCATTGTTACCACAGTTACCACAGCACTAAAGAACCCCTGACCTGACTCTCTGTTCGTTCCACTTTTATAAGGAACCCATGATAACTGTCTAGAAATTCAGGTTTCATTGCAGTTGTTTTTTAAATGTTACCCTCTGTCTTGAAAAAAATTGGGGGAAAAACGGGTACACCTTAGTGTTGGGGGTTGGTGGTTGGTTGACTTGGGGTTGGCCCACATTGTGACATGTTGTTCCCTGAACCACAACAAACACTAATTTACATACAAGTGGCCTCTGATGTTATGTGGACAGGTAGTGCTTTATTAAGATGTTATCTTTCAGCGTGATAGCAAGGCACACTCTGGCAGGTTTAGTCATGACTCCCTTAGGAGAAACACACACTCAAGCAAAAAACACACACACACACTGCTCTCACTTTATCTCAAATCTCAACCAAACAAAATCCCTCTCTATCCCTCACAACCCCCTCTACCCCAGACCACTGTATCTGTATCAGCTAAGCTACAACCAACCCCCACCCACTGACATCAAGCACACACACACACACACACCAGCTTGCCTTTCAGTTTCCCTTTCACTGACCCCCTCCTGGTGTGACCTGTGATGAGGTTGGTGCTCTATAGAGCCCCAGGGAGGGCTGGGGTCAGGAGAGACAACAGGCGAGGAGTGATCAGATGGGGGTGAGGGATGAGGAAGGGAAGGGGACACATGGTAGCGGGTGTCCTCATAATATGCCTCAGTATCAATTCAACTACCAATAACATTGCTATTATACGTTTATGATTTGAAAGTTCAGATTTGGAGACTTAGAACATTTTCCATGGAATTTATTGTGCTTAGAATTTCAGCCCATTTTCTCAATAGACTTGAATAGAAATGGGACCAATCTTGGTACAACTATGGAGTATATACAGTGAGCACCATAATTCTTTGCACAGTGACCATTTTTTTTGTTATTTTGGTTCTGTACTCTAGCACTTTGAGTTTGAAAAGATACAATGACAATGAGGGTGAAGTGCAGACTGTCAGCTTTAATTTGAGGGTATTTTCATACATATCGGAAGAACCGTTTAGAAATGACAGCACCTTTTGTACATTGTCCCCCCATTTTAAGGTACTACAAGTATTTGTTAAATTGGCTTCACAGATGTGTGTTGTTAGGCAGGTGTATTCATTTGTGTCGTTAGTGAATGCAGGAGAGCTGTTGACGAATAGTATTGATTCTAGACTTTGCTATTGCCTTTGGAGGTTGTTGTTGGGGTGTGACAACATGAGGAAGACAGCAGTGTCGATGCAAATGAAGCTGGCCGTCATAAGGCTCAGAAATGAAAATCAATCAATCAGGAACATTGCAAAAATGCTGGCCATGCCCAAGTCAACAGTTTGGTTCATCATTAACAAGAAAAAAACAACCGGTGAACTCAATTATGTCAAAAGACCCGGTAGACCGAGGAAGACCACTGTAGTGGATGACCGGAGAATACTCTCTATGGAGAAGAAAACCCCCCTGACAACAGCCCAACAGATCAAAAACACTCTCCTGGATGCAGGTGTAGATGTGTCAAAGTCTACCATACGTAGAAGACTACACCAGCAGGACTACAGAGGGTACACTACAAGATGCAAACCACTGATAAGCCTGAAGAACAGAAAGGCGAGATTACAGTTTGCTAAAAAGCACCTAAAAAGAGCCCTAAGAGTTCTGGAAAAAAGTATTGTGGACAGATGAGACAAAGATTAACATGTACCAGAGTGATGGAAAGACGAAAGTGTGGAGAAAAAAAAGAAATGCCCATGATCCAAGCATACCACCTCGTCCGTGAAACATTGTGGAGGGGGTGTTATGGCTTGGGCCTGTATGGCTGCCAGTGGAACAGGCTCACTTGTCTTCATCGATGATGTGACTGCAGACAGAAGTAGAACAATGAATTCTGAAGTCTACAGAAATATTTTATCTGCTCAGATAAAATCAAATGCCTCCAAACTCATTGGATGGCACTTCATAATGCAAGAAGACAATGACCCTAAACATACTGCTAGAGCAACAAAGGGGTTTTTGATGGCCAAAAAGTGGAAAATCCTTGCCTGGCCGAGTCAATCACCGGATCTGAATCCAATTGAACATGCATTTTACATGCTGAAGAGGAGACTGAAAGCAATAAGTCCCCGAAACAAGCAGGAACTGAAGATGGCTGCAGTACAGGCCTGGCAGAGCATCACCAGGGAAGATACCCAGCATCTGGTGATGTCGATGCATCACAGACTTCAAGCAGTCATTGCATGCAAAGGATATGCGACCAAATATGAACAATGATTACTTTATTCTACATTATGTTAAACTGTCCAATGTTTTTTGATGCCCGAAAATAGGGGGGACCATGTACAAAAGCTTCTATAATTTCTAAACAGTTCATCCGATATGTATGAAAATACCCTCAAATTAAAGATGACAGTCTGCACTTCACCCTCATTGTCATTGTATCCTTTCAAACTCAAAGTGCTAGAGTACAGAACCAAAATAACAAAATAAATGTCACTGTCCAATGAATTATGGTGCTCACTGTAAGTGTGGCTCAATGCATGCATTGAGTTTGTCCATGTTCAAACTATCTTATTTCCTTTCCATTCCAACCATTAATCTAATAGCCAAAGCCCCAGAGAATACTGACTGGCTGACAGTGGACCAGGCAAGACAAGACAGGGACCTGTACTGTTTAACAACATGGGGTATAATTTCTAATGATTTAGGAGGATAGGGGATAATGCTCTAGTCTCCTAATGCTCCAGCTGTTGCCTCTTAAATTCTTTACAGTAACCAGGATGAGTTGAGGCATTCTCTAAGAAGAGACGGTATAAGGTACAGTATTATTTTGACCCAGAACATGGGGTTGCCGGAGAAGAGAGAGAGATAGAGAGAGAGGGATCACTGTTTCCAAAGAGAACACCCCTGGATATACACTACCGGTCAAAAGTATTAGAACACCTACTCAATCAAGGGTTTTTCTTTATTTTTACTATTTTCTACATTGTAGAATAATAGTGAAGACATCAAAACTATGAAATAACACATATGGAATCATGTAGTAACCAAAAAAAGTGTTAACAGGTGTGCCTTCTTAAAAGTTAATTTGTGGAATTTATTTCCTTCTTAATGTGTTTCAGCCAATCAGTTGTGTTGTGACAAGGTAGGAGGGGGTATACAGAAGACAGCCCTATTTGGTAAAAGACCAAGTCCATATTATGGCAAGAACAGCTCAAACAAGCAAAGAGAAACGGACGTCCATCATTACTTTAAGACATAAAGGTCAGTCGATACGGACAATTTCAAGAACTTTGAAAGTTTCTTCAATTGCAGTCGCAAAAACTACCAAGCGTTATGATGAAACTGGCTCTCATGAGGACCACCACAGGAATGGAAGACCCAAGGCACACTTAACCAGCATGGCTACCACAGCATTCTGCAGCGATACGCCATCCCATCTGGTTTGGGCTTAGTGGGACTATCATTTGTTTTTCAACAGGACAATGACCCAACACACCTCCAGGCTGTGAAGGGCTATTTTACCAAAAAGGAGAGTGATGGAGTGCTGCATCAGATGACCTGGCCTCCAAAATCCCCCGACCTCAACAAAATTGAGATGGTTTGCGATGAGTCGGACTGCAGAGTGAAGGAAAAGCAGTCAACAAGTGCTCAGCATATGTGGAAAAGCATTCCAGGTGAAGCTGGTTGAGAGAATGCCAAGAGCGTGCAAAGATGTCATCAAGGCAAAGGGTGGCTATTTGAAGAATCTCAAATATAAAATATATTTTGATTTGTTTAACACTTTTTTGGTTACTACATGATTCCATATGTGTTATTTCATAGTTTTGATGTCTTCACTATTATTCTACAATGTAGAAAATAGTAAAAATAAAGAAAAACCCTTGAATGAGTAGGTGTTCTAAAACTTTTGACCGGCAGTGTATGAATGCCTGAGCAGTAATCTGAGCAGGTCTGTCATCATCCACCACCACAGCAGCTCTGTGTTTGTTCAGTAAAGAAAGGGAAAGAGGAAAATAAAACTGTGGTCCGTGTACAGTTTAATCTCCTGACTGTGGGTAGCCTGACAGCACAGACCCCTAGCTGACTGTCAGCCAGTAACATATAGTAGGACTATGGTTGGAATAGGAGTCCATAATATACTCCACATATGCAGGATACTGTGCACATACAGTATGCATGCTGACACGCACACATGCACACACCACACACTTGCAGTCATGCACAGCACAAATACACACACTCGTGATCCACTATCCATAGATTTCAAACCAACAAGGTCTAGAAGCGAAGAAAAACAACTCTTCCATAGAACAACAATGAGATTTGGGGCCTCGACAACAGCATGAGAGAAAGGAGTTAGAGAGGAAAAAAAACGTCCAGCATTGACTTGATATCTGTTTCTCAGATCTGAAGTAAAGCTGAGGCTCAAGCAATCTCAGCTTTCCCACTAACATGAAAGGAATGTTTTTTTATTTTACGATCCGCAGGGAAAAGCTGGCATGGTCAAAAAGCCAAAGGGGCCGAAAAAAAGAGGGATGGAGCCATAGATCTGAGTTAGTGTGAATTTTCACATTACTACGGCCAGGGCCCATTCACATTCAGTACAGAGTGAGATACCAGAGGGTTGTGTGGAGAGGTTGATGGGGAAGTGGCGTTTGCGGTCGTACAGTGTTAGTTTTACTAGAGGATCCACTAGACTAGCCAGACACCTGTTGGTAAGGATTCATAAAGGGGGGGTTGTTCCATGTCAACACAGCCCAGGTCTGCCTTTCCCATCCCCTGTGTTATAATACACTAAAAGTGTATCATACAGCATTATAAATAAACTAAGGCGGTATGTGTGTGCGCCTCATAGAAAGTGTTACCGATCCATTAACCAGCCAGACACCTGTTGGAGGAATTCATACATGGGGGTGTTCCATGTCAACTGAAAACCTAGGTCTGGTCTGCCTTTCCCATGTCTTACCCTCTCAGCAGCATGGCCAATTCCCAGCCTGAGGGGAGGCCTGAGAGGGGCAAGTGTGAGGCCTCTTCCCCCACCTTCCGTTTCCCCCTGGCTAGTTCAAGATATTTTAGTGACCCAATACAGCTACACTAGCTATCTGTCGATCTTAGCTAACATGTATAACAGATACATGCTTGAGTCCTTAGCTTCTTGGTAACACTTGGTATCTTATAAGACAGCTTTGTTTGGCATTGTTAGCCCTTGGTCAGGATACTGAACACGTTTCAGAGAGTTTACAATTGTACAATTGCACTATGGTTGCTGTCTCCATCTTGGGAGTACATGGTTGCCGGTTCAGTGATAATCAGAGCTACAATATAAACTAACAAGTAATTGTATTCACAGTTGCTCCCTCCCGATCCACGGTCATTCAGATCAGTCTACCCACACAGGCCAAGCGAGAGGAGATTTATGAAACAATGAATCTTTGCCATATAATGAGTAGTGGTTGACTGATGTTTCCCCTAATTCACAGGATATTTGTCTAACCTCTCCAGGGGACCATTTTACCTTCTAGACCCGTTTAGTTGCTCCCTGTCGAAAAGCGCACACACACACACACACTCGCCAGACTCAATTGTGATTGCTTGCTTTTGTTCGATCCTCTAGTGCAGGTTGTGTGTGAGTGAACAGGGCCTGTGTGTGTGTGTGTGTGTGTGTGTGTGCATGCTTGCGTGTGTGCGTGTGTGTGTGTTTGCACTCCATCTGTGTTATTGCTCAACACGGACCAGGGTTTGGAAGTCTGTTCAGGGTAAATGAACTGCTAACAGGAAGTTTCTGTAACACTTAAAACCAGGCCTGCTATTCCACCCATGGTTACTGTGGTTAGCAACAATGACGCTCATGGGAATTGGAGTTCAATCACTTTGTTAGAGCCAACGTATTGACGAGTCATTGAAAGGTTTATTAAAACACTTCCAGGTTCCAGAAAAGTTTGCCTCTAGTACACCAAAAGCATAAAGCTTAGAGCCAAATAGTCTGGCCACTGTGCGTCTGCCTCTGCTCCTGCTTGCTCTTTGGGGTCCAGACCAGTTGACTGTAAATGCACGTTGTGACAACTGGACAATGTATACCATGTGTATCCCGTACATACAACTAATAACACTTGAATCTGCCGAAGTAAAATGGGCTTTATGAATACATTTGATTTATTGATTGATTGTGTGATATATATCCCACTCCTGCCGTGATATATAAAAACATGCCACCTAATAAAATGTCTTAGCAGAAAGGACATGTGACTGTGGTGCAGAAAGACGAGTAAAGAAACGTGTTTGGGGTAATTTATTGGGCCATGGTTACTTTGGGCTTGATGTCTCTCTGTGTAGGATATCTTTACTCAAGGACGTGTTTGCTTTAGTGGTCAACTAGATAAATATACAATATCAATGGCCCCTAACCACACAGCAAACATTTACACTTGACTCTCAACTCTGGACAGAGTTGAACTGGTTTTGTCCATGCCACAGCTGTGTGTGGACCAGGAGGCTTCGAAGTATCTGCTGCCAGTGCACTTTCAGGAAGCCTTTGTTGAAAACACACAAAAAGTTTCATAAGGAACACCAGATTGCTGTATATAGGAAACATGGGGACTGACTGACAATAACTCCCTGCGACCCATTATCATATCAAGAAATACTTCTAGAACCCGTCCGCACCAGTTCCCAAATCTCCAGTTAGACGCAAAGAGCCGAAATGACAAGCATAGCAGAAATCTGGGCCAGTGACTCTCCACGCTAGTTGTGTTAGAGGAAAGAAATGCCATGTCAAGTCAGATGTGACAGGCAGAATGAGGGATGCCAAGAGGGGAAAGAGGAGAAAAGCGCACACACACACACACACTCGCCAGACTCAATTGTGATTGCTTGCTTTTGTTCGATCCTCTAGTGCAGCTTGTGTGTGTGAACAGGGCCTGTGTGTGTTTGTGTGTGTGTGTGTGTGTGTGTGTGTGTGTGTGTGTGTGTGTGTGTGTGTGTGCAACACCAACATCTCACTTCCAGACAAGCTTCTCCGTAGCCGACGTGAGTAAGACATTTAAGCATGTTAACCCCAGCAAGGCTGCCGGCCCAGATGGCATCCCTAGCCGCGTCCTCAGAGCATGCGCAGACCATCTGGCTTGTGTGTTTACGGACATATTCAATCTCTCCCTATCCCAGTCTACTGTCCCCACATGCTTCAAGAAGGCCACCATTGTTCCTGTAACCAAGAAAGCAAAGGTAACTGAACTAAATGACTATCGCCCCGTAGCACTCACCTCTGTCGTCATGAAGTGCTTTGAGAGACTAGTCAAGGATCATATCACCTCTACCTTACCTGTCACCCTATACCCACTTCAATTTGCTTACCGCCCCAATAGATCCACAGACGATGCAATCGCCATCACACTGCACACTGCCCTATCCCATCTGGACAAGAGGAATACCTATGTAAGAATGCTGTTCATTGACTATAGCTCAGCATTCAACACCATAGTACCCTCCAAGCTCATCATTAAGCTCGAGGCCCTAGGTCTGAACCCCGCCCTGTGCAGCTGGGTCCTGGACTTCCTGACGTGCCGCCCCCAGGTGGTGAAGGTAGGAAACAACATCTCCACTTCGCTGATCCTCAACACTGGGGCCCCACACTGGTGCGTGCTCAGCTCCCTCCTGTACTTCCTGTTCACCCATGACTGCGGGGCCTAGCACGCCTCCAACTCAATCATCAAGTTTGCAGACGACACAACAGTAGTAGGCTTGATTACCAACAAAGACGAGACAGCCTACTGGGAGGAGGTGAGGGCTCTGGGAGTGTGATGCCAGGAAAATAACCTCTCACTCAACATCAACAAAACAAAGGAGATGATCGTGGACTTCAGGAAACAGCAGAGGGTGCACCCCCCTATCCACATCGATGGGACCGCAGTGGAGAAGGTGAAAAGCTTCAAGTTTCTTGGCATACACATCACTGACAAACTGAAATGGTCCACCCACGCAGACAGTGTGGTGAAGAAGGTGCAACAGAGCCTCTTCAACCTCAGGAGGCTGAAGAAATGTGGCTTGGAAACTAAAACCCTTACAAACTTTTACAGATGCACAATTGAGAGCATCCTGTCTGGCTGTATCACCGCCTGGTACGACAACTGCACCGCTTGCAACCGCAGGGCTCTCTAGAGGGTGTTGTGGTCTGCCGAATGCATTACCGGGGGCAAACTACTCGCCCTCCAGGACACCTACAGCACCCGATGTCACAGGAAGGCCAAAAAGATCATCAAGGACATCAACCACCCGAGCCACTGCCTGTTCACCCCACTATCATCCAGAAGGCGAGGTCAGTACAGGTGCATCAAAGCTGGGACCGAGAGAATGAAAAACAGCTTCTATCTCAAGGCCATCAGACTGTTAAATTGCCATCACTAGCACATTAGAGGCTGCTGCTGCCTATTGAAATCACTGGCCATGGAACACTAGTCACTTTAATAATGTTTACATATCTTGCATTACTCATCTCATATGTATATACTGTATTCTATAATATTCTACTGTATCTTAGTCCATGCCACTCTGTCATTGTTTGTCCATATATGTATATATTCTTAAATTCCATTCCTTACTTAGATTTATGTGTATTGGGTATATGTTGTGAAATTGTTAGATATTACTTGTTAGATATTACTGCACTGTCGGAGCTAGAAGCACAAGGATTTCGCTACACCCACAATAACATCTGCTAAACACTTGTATGTGACAAATACATTTTGATTTGATTTGACACTCATGGGAATTGGAGTTCAATCACTTTGTTAGAGCCAACGTATTGACGAGTCATTGAAAGGTTTATTAAAACACTTCCAGGTTCCAGAAAAGTTTGCCGCTGGTACACCAAAAGCATAAAGCTTAGAGCCAAATAGTCTGGCCACTGTGCGTCTGCCTCTGCTCCTGCTTGCTCTTTGGGGTCCAGACCAGGTTACTGTAAAAAGAAGAGATGCCGGAGGATACAGTCATCACTGGCATCTAGACCAATTTCCACCACTTCACCACTTTAGCTCTTAGACTGTGTCCCAAATGGCACCCTATTCCCTATATCGTGCACTATGGGCCCTGGTCAAAAGTAGTGCACTACAGTATATAGGGAATAGGGTGTCATTTGGGACGCAGTCTTTAGTCTTCTGTTCTGGATGAGGGCCCTTGTTGCACTCCTACTACAACGCATCCCCTTCTTTTCTCTCTCTCTGTTTATCATTTGTCAAATTAGAAAAGAGGGAGGATACATTACCAGAAAAGTGATTGAGTGTGTGAATGTATCTAAGTTAGTTTTTAGGGTAGTGGTAGTGGTACCCTTACAAAATAACATGTGAAAAAACACATCTGGTTTTCGGACACATGTTTATTTTTAACATGTTTATTTTTCACCACTTCCAGCTACGTCTGGTCTCCCATCCAGGGCCGGCCCTGCTTAGCTTCAGATGCAAACTAGCAGTGGGATGCAGGGTGCTATGTTGCTTGAATAAATGTGCCAAAACATGCAACTGGGAAAAAGGCAGCGAAAGCAAAGGCCAGGCTCTCTTAAACTATTATTCCCTGCCACAGTTTCAGTAAAAAGCTGAGGGATGGGGCTGGGGCTGGAGAAATGCAATCACTCTCAAATCTATAGACTCCGCTGGATGCAAGGACTATCCATGATATCAAAATTATAGTTTTAACCATGTTTTAGTGGTTGTTCATATTTACTTTCTTGACAAACATTGGAGTAAAACAAGATTATGTTTTGGGTTCTGATGGGGTACGGCAGTTGAATTAAGCTCATGAGGCATTTATACGTTATATTCTTCAAGAATCAATACATATCATTAATTTATAAGTCCAAAAATGGATGTAGCAACTGAGGATTGCCCCTTTAACAGGCAGTGACCTTCATACAGCAGAACTATGTCGCCATTTGAACGTAAACCATTAACATTATTTCAACCCCACATGTGAATCTGCAATTCCACATGTGAAAGTGAGATTTTTACAGTTGGAGTTTTCTTACATGTGAAACTGCTAATTTAATTTTCATGTGATTGTTTTTCACGTGAACTTGCAATTCCACATGTGAAAGTGAGATTTTCCCATGTGGAGTTTTCTTAAATGTGAAATGGCAAATTGCACACATGAAACTGCAATTCACATGTGAGGTGAAAACATGTTATTCTCCTCACATGTGAAAAGGTGGCGTTAACATGTGAACTCAAAATGTATACATGTGAAAATATGGTTTCACATGTGACATTTAAGCTCAACATGTGAAAACATCTATTTCACATGTGATTTTTGATATTTATTTGTAAGGGACATGCCATGCAATCCGTTATTGTCTAACAAACAAATTGAGAAATACACAGGTGTTGCACCTGACACTGCCTTCACAGACTGGTTGAACTCTCATGAGTAGGCTGGACAAAAAATTTAATCAGTATGGAATGGTGTGAAACTGTCCCTCTACCACCCTTTGTACCATATTCACAGCTGGGTTGGACAGATAGATTTTATTTGACAGTTTAAAAAAACACATATACACACTAAAAAAAAAACTTGTCAGGGATAACACAATAAAGTCAAGGACTTATTTCCATTGTGGTCCCTTCAAAATCAAATCAAATCAAATGTTATTTGTCACATGATTCGTAGACAACATGTGTAGACTAACAGTGAAATGCTTACTTACGGGTCCATTTCCAACAATGAAGAGTTAAAGATAAGATGAAAAATATATATAATAATACTGTGACACGAGGAATAAACACAAAGTGAATAACAAACAAAGATAATGAGTAAAAATAGCATGGCTATATACAGTATATAGGGAGTAGAAAATAGCATGGCTATATACAGGGAGTACCAGTACCGAGTCGATGTGCAGGGATACGAGGTAATTGAGGTAGCTATGTACTGTACATATTTGTATTTGTATTTTTGTATTTGTAGTTTATTATGGATCCCCATTAGCTGCTGCCAAGGCAGCAGCTACTCTTCCTGGGGTCCAGCAAAATTAAGGCAGTTATACATTTAAAAAACATTACAATACATTCATAACAGATTTCACAACATATTAAGTGTATGCCCTCAGGCCTCTACTCTACTACCACATATCTATAACACCAAATCCATGTGTACGTGTGTATAGTGCATATGTTATCGTGCGTTTCTATGCATGTGTCTATGTTTGTGTTGCTTCACAGTTCCCGCTGTTCCATAAGGTGTATTTTTACCTGTTTTTTAAAATCTGATTCTACTACTTGCATCAGTTACCTGATGTGGAATAGAGTTCCATGTAGTCATGGCTCTATGTAGTACTGTGCGCCTCCCATCGTCTGTTCTGGACTTGGGGACTGACATGCATGTCATTAATGTTAGCTCTCCGTGTACTTTTAAGGGCCAGCCGTGCTGCCCTGTTCTGAGCCAACTGCAATTTCCCCAAATCCCTCTTTGTGGCACCTGACCACACTACTGAAGAGTATTCTATGGGCGACAAATCTAGAGCCTGTAGGACCTGCCTTGTTGATAGTGTGTTAAGAAGGCAGAGCAGCGCTTAACTATGGACATACTTCTCCCCATCTTAGCTACTGTTGTATCAATATGCTTTGACCATGACAGTCTACATTCCAGGGTTACTCCAAGCAGTTTAGTCACCTCAACTTGCTCAATTTCCACATTATTGTCTATAATCCAGGGTTACTCCAAGCAGTTTAGTCACCTCAACTTGCTCAATTTCCACATTATTCATTACGAGATGTAGTTGAGGTTTACGGTTTAGTGAATGACTTGACCCAAATACAATGCTTTTAGTTTTGGAAATATTCAGGACTAACTTATTCCTTGCCACCCATTCCGAAACTAACTGCAACTCTTTGTTGCAGTTATTTCAGTTGCTTTAGTAGCTGACGTGTATAGTGTTGAGTCATCCGCATACATAGACACAATGGCTTTACTCAAAGCCAGTGGCATGTCGTTAGTAAAGATGGAAAAAAGCAAGAGGCCTAGACAGCTGCCCTGGGGAATTCCTGATTCTACCTGGATTATGTTTGAGAGGCTTCCATTAAAGAACACCTTCTGTCACGATCGTCAAACACAGTGGACCAAGGCGCAGCGTGATGAGTGAACATACTTTTTTATTAATTCACCACAACAAACAAAACAACAAAACGATAACGTGACGTCCTTGGTTACAAACACTAACCATACACGGAACAAGATCCCACAAACACTGTGGCAAAACAGGCTGCCTAAGTATGGTTCCCAATCAGAGACAACAATCAACAGCTGATTCACGTTGCCTCTGATTGAGAACCACACCGGCCAACATAGAAAACACATCAGCTAGATAATGAACCTAGAACACAAAATCATGGAAACTACACACCCTGGCTCAACATAACAGAGTCCCAGAGCCAGGGCGTGACAGTACCCCCCCCCCCAAAGGCGCGGACTGCGACCGCGCCAAACATAAACCGAACAGGGGAGGGCCGGGTGGGCATTCCTCCTCGGAGGCGGTTCCGGCTCCGGGCTTGACCACCACCCTCCAACAATCCCCCCGTAGCGCCCCGGGTCCGGTCTGGCCCCGCTGGCTGGAGCTGGACTGGACATCGGTGGAGCGGATTGCTTAGGCTCCGATGTGGAGCAGCTGACCGGTACCTGACCAGGCACCGGTGACCCAGGCACGGGCTGTGCCGGACTGACGACGCGCACCACAGGCTTGGTGCGGGGAGCAGGAACGAGCCGGACCGGGCTGACGATGTGCACCACAGGCTTGGTGCGGGGAGCAGGTACAGGCCGGGCCGGGCTGGCGACACGCACCATTGGCTTGGTGCGGGGAGCAGGAACAGGCCGAACCGGGCTGACGAAGCGCACTACAGGCTTGGTGCGGGGAGCAGGAACAGGCCGGGCCGGGCTGGCGACGCGCACCACAGGCTTGGTGCGGGGAGCAGGAATGGGCCGGACCGGGCTGACGACGCGCACCACTGACTTGGTGCGGGGAGCAGGAACGGGCCGGACCGGGCTGGCGACGCGCACCATAGGCTTGGTGCGAGGGGCAGGAACAGGCCGGACCGTACTGGGGACACACACCACCGGCCCTACGCGGGGATCAGGAACGGGCCGGACCGTACTGGGGACACACACCACTGGCCCTACGCGGGGATCAGGAACGGGCCGGACTGGACTGGCAACACACCCCAGTACCTCTCGCCGTGCCTCTACATTCTCCTTCCCCCTGGTGACCAGTGACTCCCGTAACCTGGCGGCCTCCCTTGCCAACCCGCTGAACCACTCTATCCCGACCTCCTGCTGCCCCGTCGTCCACGGCGTGAGCCCCCCCCTAAAACATTTCTGGGCGTCTCTCCTCCCCGTGGACCAGGCCTCCATGGCTCTCGCCAGACTCTCGCTCCTCTGCTCCCACGTCCAACCTCTCTCCTCCTCACGCTGCTTGACCCAGTCGAGGTGGATATCCGCTAGAGTCCTCTCTGGCGTTGGCTCCTGGACACGCTGCTTGACCCAGTCGAGGTGGATATCCGCTAGATTCACCTCTGGCGTTGGCTCCTGGACACGCTGCTTGGTCCAGTTATGGTGGGATCTTCTGTCACGATCGTCAAACACAGTGGACCAAGGCGCAGCGTGATGAGTGAACATACTTTTTTATTAATTCACCACAACAAACAAAACAACAAAACGATAACGTGACGTCCTTGGTTACAAACACTAACCATACACGGAACAAGATCCCACAAACACTGTGGCAAAACAGGCTGCCTAAGTATGGTTCCCAATCAGAGACAACAATCAACAGCTGATTCACGTTGCCTCTGATTGAGAACCACACCGGCCAACATAGAAAACACATCAGCTAGATAATGAACCTAGAACACAAAATCATGGAAACTACACACCCTGGCTCAACATAACAGAGTCCCAGAGCCAGGGCGTGACACCCTCTGTGTTCTGTTAGACAAGTAACTGCTTCTACCCCCAAGCCATAAGACTCCTGAACAGCTAATCATGGCTACCCGGACTATTTGCACTGCCCCCCCACCCCATCCTTTTACGCTGCTGCTACTCTGTTAATTATTTATGCATAGTCACTTTAACTCTACCCACATGTACATATTACTTCAACTACCTCAACTAGCCGGTGCCCCCGCACATTGACTCTGCACCGGTACCCCCCTGTATATATAGCCTCCCTACTGTTATTTTATTTTACTTCTGCTCCTTTTTTCTCAACACTTTTTTTGTTGTTTTATTTTTACTTTTTTTGTTAAAAAGAAATGCACTGTTGGTTAAGGGCTGTAAGTAAGCATTTCACTGTAATGTCTGCACCTGTTGTATTCGGCGCATGTGGCCAATAAAATTTGATTTGATTTGAACTCTTTATCCACATTATAGCAGGGGGTGTAAAGCCATAACACATACGTTTTTCCAGCAGCAGACTATGATCGATAATGTCAAAAGCCGCACTGAAGTCTAACAAAACAGCCCCCACAATCTTTTTATCATCAATTTCTCTCAGGCAATCATCAGTCATTTGTGTAAGTGCTGTGCTTGTTGAATGTCCTTCTCTATGAGCATGCTGAAAGTTTGTTGTCAGTTTGTTTACAGTAAATTAGCATTGTATCTGGTCAAACACAATTTGGGTTGGTAACAGGCTAATTGGTCGGCTGTTTGAGCAGGTAAAGGGGGCTTTACTATTCTTAGGTAGCAGAATTACCTTTTCTTCCCTTCAAGCCTGGGGGCACACACATTCTAGTAGGCTTAAATTGAAAATATGGCAAATAGGAGTGGCAATATCGTCCGCTATTATCCTCAGCAATTTTCCATCCAAGTTGTCAGACCCTGTGGCTTGTCACTGTTAATAGGCAACAATCATTTGTTTACCTCTTCCACCCTCACTTTACGGAATTCAAAATTACAATGCTTGTCTTTCATAATTTGGTCAGATATACTTGGATGTGTAGTGTCAGCAATTGTTGCTGGCATGTCATGCCTAAGTTTGCTAATCTTGCCAATGAAAAAAGTATTAAAGTAGTTGGCAATATCAGTTGGTTTTGTGATGAATGAGCCATCTGATTCAATGAATGATGGAGCTGAGTTTGCCTTTTTTCCCAAAATTTCATTTAAGGTGCTCCAAAGCTTTTTACTATCATTCTTTATGTAATTTATCCTTGTTTCATAGTGTTGTTTCTTCTTCTTTTTATTCAGTTTGCAATATGTTTGCCAATCGGTTGTGCAGCCAGTCTTATTTGCCATTCCTTTTGCCTCATTCCTCTCAACCATACCATTTTCCAATTCCTCATCAATCCACAGGGATTTAACAGTTTTTACAGTCATTTACTTAATGGGTGCATGCTTATTATAGGTATAGGTAAAGTGACTAGGCAACAGGATAGAAAATAGACAGTAGCAGCAGCATGCAAATGTGTGTGTGTGTGTGTGTGTGTGTGTGTGTGTGTGTGTGTGTGTGTGTGTGTGTGTGTGTGTGTGTGTGTGTGTGTGTGTGTGTGTGTGTGTGTGTGTGTGTGTGTGTGTGTGTGTTGGGGTGTCAGTGTAAGTATGTGTGGGTGTGTGTAGAGTCCTGTGTGTTTGCAGTGCAAGAGAGTTAGTGCAAAAAAGGTAGTCCAGGTAGCCATTTGATTAGCTATTTAGCCGTATTGTTTAGAAGTCTTATGACTTTGGGGTAGAAGCTGTTCAGGGTCATGTTGGTTTCAGGCGTACTGAATTGATACCGCTTGCCATGCAGTAGCAGAGAGAACCGTCTTTGGCTTGGTTGGCTGGAGTCTTTTACAATTTTTTTAGCCTTCCTCTGACACCGTCTGGTATAGAGGTCCTTGATGGCAGGGAGCTTGGCCCCAGTGATGTACTGGGCCGTACGCACTACCCTCTGTAGTGCCTTGCGGTCGGATGCCAAGCAGTACCAAGTGGTGATGCAGCCAGTCAAGATGCTCTCGATGGTGCAGCTGTAAAACTTTTTGAGGATCTTAGGGCCCATGACAAATCTTTTCAGCCCCCTGAGGAGGAACAGTCGTTGTCAAGCCCTCTTCATGACTGTGTTGGTGTGTTTGGACCATGATAGATCCTTAGTAATGTGGACGCCGATTGAACTTGAAGCTCTCACCCCGCTCCACTACAGCCCCGTCAATGTGAATGGGGGCGTGTACGGCCCTCTGTTTTCCATAGTCCATGATCAGCTCCTTTTGTCTTACTGACGTTGAGGGAGAGGTTGTTGTCCTGGCACCATACTGCCAGGTCATTGACCTCCTCCCTATAGGCTGTCTCGTCGTCGTAGGTGATCAGGCCTACTACCGTCGTGTCGTCGGCAAACTTAATGATGGTGTTGGAGACATGCGCGGCCATGCAGTCATGGGTGAATGGGGAGTACAGGAGGGGACTAAGCACGCACCCCTGAGGGGCCCCCGTATTGAAGCAGTCAGCGAGGTGGATGTGTTGTTGTCTACTCTCACCACCTGGTTGCATCCGGTCAGGAAGTTCAGGATCCAGTTGCAGAAGGAGGTGTTCAGTCCCAGGGACCTTAGCTTAGTGATGAGCTTTTAGGGCACTATGGTGTTGAACGCTGAGCTGTAGTCAATGTGCAGCATTCTCATGTAGGTGTTCCTTTTGTCCAAGTGGGAAAGAGCAGTGTGGAGTGCAATAGAGATTGCATAATCTGTGGATCTGTTGGGGCGGTATGTGAATTGGAATGGGTCTAGGGTTTCTGGGATGATGGTGTTGATGTGAGCCATGACCAGCCTTTCAAAGCATTTCATGACTACAGATGTGAGTCCTATGGGGCAAGCTGGTCTTGTTGAAACATGTAGGTATTACAGACTGGGTCAGGGAGAGGTTGAAAATGTCAGTGAAGACACTTGCCAGCTTGTCAGCGCATGCTCTGAGAATTCGTCTGGCATTGCGGCCTTGTGAATGTTAACCTGTTTAAAGGTCTTACTCACATCGACTACGGAGAGCGTGATCACATAGTTATCCGGAACAGCTGGTGCTCTCATGCATGCTTCAGTGTCAGACACTGACACTTCATCGGAGGCAGTGTAGTATGATTCAATCTTAGTCCTGTATTGACGCTTTGTTTGATGGTTCGTCAGAGGATGTAGCAGGATTAGTTTTAAGTGTCCGGGTTAGTGTCCCGCTTCTTGAAAGCGGCAGCTCTAGCCTTTAGCTCAGTGCGGATGTTGCTTCTGGTTGGGATATGTACGTAAGGTCACTGTGGGGGGGACGTCGTCGATGCACTTATTAATGAAGCCGGTGACTGATGTGGTAAACTCCTCAATACCACCGGAACATATCCCAGTCTGTGCTTGCAAAAATGACCTGTAGCTTAGCATCCGCTTCATCTGACCACTTCCGAATTGAGCGTATCACTGGTACTTCCTTGAAGTGCATGGTGCAATATATTACATATACTGAACAAAAATAAACATAAACGCAAAATGTAAAGTGTTGGTCCCATGTTTCATGAGCTGCGTATGGAACAATGTTCCATACGCAAAAAAAAGCTTTTTTCTCTCAAATGCGCCACGATAATCCATCCTCCTGACAGGTGTGGCATATCAAGAAGCTGATTAAACAGCATGATCATTACACAGGTGCACCTTGTGCTGGGGACAATAAAAGGGCACTCTAAAATGGGCAGTTTTGTCACACAACCCAATGCCACAGATGTCTCAAGTTTTGAGGGAGCGTGCAATTGGCATGCTGACCTTAGGAATGTCCACCAGAGCTGTTGCCAGAAAATGGAAATGTTAATTTCTGTACCGTATGCCACCTCCAAAGTCGTTTTAGAGAAATTGGCACTACGTCCAACCGGCCTCACAACCGCATACCACGTGTAACCATGCCAGCCCAGGACCTTCACATCCGGCTTGTTCATTTGCGGGATCGTCTGAGACTAGCCACCCGGACAGCTGATGAAACTGAGGAGTATTTCTGAGTGTAATAAAGCTCTTTTGTGGGGAAAAACTCATTCTGATTGGCTGGGCCTGGCTCCCCAGTGGGTGGACCTGGCTCCCAAGTGGGTGAGCCTATGCCCTCCCAGGCCCACCCATAGCTGCGCCCCTGCCCAGTCAGGTGAAATCCATAGATTAGGGCCTAATTTATTTATTTCAATTGACTGATTTCCTTATACAGTGGGGAAAAAAAGTATTTAGTCAGCCACCAATTGTGCAAGTTCTCCCACTTAAAAAGATGAGAGAGGCCTGTAATTTTCATCATAGGTACACGTCAACTATGACAGACAAAATGAGAAAAAAAAATCCAGAAAATCACATTGTAGGATTTTTAATTCATTTATTTGCAAACTATGGTGGAAAATAAGTATTTGGTCACCTACAAACAAGCAAGATTTTTGGCTCTCACAGACCTGTAACTTCTTCTTTAAGAGGCTCCTCTGTCCTCCACTCGTTACCTGTATTAATGGCACCTGTTTGAACTTGTTATCAGTATAAAAGACACCTGTCCACAACCTCAAACAGTCACACTCCAAACTCCACTATGGCCAAGACCAAAGAGCTGTCAAAGGACACCAGAAACAAAATTGTAGACCTGCACCAGGCTGGGAAGACTGAATCTGCAATAGGTAAGCAGCTTGGTTTGAAGAAATCAACTGTGGGAGCAATTATTAGGAAATGGAAGACATACAAGACCACTGATAATCTCCCTCGATCTGGGGCTCCACGCAAGATCTCACCCTGTGGGGTCAAAATTATCACAAGAACGGTGAGCAAAAATCCCAGAACCACACGGGGGGACCTAGTGAATGACCTGCAGAGAGCTGGGACCAAAGTAACAAAGCCTACCATCAGTAACACACTACGCCGCCAGGGACTCAAATCCTGCTGTGCCAGACGTGTCCCCCCTGCTTAAGCCAGTACATGTCCAGGCCCGTCTGAAGTTTGCTAGAGTGCATTTGGATGATCCAGAAGAGGATTGGGAGAATGTCATATGGTCAGATGAAACCAAATATAACTTTTTGGTAAAAACTCAACTCGTCGTGTTTGGAGGACAAAGAATGCTGAGTTGCATCCAAATAACACCTTACCTACTGTGAAGGATGGGGTGGAAACATCATGCTTTGGGGCTGTTTTTCTGCAAAGGGACCAGGACGACTGATCCGTGTAAAGGAAAGAATGAATGGGGCCATGTATCGTGAGATTTTGAGTGAAAACCTCCTTCCATCAGCAAGGGCATTGAAGATGAAACGTGGCTGGGTCTTTCAGCATGACAATGATCCCAAACACACCGCCCGGGCAACGAAGGAGTGGCTTCGTAAGAAGCATTTCAAGGTCCTGGAGTGGCCTAGCCAGTCTCCATATCTCAACCCCATAGAAAATCTTTGGAGGGAGTTGAAAGTCTGTGTTGCCCAGCGACAGCCCCAAAACATCACTGCTCTAGAGGAGATCTGCATGGAGGAATGGGCCAAAATACCAGCAACAGTGTGTGAAAACCTTGTGAAGACTTACAGAAAACGTTTGACCTGTGTCATTGCCAACAAAGGGTAAATAACAAAGTATTGAGAAACTTTTGTTATTGACCAAATACTTATTTTCCACCATAATTTGCAAATAAATTCATAAAAAATCCTACAATGTGATTTTCTGGAGAAAAAAAATCTCATTTTGTCTGTCATAGTTGACGTGTACCTATGATGAAAATTACAGGCCTCTCTCATCTTTTTAAGTGGGAGAACTTGCACAATTGGTGGCTGACTAAATACTTGTTTTCCCCACTGTATGAACTGTAACTCAGTAAAATAATTGAAATTGTTGCATGTTGCGTTTTATATTTTGGTTCAGTATAGATTCAGACTTGAAAGTGGTTCTATGGTTCAGTCATCATCCAGCTTTTGACATTCTTTTAAAAATAAGTTCTGGTCGGTATAGTTTGTTCCACTCAGCACGCCGGTATACCTTACTGGATAGACTCTTACATTTGAAACAGTCAATATAAGAGTATTAGACTCTGGTATTGCAGCAGATGCTGGTTTGGATTCTATACAGTATTGGATGTTCTGTAATAACTTTGGGCTTTATTATGACCTGCTGGAATCTGGAACTATGATCTGCTGCATTGAAAGGAATGTTTCAGGAAAAGATGACATATGCACATTCCTTATCTCTGAGCAGGTGCTGGATATTTTTCTACAAATATATAATACATTTAAAAAATAAAAGGTGAAAAGAGACTCTTATAATGTTTTCTCTTATGTGTTTCTCAATTCGGTGTCTAGCTCAATAGCTCTTATGGTAAAGCTCTAGTGATGGGAGGCTTTTTAGTTTGAATCCAGGGTGGTATACACACACTGCTGTTGTGCCCGGAGCAAGGCACTTCAATCCCACTGAAGCTGTATGGAGCAGTAAATGGATAGTGTGTGCAATTAGAGAGCGTGTAATTAGCCATGGGATGAAAAATAAATAATGTATGCACTTACTAACTGTAAGTTGCTCTGGATAAGAGCGTCTGCTAAATGACTAAAATGTAAATGAAAGCATCTGCCATGTGACGGATTAGTATGTGTACTTGTTATGTGACAGGGGAACAAGGGAAATGCTGGAGGAATTTCCTGAAAACACAATTGCAGTATGTGTGCATACGTACATGTGTGTGCACATTGTAACTGCCATCGTTAATGCAGTAAAGGACAATGTATTGTGTGTGTGTGTGTGTGTGTGTGTGTTACTTACGCTATGTGCGCGTTCTCTCTCCAGAGCTGTACGCAGGGTGAGGACAGGCTGGCCATCCTGTGTACCACTCCCTCCCTGAAGGACCTGGGCCTGCAGCCTCCTGTGGTCACCAAGGTGGCGTTCATCCTGGATGGTTTCACCATGCCCCAGTTTGACCTGCTCTATGTAGAGGACCCTTGCTTCGAGGACTTCCAGAGACCCACAGTCACATCCAAAGGCAACAAGAGCATCCTGGAGATTAAGGTGAGACATGTCAGATCATTAAAAGTCATGGCACCTTTTTATTCCCTAACTGGGTTTTAATTGACCTCCTGAATTGCCTGTATTTAAAGGGGAATTGACTCTGACAATATTAAGGTGAGACATGTGAGGTCCTCTCTCCCACATCCCCATTCCCCCTAGTCCCTTTCCCCACGACCACCTCTCCATGCAGGGCTCTACGCTTACCTTTTTGACAAGGAGCACATGTGCGCCTAAGTTGAAAAATGAAGGTGCACACAAAGAAATGTAGGAGCACAATGAAAAATATTTTAGGTAATAAAGCTTGAATCCTTCATTTTTCTAGGTGCACTGGTGCTCCTAAATTAAAATTCCAGGTTGCACATAAGAATATTAAGGCGCGTATGCAAGCAAAAGGGTCGCACTGTAAAGCCCTGCCATGATAATAATGACTAGGGTTTTGGTCAGTGCAATTACCAATGCATCCATTCAGAAAATGAATTAAAATGGGAAAAATCCTAATTTAAAACAAATGGCGCTTCCAGTTTCTATTCTGGAAGATAATTAAAATGGAATTGAACCCTGATTGTAGCTAGCGGGACTTTGCTCTCCGACTCTCCTCGACACCCTTCCACTGACTCAACCTCGCTCATCTGAGGTGGGAAGGAAACAATACTGGGGGGGGGGGGGTTTGTATACTGAAACAAAACAGGAAAAGGAGTCCGTTTCCCATCGCTCACCCCCTACACTTCCCTCACTCACTCCTCCGATCCCTCTCCTCTCCTCTGTGTATTCTCTCCATCTTACTGCATTGTTCTAGGTTCCCGAGGTCAAAGCCCTTGACATATTAATGGCGGGTTTCAAATGTGCAACCTAATTTTTCTGGGTAGAAAAACTTGTTTTTTTCCACAATGAAAACAATTATAGCTTTTATTTTTACTGTGGCAGCCCGATGCTTAGTGACAGCTGTGCGGAACAGGTCGCACGGGATCCTGGATCTGCCTTTTTCCCAGGCATGACCTTGGCCCCATGGCTTAATCCAGCCCCTCCCCCTCCTTTCCCTCTCAGTAACCTCCCAACCCCCATCTAGGTCCCAGATGAGCTCCCATGAGCCCCCATGAGCCCCCATTACCCCAGGGACACCCAAGGCCCTGGGTTGCACTGTTATAGGGTACATTTGGGGCCATCTGATATCTTTGCCCCAAAATGTCCGCCAGTCAGTAAAGGTTACTGATCATGTTATTAGTCTTGGCTGGTGTAGAGCTCTTATCTCTACAGATCGCTCCATGGGAGGGTAACAAGCATCTTAGCCCAGATTAGCACCACAAACTCTGTTTGTTTGGATAGACTGTTTGATGCCTGGCAGAAATTGTATAGTTATTTTCTGTATGAGAAATGTTGCTTTCAATGACTCGTAACCACACATTAAATGTTACACACAACCTCAGAGTACATACATGAGATGACTGTCACGGGGGTCTATGTCGTCCAAGTATGACCAAGGCGCAGCGTGTCCAAGAAACATGACTTTATTGTAGAATAAACGACAAAACAAAACAAGAACCGTAACGTCCTCAGTACACCGACTGAACCTAGAACAAAAACCCACAATTCCCACAGGAAAACAATCAGAATAAATATGGCTCCCAATCAGAGATAACGAGCCGACAGCTGACACTCGTTACCTCCGATTGGGAGTCATCGACCAAACCTAGAAACGCAGCCAACAGAAAGGCAAACCTAGAAACAAAACCAAAACCCAACAAAACAAAATACACCCTGGCTCAAATACAAAAGTCCCAGAGCCAGAGTGTCACAGTACCCCCCCCTAAAGGTGCGCACTCCGGGCGCACCAGCATACAGTCTAGGGGAGGGTCTGGGTGGGCGTCTGTCCACGGTGGCGGTTCTGGCCCTGGTCGTGGTCCCCACCCCACCTTAGTCACTATCCGCCTCCGTAGCCTCCTCCACATGACCACCCCCCAACTAAACCCCACTGGATTAAGGGGCGGCACCGGACTAAAGGGCAGCACCGGACTAAGGGGCAGCACCGGACTAAGGGGCAGTACCGGACTAAGGGGCAGCACCAGGATAAGGGGCAGCACCGGGCTAAGGGACAGCACCGGACTCAATGGCGGATCCTGGCTGGCTGGCTCTGGCGGATCCTGGCTGGACGGCTCTGGCGGATCCTGGCTGGACGGCTCTGGCGGATCCTGGCTGGACGGCTCATGGCTGGCTGAAGGATCTGGCTGCTCATGGCTGGCCGACGGATCTGGCTGCTCATGGCTGGCTGACGGATCTGGCTGCTCATGGCTGGCCGACGGATCTGGCTGCTCATGGCTGGCCAACGGATCTGGCTGCTCATGGCTGGCTGAAGGATCTGGCTGCTCATGGCTGGCTGACGGATCTGGCTGCTCATGGCTGGCTGACGGATCTGGCTGCTCATGGCTGGCTGACGGATCTGGCTGCTCATGGCTGGCTGACGGATCTGGCTGATCCTGTCTGGCGGAAGGCTCTGGCTGATCCTGTCTGGCGGAAGGCTCTGGCTGATCCTGTCTGGCGGAAGGCTCTAGCGGCTCCGGTCTGGCGGACGGCTCTGAAGGCTCATGGCAGACGGGCGGCTTTGCAGGCTCAGTCCAGACGGGCAGTTCAGGCCCCGTTGGGCAGACGGGCAGTTCAGGCCCCGTTGGGCAGACGGCAGACTCTGGCCGTCTGAGGCGCACCGTAGGCCTGGTGCGTGGTGCCGGAACTGGAGGTACCGGGCTGAGGACACGCATCTCAGGGCTAGTGCGGGGAGAAGCAACAGGGCATGCTGGACCCTGGGAACGCACATAAAGCCTAGTGCGGGGAGCAGGAACAGGGCATGCTGGACCCCGGGGACGCACATAAGGCCTAGTGCGGAGAGCAGGAACAGGGCATGCTGGACCCTGGGGACGCACATAAGGCCTAGTGCGGAGAGCAGCAACAGGACGCACAGGACTCGGGGAACACACAGGAGGCTTGGTGCGTGGTGTAGGCACTGGTGGTACTGAGCTGGAGCGGGGAGGTGGCGCTGGAAATACCGGACCGTGCAGGCTTACTGGCCCCCTTGAGCACTGAGCCTGCCCAACCTTACCCGGGTTGATGCTCCCCGTCGCCCGACCAGTACGGGGAGGTGGAATAACCCGCACCGGCCTATGTGGGCGAACCGGGAACACCATGCGTAAGGCTGGTGCCATGTACGCCGGCCCGAGAAGACGCACTGGTAGCCGGATGCGTTGGGCCGGCTTCATGACATCTGGCTCAATGCTCACTCTAACCCGGCCGATACGTGGAGCTGGAATGTACCGAACCGGGCTATGCCTGCGTACAGGAGACACCATGCGCTCTACTGCGTAACACGGTGTCTGCCCGTACTCTCGCTCTCCACGGTCAGTCCAGGGAGTAGGCGCAGGTCTCCTACCTGACTTCGCCACACTCCCTTTAAGCCCCCCCCCAAGAAATTTTTGGGTAGTACCCACGGGCTTCCAGCCTCGACTCCGTGCTGCCTCCTCATACCACCTCCTCTCGGCTTTAGCTGCCTCCAGCTCTTCACGAGGGCGGCGATATTCTCCCGGTTGTGCCCAAGGACCCTTTCCAGCCAGTATCTCCTCCCATGTCCATGAATCCTTTGGAGCTGGGTCCTGTTGCCGCTTGACACGCTGCTTGGTCCTCTTATGGTGGGTTTTTCTGTCCACGGGGGTCTATGTCGTCCAAGTATGACCAAGGCGCAGCGTGTCCAAGAAACATGACTTTATTGTAGAATAAACGACAAAACAAAACAAGAACCGTAACGTCCTCAGTACACCGACTGAACCTAGAACAAAAACCCACAATTCCCACAGGAAAACAATCAGAATAAATATGGCTCCCAATCAGAGATAACGAGCCGACAGCTGACACTCGTTACCTCCGATTGGGAGTCATCGACCAAACCTAGAAACGCAGCCAACAGAAAGGCAAACCTAGAAACAAAACCAAAACCCAACAAAACAAAATACACCCTGGCTCAAATACAAAAGTCCCAGAGCCAGAGTGTCACAATGACACATTTGTTGAGAGGAGATGAGGGATTGTACATATTATGCAATATGCTTTGTATATGTTAACATACTGTTGATATTAGAGTTTGTTATTGTCTCAGTGGCCATGTGTTTGCGTGTGGGGGGGATTGTAAAACAAGGAACTTCTCCCTCGTGGGGACATTTCCCACATCCCATGAGGACAAAGACTATTTTAAGTTTAGGATTAGGGTTAGGGTAAGGAATTAGTGATTGGGGTTAGGGTTAGGAGTTAGGTTTAGGGTTTAAGGTTAGGGTTATAGTAAGGGTTAGGTTTAGGTTTAGGGTTAAGGGTTAGGGAAAATAGGATTTTGAATGGAAATGAATTTTAGGTCCCCACGAGGATAGAAGAACGTGTGTGTGTGTGTTCACATGCACTGCACTAGTTGACACATACAGTTACACAGTGCAGTTTGGGAACAGGTGCGGCCCTCCACTCTGTGTCAAATCTGAAAATCCCAGGCTGTCACTCGAGGAATGTGATCATTCTTTTTATTGCCTTCTGCTATGCTCATACGGCCAGGCAGAGTGAGAGGCAACTGAGCTGTCTGTGTGTGTGCGTGTGTCAACCAAGCAGTTTGAGAATAAACCATCAGGCGACAGTGTTAAAGTTGAGGCAGTAACATTAGAGACTGAAAGAACCAGACCATTTACAGTCCTAGAGCCAAGCGAAATGTGTGTTTGGGAGTAAGTGTCAGAGTATGTGAGAGTAGCCAAGGCAGTCCGGGTAAGGGTGAAATGCCTTCCTTCAAAATTCCTCTCTTTCCGTCAGAAGAGCCCTCATCGACAAAAGGGTTAGTTAGTTTGTATGCAGACGCAGAGAGGCTTTTGTCTCTGTCCTGGAGAGAGGGGTCACAATAACAGTAATGATCCCACAACCAGTGTCTCAGTCACTTCCACTAGAACCAGTTTTCGAGCAAGCGTGCGTGCATGTTGTAGGACTCACTGAGGTTGATGTAGTACTGCATGTGTATATGATTTTATACTGACTCCATTTCCCCCTTTCCAGGTGCCAGGTCGTATGGATGTGGAGGCGATGAAGGGAGAGGTGTTGAAGGTGTCTAACAGGTCCTGTGAGAGTGTGACTGTGGTGGGTAACACCCTGGAGTGTACTGTCCCCATGGAGTTACGGGATGCCACCAATGAACTGGAGGTGGAGGTGAGGACACACACAGAGAGAGAGAGAGAGAGAGAGAGAGAGAGAGAGAGAGAGAGAGAGAGAGAGAGAGAGAGAGAGAGAGAGAGAGAGAGAGAGAGAGAGAGAGAGAGAGAGAGAGAGAGAGAGAGAGAGAGAGAGAGAGAGAGAGAGAGAGAGAGAGAGAGAGAGAGAGAGAGAGAGAGAGAGAGAGAGAGAGAGAGAGAGAGAGAGAGAGAGAGACATGGACAAAAACACACACTCCCTTCCAGCTGAACACTTCCAAACAGTCCCCCCATCACCCCTAGTTAAACATTAGTGAGAGCACCCTACCCTCCCTTGGATCTCTGAGCCCTCCACTTCAGCCCTTCACTTGAAACAGCCCCTTGTCTACAGAGACCACTTCAGACCACTACAGACCCCCCCAGTCTAGCAGCCCCACTCCACAGCTCAATAAAGGCCTTGTTGGGCTGCCACTGCATCCATACAGAGGGCTCTGTGTGTGGTGTGTGTATGCGTGCGTGCATTTGTGTGCGTGAAGCATGTGTGTGTGTCGTGTGTGTCCTGAGTGTTATTGATAGATTAACTGATGTCAGAGCACCTAGGTCCCTGCTTTGATCGATCATACAGTCATTTTTATCACTCTGCTGTCTGGCATTGTATTACCACTAGCCAGGTAAATCCACGGATAACACTGCATTCCTCCTGGCATTCCATCAACACCTCTCGACTTTTACTGGAATGTTCTACTCAGACTTCCAATATCTCATGGTCTCACTCAAATAGTATTTATTTGACATACAAACTACTTATGAATGTAATAACAATAGATTGTTAACCATAAACATTTGACTTTCCACTTGATTTAACCCTAAAACGTTAAAGCAACATTGTGCTGGGGCCTCATTTATAAACGTTGCGTACGCACAAAATATGTCCCAAAACATGTGTGTGCCAATTTTCACGGAAAACTTGCCATTTATAAAAACTGAACTTGAGGTGAATGTGCTTATCCTCCCGCAAACTTCAGACCATGTGTACGCACAGTTTCTAGTGGATGAAGTCTTGCATTGCAAAAAAGCAAAAGTAATAGCCTTGTGCAAATGGGTAATATATGACTCAAATATCACTCATAACAAACAAAAAACAGGTAGCCTAGTTAAATATAATAACAAGATGCAAACATTTGCCGTTAGTGATAAGAGCGAATTTTGGGGTTTTTCTTTGCATTCTAAAATAATTAGAAATAGGCATATATTTCCTATTATTTACAGTATTCCGTTTCCATGATCATTGCAGAATAAATTCCTCACCTTTTCTGACTGTGATGGTTTCATAGGCTACTTGTGAAATAGCCTATAGGTCTACAACAAGTTAGGACAGTCTACCATTGTCAGTAGCTGAGTGTAGATGTGGTGAGGAAATCAAGCGCAGGAAACACGGGCGTACGTCAACAGACTTTAGTGAACAAAAGGCAGCACCAAACAGGCGAACAGCCAACCCAACCGGGAGGCAAAATACAAAATACGCACAACACACACAGTGCGTAAAATGAAGAACGCGCACACAGTGCGGACTCTCGGAAAAACAACACACGAGAGTAAATACAACAAGAGCAACAGCTTGACAATAAACAATACCACATAACACCTGCCCCCACACACGAAAACTAAATAGGCAACCAAATCAAACACTAACAAGGGACAGGTATACAAACAGACAAAACCAAACAAACATGAAACATCGAACGGTGGCAGCTAGTACTCCGGGGACGACGACCGCCGAAGCCTGCCCGAACAAGGAAGAGGAGCAGCCTCGGCCGAAACCGTGACAGTACCCCCCCCTTGACGCGCGGCTCCAGCCGTGCGCCGATCCCGGCCTCGGGGACGACCAGGACGACGCGGAGCAGGGCGCGTAGGATGACCCCGATGGAACTCGGTCAGCAGGGACAGGTCTAATATGTCCCTCCTCGGCACCCAGCACCGCTCCTCCGGGCCGTACCCCTCCCACTCCACGAGATATTGGAGACCCCCCATCCGGCGTCTCGAATCAAGGATGGACCTCACAGTGTACGCCGGAGCCCCCTCGATGTCCAACGGGGGCGGAGGAGTCTCTTCTATCTCATAGTCCTGGAGTGGACCAGCTACCACCGGCCTGAGGAGAGACACATGGAACGAGGGGTTAATATTCCTGTAATCAATAGGCAGTTCTAACCTGTAACACACCTCGTTCAACCTCCTCAGGACTTTGAATGGCCCCACAAACCGCCGACCCAGCTTCCGGCAGGGCAGGCGGAGGGGCAGGTTTCTGGTCGAGAGCCAGACTCAATCTCCAGGTGCGTACACAGGCCCCTCACTGCGGTGGAGATCGGCGCTCGTCTTATGCCGACGGATGGCCCGCTGCAGATGAACGTGGGCAGCGTTCCATGTCTCCTCCGAGCGCCGCACCCACTCATCCACCCCACCGCAGGGGCCTCGATCTGGCTCTCGTGCCAAGGTGCCAGAACCGGCTGGTACCCTAACACACACTGGAAAGGGGTTAGTTGGGTGGAGGAGTGGCGGAGAGAGTTCTGTGCCATCTCGGCCCACGGAACGTATCTCGCCCACTCCTCCGGCCGGCCCTGGCAATAAGACCTCAGAAACCTACCCACATCCTGGTTGACACGTTCAACCTGCCCATTACTCTCCGGGTGGTAACCCGAGGTAAGGCTCACCGAAACCCCCAACCGTTCCATAAACGCTCTCCACACTCTGGAGGTGAACTGGGGGCCTCGATCAGACACTATATCCTCGGGTACCCCGTAATGCCGGAAGACGTGAGTAAACAGAGCCTCAGCGGTCTGTAGGGCAGTAGGGAGACCCGGCATGGGAAGGAGACGACAGGGCCTTCGAGAACCGATCCACAACGACCAGGATGGTAGTATTCCCCTGTGAGGGGGGAAGGTCTGTAACAAAATACACCGAGAGGTGGGACCAGGGTCGTTGTGGAACGGGCAGGGGTTGTAGCTTACCCCTGGGCAAATGTCTGGGCGCCTTACACTGGGCACACACCGAACAGGAGGAGACATAAACCCTCACATCCCTGGCTAACGTTGGCCACCAGTACTTAGTGCTAAGGCAGTGAACTGTCCGGCCGATACCTGGATGTCCAGAGGAGGGGGACGTATGAGCCCAATAAATGAGGCGATCGCGTACCTCGAGCGGAACGTACGTCCGACCCACTGGACACTGTGGAGGACTTGGGTCGGTGCGTAACGCCCGCTCGATCTCTGCATCGACCTCCCATACCACCGGTGCAACCAGACAAGACTTTGGTAGTATGGGAGTGGGCTCAACGGACCTCTCCTCCGTGTCATACCGCCGAGACAGGGCATCTGCCTTCCCGTTCTGGGACCCAGGGATGTAAGTGATTTTAAACACAAACCGGGCTAGAAACATAGTCCAGCGGGCCTGGCGAGGATTCAGTCTCCTAGCTGCCCGGATGTATTCCAGGTTACGGTGGTCAGTCAAAATGAGGAAAGGGTGTTGAGCCCCCTCAAGCCAATGCCTCCACACCTTTAGGGCCTGTACCACGGCTAACAGCTCCCTGTCCCCTACGTCATAATTCCGCTCCGCCGGACTGAGTTTCTTAGAATAAAAAGCACAGGGGCGGAGTTTAGGTGGTGTGCCAGACAGTTGTGAGAGAACGGCCCCAATACCGGCCTCGGACGCGTCTACCTCTACCTGGAATGGTAAAGCGGGATCCGGATGCGCCAACACCGGCGCCGAGGTAAACAGGTCCTTCAGTCTCCCAAAAGCCCTGTCCGCCTCAGCTGACCACCGCAAGCGCACCGGACCCCCCTTCAACAGAGACGTTATGGGAGCTGCCACCTGTCCAAAACCCCGGATAAACCTCCGGTAGTAATTCGCAAAACCCAAGAACTGTTGCACCTCTTTCACAGTGGTTGGGGTTTGCCAATTACGCACAGCTGACACCCGGTCAACCTCCATCTTCACCCCTGACGCAGACAACTGATAACCCAAAAAGGAGACCGACTTCTGAAAGAACAGACATTTCTCTGCCTTGACATATAGGTCATGCTCCAACAGCCTCCTCAACACTCGGCGCACCAGGGCTACATGCTCTGCTCGGGTAGAACTGTACATCAGAATATCGTCGATGTACACGACTACTCCCTGCCCCTGCATGTCCCGGAAAATCTCATCGACGAAGGATTGGAAGACTGAGGGAGCATTCATTAACCCATATGGCATGACGAGATACTCGTAATGACCGGAGGTCGTGCTAAACGCTGTCTTCCATTCATCGCCCTCTCTAATGCGCACCAAGTTATATGCGCTCCTGAGATCCAATTTTGTGAAGAACTGAGCACCGTGTAATGACTCCGTCATAGTCGCAATCAGAGGAAGTGGATAGCTGTACTTCACCGTAATCTGATTGAGACCGCGGTAATCAATACACGGGCGCAGACCTCCATCCTTTTTCTTCACAAAAAAGAAGCTAGAGGAAGCGGGTGAAGTGGAGGCCCGTATGTATCCCTGTCTCAGAGACTCGGCGATGTAAGTTTCCATCGCCTTCCTCTCCTCTTGAGACAAGGGATACACATGGCTCCGCGGGAGGGCTGCTCCTAACTGGAGATCTATCGCACAATCCCCCTGTCTATGAGGCGGCAGCTGCGCCGCCCTAGTCTTACTAAACACCAGTGTCAAATCCTCATACTCGGGGGGAATGTGCAGTGCAGGCATTAGATTCGGACTTTCCACGAGGTCGCCCCTATGGAAACACCCAGACACAGCCCCTCACACTGAGCAGACCACCCTTTAAGAGCTTTCTCTCGCCACGAAATAGTAGGGTCATGGGTAATCAACCAGGGAAGCCCCAGCACCACCGGATACGCAGGAGAGTCAATCAGATAGAGCTGAATCGTCTCCTCATGACCCCCCTGCGCCTCCATCTTAAGGGGCGCTGTGACCTCCCTAATCAACCCAGATCCTAACGGACGGCTATCTAGGGCATGTACAGGGAAAGGCTTATCAACGGGAAGGAGAGGAATCCCTAATTCTGCACAGAACTGGCGATCTACAAAGTTCCCAGCTGCGCCTGAATCGACTAGCGCCTTATGCTGGGAACGAGGTGCTACCTGTGGAAAACAAACAGGCAAGGTTATGTGAACGACAGAAAGCTCTGGGTAAGTAGGGCGCCTACTCACCTGGGAGGACTCCCCAATGCGTGGCCTGCCTTCACCTCCACCGGGGGACCTTCCCCAACACCTAGCCGCGGTGTGCCCTCCACGGCCACAGTTGGTGCAGGGGACGGCCCCCCTCGGGTTCCTACTCCTCCTTTCTCTAGCGCCAGCACCTCCGAGCTCCATAGGGCTCGGCTCGGAGGTGCTGGAGGGTGAAATGGGCGACCCCCATCCGGGACGTCCACGGGTGGCGAGCAGGGTGTCCAACCGAATGGCCATGTCGACTAGTTGGTCAAACGTCAACATGGTATCCCTGCACGCCAACTCTCTTTGGACGTCCTCCCGGAGGCTACAACGGAAGTGGTCTATGAGGGCCCGCTCATTCCACCCTGCATCTGCCGCTAGAGTCCGGAACTCCAGGGCAAAATCCTGTGCGCTCCTCATCCCCTGTCGGAGGAAGAACAGACGCTCCCCCGCCGCCTTCCCTTCTGGTGGATGGTCGAACACGGCCCGGAAGCGGCGGGAGAACTCCGCATAAGTGATGGTAGCAGCGTCCATTCTCCTCCATTCGGCGTTGGCCCACTCCAACGCCTTGCCGGTGAGACAGGAGATGAGGGCGGAGACGCTCTCGTGTCCCGAGGGCGCCGGGTGTACGGTGGCGAGGTAGAGCTCCACCTGTAGCAGGAGCCCTTGACACCCGGCAGCGGAGCCGTCGTACGCCCTCGGGAGCGAGAGCCGGATCCCACTGGGTTCCGGAATGTGGACAGGAGGACTGACCGATGGGGATGGTCCGGTAGGTGGGGGCGTGGGTACCCCGCTGCTTTCCCATCGGTGGAGAGTGTTCATCACCCGATCCAAGGCGTGACCGATCTGGTTAATCCGGTCCTCCTGTCCACGAAGACGGTCCTCCATGACCTCTGTCGGCGCGGGTGCTCCTGCTGACTCCATGAGGATGTGGTATTCTGTCAGTAGCTGAGTGTAGATGTGGTGAGGAAATCAAGCGCAGGAAACACGGGCGTACGTCAACAGACTTTAGTGAACAAAAGGCAGCACCAAACAGGCGAACAGCCAACCCAACCGGGAGGCAAAATACAAAATACGCACAACACACACAGTGCGTAAAATGAAGAACGCGCACACAGTGCGGACTCTCGGAAAAACAACACACGAGAGTAAATACAACAAGAGCAACAGCTTGACAATAAACAATACCACATAACACCTGCCCCCACACACGAAAACTAAATAGGCAACCAAATCAAACACTAACAAGGGACAGGTGTACAAACAGACAAAACCAAACAAACATGAAACATCGAACGGTGGCAGCTAGTACTCCGGGGACGACGACCGCCGAAGCCTGCCCGAACAAGGAAGAGGAGCAGCCTCGGCCGAAACCGTGACAACCATTCATCCCATCTCCAATTTAATTGGACCCACTTCACAGTAGTAAATAGATAAGCTATTTCAAGTAGCCTATTTTGCTCTATGCTCACCTTCTCCACTGACGTTTTTAGGCTACGTCTGAGTACTGTAATGTAAAATGTATTGCGTAGACAATATTTAATTTATAAACATTATACATAATACATATATCATAACCATTGCAGAATAGAATTCCTCTCCTTTTCTGGCCATGATGAGTTTATATTCCTGTAGTAACCATACACCAAATGACCATGCGCATCTATCATTTAATTGGGACTATTAGTTAGGCTATTACAATTTCTCGTTTTTGCTCTATGCATCGGACAGGGTGTGCGGTTTATAACATACTGTAAGTAGGCCTACTGTAGTTTTCTTTCTTTTTTCAAGTAGACAATATTTCAGAATTCGCAGGCAGCGCAGCATATTTTGGTTAGGGAAAAGGTGAATGCAAAACATTATTATATTAAACGATCTGTTTACAGGTCCACAACAATTTGCAATTGTTTTTGTCTTTCAGAAATGGTCAGATAGCGCAAATGTTACTGCAAAAGAAAACATTCTGCCAACACCTCCAAAAACATTTGATCAAGTTTGCCATTGGCCTAATTCCAATACTTCCAAACTTTACAGAAAATAAGGGTGTTAATGTCACCATAAAAGGTGAATGGGTGTTTTTCAGGCTGAGTTATAATGGTTTATAACGGGAAACGTGCGTATGTATGGTGTGCACCAAGTTAATAAATCTAAATACTTTTGTGCTTGCGCAGAGAAATGGCGCTCGCAGATATTTTGTGTTAATTTTACGCAACACTTATAAGACTGGTCGTGTCCGAATACCCATACTAGCGTACTACATACTTAAACTGCATACTATGTACTCATCGTCACATACTATTTAGCACATAAAAAGTATGCAGTATGCCACGGCCGCAACGCAGTTGCGGCTCCTGATTAGCTGAGTAGTTGGGGCGGGGCCGGATGCAGGTGGATTTTTCCAAATTCAACAGGCATGCATCGCATTAACCAGCCTGATAATAGCTGATTTACAATTTGATTAATTTATCTAAACTCTGAATAGAATAGGAATGGAGTTATAGGCCTACTGAGGCTGGTTATAGGCAGACTATCACATTCGACATATACCGTAGCCCATATAGCCCATTTATCCTATTTAAAAAGGACTGAAGACAGAAACAGATAATTTGGTTCCATTTACACATATTTATTAGTGAAACCAAAGGGGTGTAACATATATAAATTAAATTAAATAGCCTAGTACACACACCAAAACATTTCAAATGTTCAAATCAAAAGGCTATTGCACAGAAACATTTTGACAGTCGGGTGCATCGCAAATTCAGAACCGCCGGACAGCAGCATATCAAACTAAAGCACTGATCATTGGGAACGAGATCAGAATTACTGCTAAGGTTTGATCCATAAATTAAATAATTAAATAGGTTGCCTAGCCTACAAAACCAAAACAATCCATATGTTCAAATCAAAAGGCCTGATTAACATGACATTAATAACACAGCCACATACCGAGTCCCCAGTGGCGACACATTCAGAAATCAAAATATTCTGACGAATAGAACAAGAAACACTTTTCAATGAGAAAACAGAAATCCCTATTGAGTAAAAAAAATTAAAAAATACTACTGTTTTCAAAGATGCAATACTTGTGATGATTTTAAGGAGAACTAAAACTACTTAGCCTACATTTGAACACCACCGCAGAAGCTTCGCTATTCACCATCTTCCCAATTAAGTAGCCTAGTTTTGTTTTTTGGCTATTTGAAGAGAACTAGGGCATATCACTCGCAGCCCACCTCTTCCAATACATTGTGGAAAACTGTGCATCTAATTCTACTAGATGAAGAGCCGAAATGAGTATAACATCCTGGCATTTAAACCATACTCGATTTTCAGTGTGAAGTGCTTATCTCTAGAGAGGTGTCAGGCAATATCCCTAGACCCCCTAGCCTCCATCCCTGCCTCTCCACACTGACACATACACATACTCCTCACTCCCAGGCAGCCCCAGACAGTCAGAGATGCCCAGACTCACCCTCCTTTTCAATCTGGACACACACACACACACACACACACACACACACACACACACACACACACACACACACACACCATCTCCAGCTAATTTCTCCCAAACCTAATAATGGGAGAAGCGATACTGTATCTCTGATCCAGTGTGTGTGTGTACTGTAAAATCTGGTTCCACAGCCTTTTTTTGATCAAAGTGTTACCTGAATTTAACATTTTTAGTTTGCCCAAAATTAGCTCCACTATGAGAAGACTGAATGTAGGCCCAAGTTAACTTAAAATGATGTGCGCTCAACTTGTCTCATATGTTCATTCAACTAGAAATGATTATTTGGACATCTTAACTAAACAGAGCTGTGAAGCTAATTATACACACAAACAATGCATTTGACATACAATGTTTTCAACCTACATATTTGACACATGTTGACATACATGATTACATTGTGCATGTTCATTTATATTATTCTCACCTACATGACAATGCTGTTAATTGACTAAATAGTGCCCTCCAAACTCATCACTAAGCTAAGGACCCTGGGACTGAATACCCAGGTGGTGAGGGTAGGCAACAACACATCCGCCACACTGACCCTCTACACGGGCGCCCCACAGGGGTGCGTGGTTAGTCCCCTCCTGTACTCCCTGTAAACCCGTGACTGTGTGGCCCATTAAGTTTGCAGATGACAAGACGGTGGTAGGCCTGATCAACAATGACGATGAGACAGCCAATAGGGAGGAGGACAGAGACCAGGCAGAGTGGTGCCAGGACAACAACCTCTCCCTCAACGTCAATAAGACAAAGGAGCTGATCGTGGACTACAGGAAACGGAGGGCCGAGCACGCCCCCATTCACATATACCGGGCTGTAGTGGAGCGGGTCGAGAGTTTCAAGTTCCTCTGTGTCCACACCACTAAGGATCATGGTCTAAACACACCAACACAGTCGTGAAGAGGGAACGACAACGCTTCTTCCCCCTCAGGAGGCTGAAGAAATGTGGCATGGGCCCTCAGATCCTCAAAAAGTTCTACAGCTGCACCATTGAGATAATCTTGACTGGCTGCATCACCGCTTGGTATGGCAACTGCTTGTCATCCGACCGCAAGGCGCTACAGAGGGTAATGCGTACGGCCCAGACAGTACATCACTGGGGTCGAACTCCCTGCCATTCAGGACCTCTATACCAGGCAGTGTCAGAGGAAGGCCCTAAAAACTGTCAAAGACTCCAGCCACCCAATGTCACGATCGTCAGGGAGAGACCAATGCGCAGCGTGTTGAACGAACATACTTTAATAGTTAAAGTGTCAACAAAATACAAAACAAGAAACGACTCGTGACGTCCACGGTATCAATGACCGAAACACGGAACAAAAAACCAACAAACACAAAGGGAAAACATACAGTTTAAATATGGCTCCCAATCAGAGACAACCAGCCAACAGCTGACACTCGTTGCCTCTGATTGGGAGTCACTCAGGCAAAACATAGAAATAGACGAACTAGAACCCCCAACATAGAAACACACCACATAGAACAAACACACCCTGGCTCAACAACTAGAGTCCCATAGCCAGGGTGTGACAGTACCCCCCCCTAAAGGCGCGGACTGCGACCGCGCCTCAAAAAGAGCAAAACAGGGGAGGGCTGGGTGGGCATACCTCCTCGGCGGCGGTTCTGGCTCCGGGCTTGCCCACCACCCTCCAACAAACCCCCCATAGCGCCCCTGGTCCGGTCTGGCCCCGCTGGCTGGAGCTGGACTGGACGTAGCAGGAGCGGTTAGCTTCAACTCCGTAGTGGAGCCGTTGACCGGTACCTGGTTAGGCACCGGTGACCCAGGCACGGGTTGTGCCGGACAGACGACGCGCACCCCTGGCTTGGTGCGTGAGGCAGGAAAGGACCGGACCTGGCTGACGATGCGCACCCCTGGCTTGGTGCGTGGAGCAGCAACGGGCCGGACCGGGCTGACGATACGCACCCCTGGCTTGGTGCGTGGAGCCGGAACGGGCCTCACCGGACTGACGACTCGCACCCCTGGCTTGGTGCGTGGAGCAGCAACGGGCCGGACCGGGCTGACGATGCGCACCCCTGGCTTGGTGCGTGGAGCCGGAACGGGCCTCACCGGACTGACGACTCGCACCCCTGGCTTGGTGCGTGGAGCAGCGACGGGCCGGACCGGGCTGACGACTCGCACCCCTGGCTTGGTGCGAGTGGCAGGAACGGGCTGGACCAGGCTGACGACTCGCACCCCTGGCTTGGTGCGAGTAGCAGGAACAGGCCGGGCCGGGCTGGCGACGCGCACCGTATGCTTGGTGCGAGTGGCAGGAACAGGCCGGGCCGGGCTGGCGACGCGCACCGTAGGCTTGGTGCGTGGAGCAGGGACAGGCCGGGCTGGGCTGGTGACGCACACCGTAGGCCTGGTGCGTGGAGCAGGGACAGGCCGGGCTGGGCTGGCGACGCACACCGTAGGCTTGGTGCGTGGAGCAGGGACAGGCCGGGCTGGGCTGGCGACGCACACCGTAGGCTTGGTGCGTGGAACAGGGACAGGCCGGGCTGGGCTGGCGACGCACACCGTAGGCTTGGTGCGTGGAGCAGGGACAGGCCGGACTGGGCTGGCGACGCACACCGTAGGCTTGGTGCGTGGAGCAGGGACAGGCCGGGCTGGCGACGCACACCGTAGGCTTGGTGCGTGGAGCAGGGACAGGCCGGGCCGGGCTGGCGACGCACACCGTAGGCTTGGTGCGTGGAGCAGGGACAGGCCGGGCTGGGCTGGCGACGCACACCGTAGGCTTGGTGCGTGGAGCAGGGACAGGCCGGGCCGGGCTGGCGACGCGCACCGTACACTTAGTGCGGGAAGCAGGAACGGGCCGGGCCGGGCCGGCGACGCACACCGTAGGTTTGGTGCGAGGGGCAGGAACAGGCCGGGCCGGGCTGGCGACGCACACCGTAGGCTTGGTGCGAGGGACAGGAACAGGCCGGGCTGGGCTGGCGACGTGCACCGTACACTTAGTGCGGGAAGCAGGAACGGGCCGGACCGGACTGGTGACGCACACCACTTGCTTGGTGTGAGGAGCGGGACTGGGTTTCATCATAACCCTCCGCTCCCTCAGCTGCCTACCGAGTTCCTCTCGCCGTGCCTCATTTCTCACCCTTTCCCTTATCGCCTCCAATAGCTCCATCCTCTGCAACACTAACTCCTGCTCCCTCTGGGCCAGTAGCCCCCTTAACCTGGTGGCCTCCTCACCTAATCGCCCTGTGGCAGCCTCCTGCTGCCCAGTCGCCCCTGCCGTGTGCCCCCCCCTAAATTTTTTTTGGGGTTGCCTCTCGACCGTCCGACGCTGACACTGCTTACGCCGTTGCTCCTCTCTCCGTCGCCTCTCAACTGTCTCACTCCATGGCCGGCGATCCATCCCGGCCAGGATCTCCTCCCAGGTCCAGGACCCTTTCCCGTCCAATATCTCCTCCCATGTCCAGGCTGCCTGCTCCTGGACACGCTGCTTGGTCCTGGTATGGTGGGTTTTTCTGTCACGATCGTCAGGGAGAGACCAATGCGCAGCGTGTTGAACGAACATACTTTAATAGTTAAAGTGTCAACAAAATACAAAACAAGAAACGACTCGTGACGTCCACGGTATCAATGACCGAAACACGGAACAAAAACCCACAAACACAAAGGGAAAACATACAGTTTAAATATGGCTCCCAATCAGAGACAACCAGCCAACAGCTGACACTCGTTGCCTCTGATTGGGAGTCACTCAGGCAAAACATAGAAATAGACGAACTAGAACCCCCAACATAGAAACACACCACATAGAACAAACACACCCTGGCTCAACAACTAGAGTCCCATAGCCAGGGTGTGACACCCAAGTCATAGACTGTTCTATCTGCTACCACAGGGCAAGCGGTACCGATTCACCAAGTCTGGAACCACCAGGACCCTGAACAGCTTCTACCCCCAAGCCATAACACTGTTAAATAGTCAGTTAAATAGTTAACCAAATAGCTACCTGTATTGACCCTTTTTGCACTAACTTATTTGACTCAGCATATACGCTGCTGCTACTGTTTACTATCTGTCACTTTATTCCTAGTTATATGTACATATCTACCTCAATTACCTCTTACCCCTGCACATTGACTCGGTATTGGTACCCCTTGTATATAGCCAAGTTATCGTTACTCATTGTGTATTTATTATTATGTGTTTTACTTTTCTATTATTTCTCTATTTTCTCTCTCTCTGTATTGTTGGGAAGGTCCCGTAAGTAAGCATTTCACTGTTAGTCCACACCTTTTGTTTACGAAGCATGTGACAAATAAAATTAGATTTGACCTGGGATTTGAACTCACAATCTCTTGGTTCATGGCATACCAATCTTCCTGCTAAACCACCATGTCTGTGTCAATGACTGATTTGACCTGTATTGCTATACCGTACTTTGCACTTCAAAGTAAATCTCAGCTCTGTTAAAAGTACACTCAAGTAAAACTATTGTATTTATCATAGTGATTAAGGAGTAACGTTGAAACAGAGTAATATGCCCCACCAACATTTGACTACTATACAGACATAGTGGCGTAGCAGGAAAATCGGAATGCCATGAACCAAACGGTTGTATGTTCAAATCCCAGGTGAGGACATGTTGAATATGAATTACTGTATAAATGAACATGCACAATGTAATCATATATGTCAACATGTGTTAAATATGTAAGTTGGAAACATTGTATGTTAAAAGCACTGTTTGTGTGTAACCAGTTGCACAGCCCTTTTTAGGTAAGATGCCCAAATAATAATTTCTAGTTGAATGAACATACCGTATGAAACAAGTGGAGCAAACACATCATTTTAAGTTTGAGCTAAGTTTGGGCCAACTAAAAACGTTAAGTTCAGATAACACTTTGATCAAAAAGCAGAGTAAACTTAAAAGGCTGTGGAACCAGTTACTTAATAATAATTAGTTGAAACAACTAGAATTGTTTTACAGTGTGTGTGTGTGTGTGTGTGTGTGCACATCAGTATTTCCCCTAGAATGGATTGTTTTAAATATAGATGATCTACAAAGTAGTTTTACATCTCACTCACTGTTCTCCTCTCCTTTCTGTGTGTGTGTGTTATGTGTGTGTTATGTGTGTGTTATGTGTGTAGTGGCGTCAGGCATCGTCTTCAGTGAGTCTGGGCAGAGTGATGTTGGCCCATGAACAGGACTACAGAGGTCTGATAGCTGGCTGTGTGTGTGTCAGCCTACTACTTCTGCTGCTGCTCGCTCTATTCATCTGGAAAAGGAGGAACAAGCACATTGACGGTACAAGTGTTATTATATTTATGTGATATACAGGATGTACTATGTTTTTCTTTGTGTGGGTTTTGTGTGTGTGTGTGTGTACTTTTGCATGTGTGTCCACCTCCTACTAGCTGTGTTGGGCTGTGGGGTTGGGATGGCTGTGGGGTTGTGGGAGATGTTGTGCTGACTGGTTGGTGATGATGGGAGCAATGGTGGAGCGCTCTATCCTTCTCCTTCAATGACGGTGTTCTCTCTCACTCCCACCACCACTCCCTCCCTCTCTCTGGTCCCTCCTTCTCCCTCTACCCCATCTTTCCCTATCTCTCACCTCTCTCTTCCACCCCACTCTCTTCCCTACATCCCATCACATTCCCTACATCCAATCCTCTACATTCCTCCCTCCCTCCCTCTCTCTCTCGCCCACCCATCAACCCTCCCCTCCCCCTCTTCATCTCTCTGGTCGCTAGATCTGGCTGAGGGTAAGGTTTGGTATGACGGCCGGGCTCACATTCAGCACTTGGACATGTTGGCAAACGCCCGGAGCGTCAGCCCCACTAACGAAATGGTGTCCCACGAGTCGGTGGACTATAGAACCACCCTGCTGGAGGGTACGTATCCTAAGACTAACCCTGTCCTAACATGAACTCTGACCTTATAACCCTGTACTAACAACGCTCGCTTTCCTTTCCTAACCTTAAAGTGGCAGTTTGCAGTTGAAACAATAACAAAGCGTACTGGACTGCCATTGTAAAAAGCTAAGGAATGGGGTTGGAGAAATGTAACCACACTCAAATTCATAGACAGAGCTATGGATGCAAGGACTGACCATCCATGATATCAACATTATATTTTTAACCATGTTTTGAGGCTATACAGTGTTTGTTTACATTTACTTTGTTTACAAACATTGGAGTAAAACAAGTTTATATTTTGGGTTCTGATAGGTTACGACAGTTGAACTAAGCTTAAGAAGAATTTCTAAGTACATATAATTAATTTATAGGTTAAAAATATATATGTAGCAACTGCAGATTGCCCATTTAACTCCTAACTCCTAAGTTCATAACCCAGAGATGGGCTGCAACTTCTAACGACAAGAGTTGTCCATCCCTGCATGAACCTCTTTCAATATAAACCAAACTTTTGACATAAAGAAAAAAAAGTAACATAACTACCCTTCTCACTTTCCTCTGCATGTAATGGGCAGGTCTCAAGTTCCCCCTCTTCTGTTCTGTAACCATGACTATCTGGCATCACTCTCTGATCATATGACCTAACGTTGACCTCTAACCCTGACCCCTGTAGTAATTGACCTTTGGCTATATTGTTTCAGACCAGGGCGTGGAGAGGCCAGAGTCGTGCAGGGGGGCTCCCCCCATCTACGGGGGCCATGGGGAACTCCTCTCCCCCAGGCTGGGGCTGGGTGGCATGGGGATGGGGATGGGTCTGGGGGCGGAGGGGGAGTTGGTGTCCCCTCTCCTGTCGGCCTCGGTCCACATCGACACGTCCCAGCTGCACCCTGACCTGCTGAAGGAGGTTCAACATGTGGTCATCACCAGGGAACACCTGCTGTTACACCTAAACCAGGTCATAGGCAGAGGTGAGTGGGATGATCATGCATGTGTATGGGATACATGGGTAGACATGTACAGGGACAGATGGATGGATGGATGGATGGATGAATGGATGGATGGATAGTCCGGGGGGGCAGGAGGGGGACAGGGGGAGCAGGTAGCTGACTAGTGGTGGCTATTCAGCAGCCTGATGGTCTGGTGGTAGAAGCTATTGGCCAGTCTGACAGTTTTTGCCCTGATGCTCCCATACTGCCCGTGTCTGAGTGATGGAAATGGGGAGAACAGGCCATGGCTCAGGTGGCTGGGGTCCCTGATGATCTTCTTGGCCGTCCTGCAACACCTGGTGTTGTAGGTGTCGTGGAGGTCAGGCAGTGTGGACCCAATGGTGCGTTCGGCTGAGCGTACCACCCTCTGTAGCACCTTGCGGTCCCCGGCGGTGGAGTTGCCGTACCAGGCTGTGATGCAGCCCGACAGTATGCTCTCAATGGTGCTCCTGTAGAACACTGAGGGCCCTCGGGGACAGGCCGTATTTCTTCAGCATCCTGAGGTTGAAGAGTCGCTGTCGTGCCTTCTTCACCACGGTGTCCATGTGGTTTGACCATTTCAGCTCCTCGCAAATGTGTACGCTGAGTAACTTAACATTTTTGACCGTCTCCACGGTGGCCCTGTTGATGAGGATGGGGGCGTGCCCAGCCTGGTTCCGCCTGAAGTCCACAATCAGCTCCTTTGTTTATCTGACGTTGAGGGAGAGGTTGTTTACCTGGCACCACACCGTCAGAGAGCCTACCTCTTCCTTGTAGGGCGTGTCGTCATTGTTGGTAATCAGGCCTACTACTGTCGTGTCATCAGCGAAATTGATGATGGGGTTGGAACTGTGTATACTATACATACTTCTGATACATGAGCACACACACCGGTACAGTGCACGCAAAGACACCCACATCCATGAACACACACACACACCTACACACGCATTACCTTCACATACACTACATGGCCAAAGGTATGTGGTCACCCCTTCAAATTAGTGGATTCGGCTATTTCAGCCACACCCGTTGCTGACTGACAGGTGTATAAAATCGAGCACACAGTCATGCAATATCCATAGACAAACATTGGCAGTAGAATGACCCGTACTGAGGAGCTCAGTGACTTTGAATGTGGCACCGTCATAAGATACCACCTTTCCAACCAGTCAGTTTGTCAAATTTCTGCCCTGTCCAGGTCAACTGTAAGTGCTGTTACTGTGAAGTGGAAACATCTAGGAGCAACAATGGCTCAGACGCGAAGTGGTAGGCCACACAAGCTCACAGAACGGGACCACCGAGTGCTGAAGAGTGTAGCACATAAAAATTGTCTCTCCTCGGTTGCAACACTCACTACTGAGTTCCAAACTGCCTCTGGAAGCAACATCAGTACTAGAAGTGTTCGTCGGGAGCTTCATGAAATGGGTTTCCATGGCCGAGCAGCTGCACACAAGCCTAAGATCACCATGAGCTATGCCAAGCGTCGGTTGGAGGGGTGTAAAACTCGCCACCATTGGACTCTGGAGCAGTGGAAACACGTTCTCTGGAGTGATGAATCACGCCTCACCATCTGGCAGTCCGACGGACAAATCTGGGTTTGACGGTTGCCAGGAGAACGCTACCTGCCCCAACGTACTCCTGAGTGGCGCAGTGGTCTAAGGCATTGCATCGCAGTGCTAACTGTGCCACTAGAGATCCTGGTTTGAATCCAGGCTCTGTCGCAGCCGGCCGCGACCGGGAGACTCATGGGCGGCGCACAATTGGCCCAGCGTCGTCCAGGGTAGGGGAGGGAATGGCCGGCAGGGATGTAGCTCAGTTGATAGAGCATGGTGTTTGCAACGGCAGGGTTGTGGGTTCGATTCCCACAGGGGGCCAGAATAAAAAATAAAAATAAAAAATGTATTCACTAACTGTAAGTCGCTCTGGATAAGAGCATCTGCTAAATGACAAAAATGTAAATGTAATGCATAGTGCCAACTGTAAAATTTGATGGAGAAGGAATAATGGTCTGAGACTGTTTTTCATGGTTCGGGCTAGGCCCCTTAGTTCCAGTGAAGGGATATCTTAACGCTACAGCATACAATGACATTCTAGACGATTCTGTGCATCCAACTTTGTGGCAATAGTTTGGGGAAGTACCTTTCCTGTTTCAGCATGACAATGCCCCTGTGCACAAAGCAAGGTCCATACAGAAATGGTTTGTCGAGATCTGTGTGGAAGAACTTGACTGGCCTGCACAGAGCCCTGAGCTCAACTCCATGAATGAATTGGAATGCCGACTGCGAGCCAGGCCTACAGTGGCTTGCGAAAGTATTCACCCCCCTTGGCATTTTTGCTATTTTGTTGCCTTACAACCTGGAATTAAAATTGATTTTTTGGGGGGGTTGTATCATTTGATTTACACAACATGCCTACCACTTTGAAGATGCTAAATATTTTTTCTTGTGAAACAAACAAGAAATAAGACCAAAAAAAACAGAACTATTCACCCCCCCCAAAGTCAATACTTTGTAGAGGATCCTTTTGCGGCAATTACAGCTGCAAGTCTCTTGGGGTATGTCTCTATAAGCTTGGCACATCTAGCCACTGGGATTTTTGCCCATTCTTCAAGGCAAAACTGCTCCAGCTCCTTCAAGTTGGATGGTTCCGCTGGTGTACAGAAATCTTTAAGTCATACAACAGATTCTCAATTGGATTGAGGTTTGGGCTTTGACTAGGCCATTCCAAGACATTTAAATGTTTCCCCTTAAACCACTTGAGTGTTGCTTTAGCAGTATGCTTAGGGTCATTGTCCTGCCCCAAAGGTTAACCTCCGTCCCAGTCTCAAATCTCTGGAAGACTGAATCAAGAATTTCCATGTATTTAGCGCCATCCATCATTCCTTCAATTCTGACCAGTTTCCTAGTCCCTGCCCATGAAAAACATCCCCACAGCATAATGCTGCCACCACCATGCTTCACTGTGGGGATGGTGTTGGGTTTGCGCCAGACATAGCGTTTTCCTTGATGGCCAAAAAGCTCAATTTTTTGTATCATCTGACCAGAGTACCTTCTTCCATATGTTTGGGGAGTCTCCCACATGCCTTTTGGCGAACACCAAACGTGTTTGCTTATTTTTTTCTTTAAGCAATGGCTTTTTTCTGGACACTCTTCCGTAAAGCCCAGCTCTGTGGAGTGTACGGCTTAAAGTGGTCCTATGGACAGATACTCCAATCTCCGCTGTGGAGCTTTGCAGCTCCTTCTGGGTTGTCTTTGTTCTCTTTGTTGCCTCTCTGATTAATGCCCTCCTTGCCTGGTCCGTGAGTTTTGGTGGGCGGCCCTCTCTTGGCAGGTTTGTTGTGGTGCCATATTCTTTCCATTTTTTTATAATGGATTTAATGGTGCTCCGTGGGATGTTCAACGTTTGGGATATTTCTTTATAACCCAACCCTGATCTGTACTTCTCCACAACTTTGTCCCTGACCTGTTTGGAGAGGTCCTTGGTCTTCATGGTGCCGCTTGCTTGGTGGTGCCCCTTGCTTAGTGGTATTGCAGACTCTGGGGCCTTTCAGAACAGGTGTGTATATATACTGAGATCATGTGACAGATCATGTGACACTTAGATTGCACACAGGTGGACTTTATTTAACTAATTATGGGACTTCTGAAGGTAATTGGTTGCACCAGATCTTATTTAGGGGCTTCATAGCAAAGGGGGTGAATACATATGCACACACCACTTTTACGTTATTTATTTTGTAGAATTTTTTGAAACAAGTTATTTTTTTCATTTCACTTCACCAATTTGGACTATTTTGTGTATGTCCATTACATGAAATCCAAATAAAAATCCATTTAAATTACAGGTTGTAATGCAACAAAATAGGAAAAACGCCAAGGGGGATGAATAATTTTGCAAGGCACTGTAATCGCCCAACATCAGTGCCCGACCTCACTAATGCTCTTGTGTTTGAATGGAAGCAAGTCCCCGCAGCAATGTTCCAACATCTAGTGGAAAGCCTTCCCAGAAGAGTGGAGGCTGTTATAGCAGCAAAGTGGGGACCAACTCCATATTAATGCCCATGATTTTGGAATGAGATGTTTGACGAGCCAGTGTCTACATACTTTTGGCCATGTAGTGTATACTCAGACACACTTATAAAGACTTTAGGGGACCTGTAGGTCTCAACCATGGTAATATCCGAATCCATCCCCATAGGGGATACACTTAAATACAGTATTCACCATGTTAGAGCTTAATGACAAACATTATCACACCACCAGGTTTGACATTCAGATATAAAAAAGGAGAAAGGCCTTTGTTATTAACATCCGCACAATGTTCGGGGAAAATGTTCCAAAAAAATCCCCCCTCCCCCTTGACTCGGCCCTCAGGGAAGCCTAGAGATTCCGAAGCAGGATTATGGGGTGGCGTGGGATGATTTATTCCCGGGTAGAATTCCGAGCACCATTGTTTATCCGTGTGGTGTAACCCGAGCCCTCAGTACATCTGCAAGGATCGTGATGTGAGAACGCCTCATTGAGTTTTCTACACTCCCTAGCTTTAATAGCCCAACACCCCTGCAAAGCTGCACTGAGCTCTCCAGACCACATATAATAAGGGCCGCAGTAACTCAGATATGGGGAGATATAGCCTACTACTGAACCCTACTGAACTGAAGGGTATGAATGGGCCTCAAGTAGAGGGTCATAGAAGTCACCTAGACTTCAACAGAGGGGAATCTAGCTTTTTAGCATGACTGATTGCTCCATTGATTTGCTGATCTAAAGAAATAGGTTCATAAACAAACAATGGTTTCAGCATCAAGCATTCCTCTAACAGCAGGCACTCTGTTTCTAGCTTATTTTGACACCCAATTGATCTTTATCTATTCTTTTGTTTCTCTCTCTTTTCTTCACAGGTCACTTTGGCTGTGTGTTCCATGGGACCCTGTTAGAGGCTGACGGTCAGAAACAGCACTGTGCCATCAAGTCCCTCAACCGTGAGTACAGACCACAGCATGACCAAAAGCACCACATCACAAAGCCACTTGACCAGGGTTTTGTTCAGGCACAAAATGAGAGAAAACCTTTTGAAACTAAGGGGTTCCGACTTGGATGATCAAAACAAGAAAGGCTAGATCTTTATCTTGAACATGGCCTAAAATTCAATAATAATGCTAAGGAGGAGCTATCGTACCCACACCATGGATTCCACTTTAAACACACCTGACTAACCATGTCCACAATTTAACCATCTAAGCAGAATCCAACCATCTCAGTCATCTCCTGTTCATTCATTCAAATCTCATTGCTCTGATATGATATCATAGCAACAACGCAATGGCACAATAACATTAGAGGGCCTCATCTCATTCCAGCTGGGCTTTTGACATACAATGACACACACACACACAGTCACAGCAGTGTGGCCTGTGGAAGGATGATTGAGATGAATGGGCTCCTGGTGACGAGGATGACATTAGGGTCCCCCTGTCTCTAATCGTGTAACCTGTCACTTTACCCTGAGAGATTAATGTCCTAGATAAGGCTTCTGTAAGGCTTCGGTAAGATCTGCCACTGGACTGGTGGTAACCCATAGCGATAAAGGCCACTCGGCTGGTAACCCATAGCGATAGAGTTACCTCTGCCTTTCGTTTGAGACATTGTTCTCTGAGCCTTGGCCTTCTCATTGAGTTTACAGTGACCTACAGTTCCCCAGGGAACTTTAAAGAAAAATAAGTTCCCCGGGGAACTTTGTCACTGTCATGGCAAAGACACGCGATTTGTTGAATATTGTAGGTGATGTCACCATGTTGTTTCTGCAAAAGAGAAAAGTGTAGTTTAAGCTCTTGCAGCTTAACAGCCTTATTGTCCTCTTTTTTTTAAACTCGGCATTAAATGGCAAGTCGTCTTTTTCCGCTTGAGTGTGTCGTCATCTGGTAGTTACAGTGAAAGGGCAATCAGCTGTTTTATCTTAGCTAAATGAGATTCCATTTGAAACGAGATTAGAAGAGAGGGGAGGGGGAAAGAGCAGTGACACCAGGAGCACTGATTCGATTGGGTAATGGGAGTGTTGTGTAGCGGTTGCCTATAGGTTTGGTTTAGGGTCACAGTCCCAATGCTCAGACAGCCTGGAGACTGGCTCCTCATGGGCTCCTAATTGTGGTACATAACTAAGGTTAAGATGGCATAGTAAAGAGATTGAGGTTTATGGCTTGATGGCCTGTTTTGTTTGTGTTTTTGTTGGTGGCCCATCTAGCAACTCATGATTATAATTCAGACTTTAATGGCAGGATGTTGTAAAAGAGAATGTGTTCTCTTCTCAATAACTTGGTTAAATAAAAGCAACAAATAAATAAGCAATCCTGTAATATCTTGCCTGTTGTCAGGGATCACTGACCTGGAGGAGGTGTCTCAGTTCCTGAAGGAGGGGATCATCATGAAGGACTTCAGCCACCCCAACGTGTTGTCTCTACTAGGGATCTGTCTGCCCACTAAGGGCTCTCCTCTGGTGGTGCTGCCATACATGAGGCACGGAGACCTCAGGAACTTCATACGGGACGAGACACACGTAAGATACACACACACACACACACACAAACTCTGGTCATACATGAAATCATGTCTGACAAAGGCCATTGCAGCTGAAACATTGTATACTTTATGTAGGTACAGGAATAAAGCGCATAGGCACAATTTACCATGTGTGAGCTTTTACTTTCAGTATTTGTGTGCTTTTCTTCCTATATTAAGTATTTTTCCCCCAGCACCAGTAGATACATTTGGGATGTGTATCTCACCTTCACCCTCTTCCTTGTTTCTTTAGAACCCCACAGTGAAGGACCTGATGGGCTTTGGTCTGCAGGTGGCTCAGGGCATGGAGTATCTGGCCAGCAAGAAGTTTGTCCACAGAGACCTAGCCGCAAGGAACTGCATGTAAGATCTGGAACCAACTGTCAAATGCGGTCTCAAACAGTCAGTGTGTGAAAGTGTAGTCATCTTTGTAGTGAGCAAAACACTAGAGCTAAGGCATGCAGTCATGAATACTTTGAGATTCCGCATTGTAATAGACACCATTTTGGCTCCAACCATTACAAGATAATGTAAGAATGTTCGGATCCAACATGGCTGTCAGTTTCCCTAGCGCTGTTTGTATACTGTAAAGTTGTGGTTGACCCCATCTCTCTCTCTCTCTCTCTCTCTCTCTCTCTTAGGCTGGATGAGAGCTACACAGTGAAGGTGGCAGACTTTGGCCTGGCCAGGGATGTGTATGATAAGGAGTACTACAGCATCCACAACAAGAGTGGAGTCAAACTACCGGTCAAGTGGATGGCCCTGGAGAGCCTGCAGACACACAAGTTCACCCCAAAGTCGGATGTGGTGAGAGACTACACAAGCACACACATGCGCACACACGCAGGCACACACATGCATGTATATACGCTACTACTCACTCCTTCATTCACTTACAGTATTACGTAATCATTCTCCCATCTATTCTAACTCACACACACAAACACACACACACAGTATCGATGATAACCTGTGATAAATAAGTAGCAAGCTTCATTCTTTGGAACTTTATCAGAGCTCCATCCTCTCAACCCCTCAACTCAACACACTGCCTTAACAAACCACCACTGTTCCATCTCTGGTTGAGGTATAGGTTTAGCTTGTCTCTCTCTGCTACAGTAGCTCAGTCTGTTATCTCACTAAGGTTAGCTGCTTTTAACACTCCTCCTGGCTGGCTTCTCTCTTTACTGAAGGTAAGAAGGGAAATATGCTTATTAGGACTGACTTGGGCTTTGTTCGAAATGACACCCTATTCCCCTATATAGTGCATTTCTTTTGACCAGGACCCATAGGGAATAGAGATGCAGCCTGTGAAGTACTGTGATGTGATCTGATGTGTAATTGGTCCATCTGGTGTTCCATGTTTCAGTGGTCGTTTGGCGTGTTGCTATGGGAGCTGATGACCCGGGGAGCCCCGCCGTATTCGGACGTCAATTCCTTCGACATCACTGTGTTCCTACTGCAAGGGAGACGGCTGCTGCAGCCAGAGTTCTGCCCTGACCCACTGTGAGTGAACACACACCCACACACATACATATACAGTACGCACACACACACCACACATGCACGCTTGTATACACACACACACTGTGAGAGGAACGTTTCCACTAGTAACACACACACATCAAAAAAAAAAATTACACATACATACTTACACCCATCAAGCTTATACCCAACCACTCCCAAATATAATGTGCAGACAGATGCTTTCATTAATAACATTGCATGCATAAACACACACATGCACACACACACACTCCCATGTCTTTCACCTTCACCAATGTACATAGGCATGGCTCAGTGATTGTCCTTGACATAGACATTGAGCTAAACAGAGGCCCATTGTACACTATCTCCCTATTCATCTCCGTAACTCAGGGGGAGAGTTCAGGTGAGGGATAAATCATAGTATCGATTCAGCCAAGCGGAGTGCGAAACGGAATGATCCATAACCATTCATATGAGTCTCTATTCATGAACTGTCACGATCGTTGAGAGACGGGTCAGACCAAGGTGCAGCGTGAAAAGCGTACATATTTATTCAACTCAATAAACATAAACAAAACAAGAAACAACGTAATGTGAAGTCCTCAGGCTAAACACATACAAGCCTAACATGGAACATAAACAAGATCCCACAACTAAGGTAGGCAAACAGGCTACTTAAGTATGATCCCAATCAGAGACAACGAGCGACAGCTGCCTCTGATTGAGAATCACACCTGGCCAAACCTAGAATTACACATCTAGATCCTAAACATAGATCCTCACGCCCTGACCAAACCAACTAAAGACAACAGGCCTCTCAAGGCCAGGGCGTGACATGAACGTTCACTGACATACAGTATTTCCAGAATGAATGGGGCCCTGTAGCAAAACTGTCAAAACTACACTGAACAGAAATATAAACGCAACATGTAAAGTGTCCCATGTTTCATGAGCTGAAATAAAAGATCCCAGAAATGTTCCATACGTACAAAAAACGTATTTCTCTCAAATTTTGTGCACAAATTTGTTACATCCCTGTTAGTGAGCATTTCTCCTTTGCCAAGATAATCCATCCACCTGACAGGTGCGGGCTATCAAGAAGCTGATTAAACAGCATGATCATAACACAGGTGCATCTTGTGCTGGGGAAAATTAAAAGGCCACTCTAAAATGTTTTGTCACACAACACAATGCCACAGATGTCGCTAGTTTTGAAGGAGCATGCAGCTGTTGCCAGATAATTTAATGTTAATTTCTCTACCATAAGTCGCCTCCAACGTCATTTTAGAGAATTTGGTAGTACGTCCAACCGGCCTCACAAACACAGACCACATCTAACCACGCCAGCCCAGGACCTCCACATCCGGCTTCTTCACCTGCGGGATCGTATGAGACCAGCCACCCGGACAGCTGATAAAACTGAGGAGTATTTCTGTCTGTAATAAAGCCTTTTGTGGGGAAAAACTCATTCCGATTGGCTGGGCTTGGCTCCCAAGTGGGTGGGCCTATGCCCTCCCAGCCCCACCCATGGCTGTGCCCCTGCCCAGTCATGTGAAATCCATAGATTAGGGCCTAATTTATTTATTTCAATTGACTGATTTCCTTATATGAACTGTAACTCAGTAAAATTGTTGAAATTGTTGCATGTTGCGTTTATATTCTTGTTCAGTATAAATATGGCTAGTGGCTACTAAATATCTAAGTGAGAAAAATGTACGTAACTGTATATCACCTGCATGTCGGTTTATCCATGCATCAACATTTAATCCTAACCTCCCCTCCCTTATCTCCCACCCCAGGTATAACGTGATGGTCGAGTGCTGGCACCCCAAGCCGGAGAGGAGACCCACCTTTTCAGAGCTGGTGTCCTGTATCAACGCCATCTTCTCCAGCTTCAGCGGAGAGCACTACATCCTTCTCAACACCACCTATGTCAACATAGACAAGATGAGCCCCTACCCCTCCCTCATCTCCTCTTCCTCCTCCACCCCTCAGGGCCACCCCCTGGAGCGAGACTGCTGCACCTGAGAGAGAGGGAGTGATGGAGAGAAAGAAAGAGAGAGGGAGGGAGCGGGAGAGAGGAAATCAAATGGGTTAAGGAGAACGGGAGAAGGAATGGGGAGCGATTGAAGACAGGGTGGTGAAAGGAGGGTAGGAAAAAGAATGAGCTTGACAGAGTAAGAGAGAGAGAGAAAAGAGTGGGCCGGGCTTGAGGCGGCGAAGACGTTGGGTCGCTTGGGAACTACTGTGTGTGACTGACAGACACTGGACAAACTCTGTACGCAGATTGAGAAAAGACAGTTTAAAGACATTGACCCGTGCCGTGCCTACTTCACGTGTGTGTAATGTATATATACTGACCAATGACCAACCAAACAAACATCACTGTACGCCTGAGGCCTGTATGAACTGTTAGGTCGATCTTGGCCTCCCTCTGCTCTAACACCTAGAACCTGCTCTAGACCCTCCCATGACCTTTTACCCTGGTATGCCCTGGAGCCTGAGTTCAGGAGGTCAGGCTTCTTGTCTGTCTCTACCACATACAATTTGGAGACAAAGGAGAACCTTTTCAATGAACAAAGCCTATAGAATTCTATAGAAGCACATTGTGTGTATCAAGTACAAGTGAATCACCCACCATTTCAATGACTCCCGTCATTAAAGAGCGACCGGATGATTTTGGAGACATTTCCACTTGTTAATGGGTGGCATGTGTATGGCGGATGGCCGGGCTCCAGGTATTTTTGTTTTAGCCATAAAATTATTTACACCCTCATCCGCACTGCCACTGATTGCCCCTTTCTTCCCACCTCCCCTCGCATGCCTCCCTCCCTGCTCCCTTAGCACTGGGACTGAATGAAGAAAGTCCCAGCTCCAGCCTCCAGGTGATGTTCTCATGAACCGAGGTGGCGGTGCAGAGTGGCTGGCAGAAGGAACAATTTGCTGCCCGTGTGCAGTAGGCTACACTGGATACTTCTTAACGTGTGTAATTATCTTTGACGATTCTCTTTTGATGTGCTTCGTTCTAAACGTCTCGCTGCTTCATTGCCGTGAGTGACTCACCTTTTAGGAATCCGCAGATGTTTCCCAGTTGAAAGGTGTTTTTTTGTATTTCGGTTGGTAACCCTTTGACTTGAACCAGCCTGTCATAATGTCTACATAGCATGTGTCATAACAGTTCATGCAAACTCAGCCTGAAAACAATTGACATAATTATGTTTTAGACTTCAGAGTCAAATGGGGGAAATTGGAGACACGTTGGAACATTTGATGGTTTTGGGAATTATGGTGCTACGTCAGTTGGAACAAGTGTGTTTACTGTCAATCATGACTTTATCATGGAATTGTTACATACTGCTATGTCGGCATTTTGAAAGACCACTTCAAGTTAAAACGTTACCATTTTGCCTTTCCTTCGTGAAGCGTTTGTCTTTTTACTATGGCTGCTGTTATGTTATGAATGATCAGGCCAGCAGTGGACAGATATGAATGTTTGCTAAAATAAAATGTTAAAAGAGCTGTACTATATTTTTTATAATGCCTTTATTATGAAAATGAGCCTCAATCGATGGTCGGCCCAATAGAATAATGCCAGAACTGAGCAGTGGTGCCACAACAATGAACAAGACCAATCAACTTCAATGAATGAACCACTGCCTTTTGTACTAAAATGATAAGGGGTAACACCTCTGTGGATGTGTCTTCTATATGTAGGATTTAACTGTGGTAAATGTGTGTGTATGTATACTGTATGACAGGTGATCATTGTAGGTACAGCACAGTACAAACAAAATATACTGTACAGTCATTGAACAACTGGAGCTAGCAAGTTCACTTCCTTAACTATTAGACTGTTCTACACGTTCTATTGGTAACTAAATGGCTTGTAAATCCATGACTTTGTCCATTAATATGCCATTTATCTCACTGTCAGTGCAGTGTGAGTATCTATATGAAGCTCTGTTTAGGGATCGTCTATGAAAATAATGATGGTACATATGTTGTTACTATGTTATGTCATCTGACTGACTCAGTGTAATAAAAGTATATTATCAGTGTGGACATGTGAAATACTGTATCTTATTATCATTGTTTGTACATTCTTTATTTTACCAGGCGACTATATGTATTATGATGACATAAGTTACATAAGCTACCTCAGTCATTCTACTCATTACCTCATCTACCTGCTGATAGATTCAGAGTGTCCACAGGGTGGATGGGTGGATTGCGTAATATTTGTCCACTAAGGAGTCAAGTGGCTTCAGTTTCAAATTCATTTATTTAACCAGTGGCTTCAGTTTCAAATTAATTAATTAATTTAACCAGGACATCTCTTGAGGGAGAGAACCGAAACATAGAAAAACCTGGAGGTTCTTGCTAAGAGTTGGGGGAAAAAACAATTATAGGTGCCTAAAATACTGTCACGTTCGTTGAATGACGGGTCAGACCAAGGCGCAGCGTGATATGCGTACATGTTTATTTTAACTGTTAAACATACGACAAAACAACAAAGGAAACGAAACGTGAAGTCCAAGGTAGCGCGCACACACGACATACCTTAACCGGAACAAGATCCCACAACTAGACTGTGCCAATAGGCTGCTTAAGTATGGTCCCCAATCAGAGACAACGAGCGACAGCTGCCTCTGATTGGGAACCACACCGGCCAACATAGATCCACACATGCTATACAACATAGAATATATACAAACAAAGAATATACACACCCTGACTCAACATATAAGAGTCCCCTGAGTCAGGGCGTGACAAATACTGAGTTTTATGACCCTTTGTTAACAAAGTGTTTCAAAAAAGTAACATTTGAATGGTAGAGGATATTGAGTTTCACTGATTGGAACTCCTGTTTGGATAACATGTAGGGAGAATACCCTTACGGGCCCATACCTTTTGTTTCTGTCCTGTTAGCTTTGTTCTCACTCCTTCAGCCTTCTCTGCTCTCATTGGCTAGTGGTGACCTCTGACCTCTCACCTTTCTTTACCCTCTCCTCTTTGTATTGCTGTCTAGACAAGCCTGGTGTTTCCCTCTGTATATCCTAGCCGTGACCGAAGCTTTCATTACAGGTCATCCCCTCAGAGTTGCTTGGTGACCCTGGGTCTGGTTTGTTTTCACTATGGCACACCGTAGCAACGGAAAACAAAAAGCTAGCGTTTCTAATTGGACAAGTTCAGATATAACCTCCTCGTTTCACTCAGTTTAAGGACACTTTCTTCCCATTCGTGCTTACTGAACAAGACCTTGCTTGAGAACGATCTGTCTTTGCCTATAGCCTAATCGTGCCACACTGGTCTTAGCTAAACGGCCATCATATGGAGCTAGATAGAGGAGAGGACCAATGAGTGCAAGTGCTCTTCAGTTACGTACATTACTCTGTAATGGCTGGAGCCTGCACCCGGTTTCTCTCTCTTTTTTTCACTCTCTCTCGCTCCCTTTATTTTTCTTTCTCTTTTAGTCTCTTTTTGACACACATACACAATGAAAGAACAGGTGTATGTTAGGTGGGCACAGCTCAATTAAGGTATGTGTGTCATAGGATGATTCAGCACCTTTGGAATGCAATGCTGGACACACTGCTGGAGGATGGGGCAAAAGGGATTTGGCAAAAGTGTGAGACCAATCAGGCCCCCGAGGACTGGAGTTCCCCAGGCCTGCTCTAACCACACGCCAACTGATAATGAACCTATCCCAACCTCTCCTCAGCACCCATTCTGACCTACTGAGTCAACACACACTCATTAAGCCACTAATGAGCTTTGGCAAAGAGCATTGGCAAGATAGAGTTTGGAGATAGATTTAAAGGTACACAACAACTCCTTATTTCTATTAATTATCAACCAATCACTCATAGTTCTAATACTTTACGATGTTTTTCTTTTGGAGGTATATAAATTATTCTTGTTATTGAATGTGATAAATCAGTACAGAACAACTCGCTCGCGACGTGTGTTTTTGGGGTGTGGATGCCCCCTATTGGTACTCTACCGCTCTTGCAGCTAAAGAACAATTATTATTTTCTGCTGATTTGCCAACCTAATGTATACAGAAAGTAACACACACATGTTTTGTCTAAGACCATTTTGCTATGAGAAGAAAGCCTTGCCGCCTCTTCTATAGCACCTACAATTTTCCCAATATTTTTCCCAATTCCTAGGTTCTAAATTTGGATGAGATTAGGTGAACTTCAGAACCTCTATCTATCCATAATTCAAGAACTTGGTCACAGCTCTGTGGATGAACACATCTCAGATGATACTTGGCCTGGATCAAACATTCCTCCCTCCACACACATTCTGCATCAAGGTCATCCAACTCAACCCCAGACATGAGCCGAATATTATGTTATTGTTGCCTTCCATGACTACAGGATTCTGACTGCCATTTTGGATCATCCGTTAGCCTGTGTCCCAAATGCCACCCTATTCCCTATATAGTGCACTACTTTTGACCAGGCCCCATAGAGCTCTGGTCAAAAGTAGTGCACTGTACAGGGAATAGGGTGCCATTTGGGGCGGACACAGACTGCCCTTGGTATAATGTAAACAAGACTAATTAGAAGTAGGATTGGATATAACTGTATTCCAGAGTTTAGGTTGGTAGTGGTACGTACACATGTGGATGTATCACTCTTGGCACCCATTTTTTATTGAATATTCCAGGCTTCGATCTGCCAGACATATGAATGATGTACTATGTACATATGTTGTACCCTCTTCCTATATAAAAGGCCAATTGAAAAAATATCTGAATAAGGCTTAGAGGAAAAGGGCATCTTTCGATCATTTTCCAGCAGGGAAAGTTTGGCATGGGATGTCATCCTCTCTGTCATAATAATGTTCAGTCAAAATGTAAATCCTCAAAATTGTCAATGTAAAATAATTCTCATAAAAAAAGATAAATGTGAATTCAAAGGGAGTGCCTGGGGATTATTGCAGTGGTGTAAATTACTTAAGTAAACATATTTGAAAGTACTACTTAAGTCGTTTTTTGGGGTATCTGTACTTTACTATTTATATTTTTGACAACTTTTACTTCACTACATTCCTAAAGAAAATTATGAACTTTTTACTCCATACATTTTCCCTGACACCCAAAAGTACTCGTTACATTTTGAATGCTTAGCAGGACAGGAAAATGGTCTAATTCACACACTTATCAAGAGAACATCCCTGGTCATCCCTACTGCCTCTGATCTGGCGGACTCACTAAACACATATTTCATTTGTAAATGATGTCTGAGTGTTGGAGCGTGCCCCTGGCTATCCGTAAATAAATAAAAAAACAAGAAAAGGGTGGTGTCTGGTTTGCTTAATAAAAGGAATTTGAAATTATTTATACTTTTGATACTTAAGTATATTTGAGCAATTACATTTACTTTTGGTACTTAAGTATATTTAAAACCAAATACTTAGACTTTCACTCAAGTAGGAATTTACTGGGTGACTTTCACTTTTACTTGAGTCATTTTCTATTAAGGTATCTTTACTTTTACTCAAGTATGACAATTGGGTACTTTTTCCACCACTGGAGTATTGGCACAAGATACATCCAGACTAGTCCACTGCTCTCCTCCCTAAAGCAGCTTTTAACACAACAGCTATCTAGTGGGCTGCCAGGAATTGAAGTCTAGAGGTGTGGACACAATCTCAGTTACCCTGATGGCACTGCCTCTATGTACACTTTGATGCCGGGCCAAAAATACTTTTCTCACAGTGATACTAAGAAGGGAGAAGTAAATAGAAAAGAAAAGGACACAACAGTGAATAATTGCCATATTGTAATGATACTGTATCCAAAAGCTCAACCACTCCTTGTGATTTTATCCTGATACTTCCTACTTCTTTAACCGTTTATTGAGTGCTTCTACTGATGATTATCTGAGCGAGGTGTTTGCAATGGGTATCTGGAGTGACTAACGGGTAACTGAGGGTGAGTCACAGAGAGACAGACCTTTTGAGATGAAGTGAATCAGATTGCAAAGGAGTTCTGATCACAGAGGTAATGAGTAGCTCACCGATAGCTCCCGTGCCATGTCAACACAATGGCATCGGCAGCAGACAAAGGCTGTGTCCCAAATGGCACCCTATTCCCTATATAGTGAACTAGTTTTGGAGAGATTATAGGGGCCTCAAATGCCCTTTTGATCCTTAAGTATGTGTACGTCATCTGGGACTTGAACCTCTGGGATCACTAGCACTCTTGTCTCTCTGGTGGGCCCGGGCTATACATATTCAAGATAGTGATGTTGTTTTACTGTAGGCTATACAGTAGAGTAGACTATATGGTCCTTGCAGCATATCAATGTAGATGGGAAAAGGCATGTTTGAAGTAACTGACTGTTAGGCATTATTGTTTGGTCAAAAGAAATGGTGTAACAGTGAATTGAGCAGACAAAGTAGACTGGTGTGTGATTATGGGTATTATTCACACAAAAAGGGATCTCTTGGATTGCCATAAGCAACTGAGAATGGGGGGAAAAGATTTGCTAGTGTCACGGTTTCGGCCGAGGCTGCTCCTCCTCCTGGTTCGGGCAGGCTTCGGCGGTCGTCGTCCCCGGAGTACTAGCTGCCACCGATCGATGTTTCATGTTCGTTTGGTTTTGTCTTTATGTTGTATACCTGTGTCTTGTTATTCCTCGTTAGTGTCCTATTTAGTTCTCGTTGGTTGTGTTTGTCTTTGTGTGTGATTGCTCATCTGTTTTCGTGTTGGCGCTACGTACTTCCCTCCAGTGTTTTGGAGAGGGTTTTCGCACATGTTAGTGCGCCGTTTGTTTGACGCCTGTGTGCGCCGTGATTTCGCCTTCGGGCTTATTGTGCTTATTTTCTACGTGATTATTGCACTAAAGTATTTTGGACTGAGCTTCTGCGTCCTGCGCTTGATTCATGCACCACACCCACCTTCAGCACCCCTTGACAGAATCACACACCAGAATGGAATCAGCAGGATCTGCAGTTACGCCTGAGTCGCTCGAGGAGCATGTCCGCGGCCAAGATGACCAGATACGACAACTGGGGACCGCTCTACAGGACGTCATCAACACCTTGCACCGATGGGAGGCCAGCGGGGTACCCACGCCTCCACCTACTCTGCCAACCCCATCGGCCGGTCCACCAGTCCCAGGTCCGGAACCCAGGGGGATTCGGCTCTCGCTCCCGAGGGCGTATGACGGAACAGCTGCCGGGTGTCAGGGGTTCCTCCTGCAGGTGGAGCTCTACCTGGCCACCGTACACCCGGTGCCCTCGGGACACGAGAGCATTTCCGCCCTCATCTCCTGTCTCACGGGCAAGGCGTTGGAGTGGGCTAACGCCGAGTGGAGGAGGATGGACACCAACACCATCTCCTACGCCGAGTTCTCCCGTCGCTTCAAGGCCGTGTTCGACCATCCACCTGAGGGCAAAGCGTTTGGTTTTGTCTTTATGTTGTACACCTGTGTCTTGTTAGTCCTCGTTAGTGTCCTATTTAGTTCTCGTTGGTTGTGTTTGTCTTTGTGTGTGATTGCTCATCTGTTTTCGTGTTGGAGCTACGTACTTCCCTCCAGTGTTTTGGAGAGGGTTTTCGCACATGTTAGTGCGCCGTTTGTTTGACGCCTGTGTGCGCCGTGATTTCGCCTTCGGGCTTATTGTGCTTATTTTCTACGTGATTATTGCACTAAAGTATTTTGGACTGAGCTTCTGCGTCCTGCGCTTGATTCATGCACCACACTCACCTTCAGCACCCCTTGACAGCTAGGAGGTCTGAAGGTGTGCCCAGCCCATCCACTTTGATGGTTAATGACAGACTGGATTATTAAAATCAGCTCACCTCTATTCGCCCACCTAGAAAGGAAGAAACACATAGAAGACAACATGGTACTGTAGAAGACAACATGGTACTGTAGAAGACAACATGGTACTGTAGAAAGAAACACTAGAGCATCATAAGGCACAGATTACTATTATCATTATCGCTCCTTTTACTGTCTCAGCTCCGTAATCAGAGATTAGTTGTAAAACTGCTTCTCAAATGACCTTCCGCACCTTAACAAATATACAGGAGTTTTAGTGTTGGCTCCTTCCTTCACACGAGCTGCCTGAGCTCTGAGTCACTTCAAAGGAAGGGATAAATTACAATCCGTGAGAGAGATTGAAAGGGTTAGGGTTAGGGTTAGGGAAAGGGTTAGGCCTACTGTGTGGTGGCTAATCTTAGCCTCCTAGAGTCGATTGACACACCGGTGCGTCAATCTAGTAACATAATAAATTTTAAAAAACATCAAGATCCGTAAATTGAAACTAGAGATATTTTGCATTGGCTGCGTCTCAATCCACTGCATCTGCCGATGTATCACTTCTGCATCTGCGGTGAAAGGTGGCAGAGATAGAGCGGTGTTAGTCAGACCATGAGACATCCCGAACATTTGTCTTCTCACGAAAACGCCTGTAGCGTCTGGTTTGACCTACAAACTATTATGACCACTCTATGGAAAGGGGAGACTCTCACGAACGTGATGGTTTTAAAGTCCTTTGAAACCAAAAAATCTGGTAACATCCACAAAATTCCAAAGTTTTCCAGAAATCTAAGTTGGAGGATTCCCGGAAATAGGATGGAATAAGCAGGGAATCCAGTTTCCTCCAACCAGGATTTCTGGAAAACCGTGGAATTACAGGAACATTAATTTTGCAACCCTAATGCAGTGATACTGTTCATGTCATCTAAAGTGGGCGGCAGGTAGCTTAGTGGTTAAGAGCGTTGTGCCAGTAACCGAAAGGACGCTGGTTCTAATCCCTGAGCCGACTAGGTGAAAAATACTGTCGATGTGCCCTTGAGCAAGGCACTTAACCCTACTTGCTCCTGTAAAGCGCTCTGGATAAGAGCGTCTGCTAACTGTCTAAAATGTAAGTGCATTCGGAAAGTATTCAGACCCCTTGAAATTTTCCACATTTTGTTACGTTACAGCCTTATTCTAAAGTGGATTAAATTATTTTTTTCCCTTATCAATCTACACACAATACCCCATAATGACAAAGTGAAAACAGGTTTTTAGAATTTTTTGCAAATGTATTAAAAATAAAAAACAGAAATACCTTATTTACATAAGGTATCCTGTTTCCATTTAAACATCTCAAGGATGATCAACAACTTAATTGGAGAACACCTGTGGTAAATTCAATTGATTGGACATGATTTGGAAAGGCACACATCTGTCTATATAAGGTCCCACAGTTGACAGTGCATGACAGAGCAAAAACCAAGCCATGAGGTCGAAGGAATTGTTCGTAGAGCGCCGAGACAGGATTGTGTCGAGGCACAGATCTGTTGAAGCGTACCAAAAAATGTCTGCAGCATTGAAGGTCCCCAAGAACACAGTAGCCTCCGTCATTCTTAAATGGAAGAAGTTTGGAACCACCAAGACTCTTCCTAGAGCTGGCCACCCGGCCAAACTGAGCAATTGGGGGAGAAGGGCCTTGGTCAGAGAGGTGAACAAGAACCCAATTGTCACTCTGACAGAGCTCCAGAGTTCCTCTGTGGAGATGTGAGAACCTTCCAGAAGGACAACCATCTCTGCAGCACTCCTCCAATCAGGCCTTTACGGTAGAGTGTCCAGACGGAAGCCACTCCTCATTGAAAGGCACATGACAGCCTGCTTGGAGTTTGCCAAAAGGCATCTAAAGGACTCTCAGACCATGAGAAACAAGACTCTCTGGTATGATGAAACCAAGATTGAACTCTTTGGCCTGAATACCAAGCGTCACGTCTGGCGGAAACCTGGCATCATCCATAAGGTGAAGCATGGTGGTGGCAGCATCATGCTGTGAGGTTGTTTTTCAGCGGCAGGGACTGGGACTGGGAGACTAGTCAGGATCAAGGGAAAGATGAACAAAGAGATCGTTGATGAAAACCTGCTCCAGAGCGCTCAGGACCTCAGAATAGGGCGACGGTTCACCTTCCAAAAGTAGTGAATGCATGTACAGTATTTGACGTCAGGAGTTGACAGTATTATCTAGTCTTGCTTGCCAGAGTCATGGTGCTCCACACCGCAGTTGAGTGGGAGATACAGCAGCTGTACGAAGAGACTGGGATTCTCTAACTACAGGTCTGTGTGCTGTGTGTTTGTTCTCCTGACAGAAGCCAAGAAGAAGAAGAGTGGTTTTCCCAAGTTTCTTCTCAAGGGTGTGGAAGAACCTTACACCCTCTGGCCACCGCCGCCACTGCAGGGACTGAACCAGACCACTGCAGGGACTGAAACAGCTTGAATGTGAAAGGCTCATACACAAAGACACCAGACCTCACAGTTCTCACAGGATCACTTGTCAGTGAGAGCAGCAGGGCCACAGGCAGCAAACGTGTGGCAAGCTGGCATTTTCCCCATTACTTTTCAATCATGTGTGCCAGCGCCCCATCACTTTTGATTTGGTGAAATAAAAAATATTAATGGAAAAGTGTTGAAAAGAGGGATAAACCAGCCTGCTGTTTTTAAAGGGTAACTCTCAACTTCAATTTCAGCCTTTGACCAACCACTTAAAAAAAAAAAAAAAAAATGCATTCAGGTGAGAAATTGTGGGTGTAGGGAATTGCTCATAAATATTCATTTTGGGGAGTGGGTAAATGCAGCTGTACCTGATCCCAACACTTTTTCACTAAAGCATAATTACCAGAAGTCCACTGGCACGCTCTGATAATACAATTATGTGCATCGCGAGCGAATACAGCTCTGGACAGTCAGTTCACAGTGGGAAGGCGCCAAGTTCCTGACATCTAAGAAAAGTGCAATAATTACCTTGAAAATGAAGATTAAGGACCCAATCCAACCCGCATTGCAGTATTTATGCAGTAGCTCCGGTCAAATTAACTCACAGATTGGTCTTGGGTACTGTATAAAAACCTACAACTACTACCAGGGTGACCCCTCTCACAGGTATGCTTTCACTTTTCAGAATTAGAAGTCTATGGGCAAAGGATGAATATTGGTCCGGAATCCTTGGTATGTCCCTACCCCATTGAAGTTGATATTTAAAATGTTTAAGGTTAGGGTAAGGGTAGGAGTTAAGGTTAGGGTAGAGATGTCCCAAGGATCCCGGAAAGCACTGGCCGATGAATAATGTAAACAATGGATAAAAAAGATATCTGCCACATGTGGTGCTAGAACTCACAACCATTGATCTATGGGCCAACTGTCTTAGCAAACTGCACCACCAACCAGATATGATTGTGCTGGCGATAGCCCCCACAATATATAGGTATTGGTTGAAGCTCAATGTTCACTTCAAATATCCCTACCGTCATATCTAAACCAATATGACACAAACTCTATGAAAATTCGCAAATCAACTTGATTGGAGGTACACAACACACTCCCCACCTCTCGTCATGAGCCGTCCGGCTGTTACCGAGAACCATATACCGGATTTTTTAACAGGGTCGTTAGCAATAGATTTTTAAGAGTATTTCTTGCGCCGACCTAGCTCAAATTCTAAATTCATCCATACTCCCAAGTGGCGCAGTGGTCTAAGGCACTGCATCGCAGTGCTAGCTGTGCCACTAGAGATCCTGGTTCGAGTCCAGGCTCTGTCGCAGCCGGCCGCGACCGGGAGACCCATGGGCGGCGCACAATTGGTCCAGCGTCATCCAAGGTAGGGGAGGGTTTGGCCGGCAGGGATGTGGGTTCATTTCCCACGGGGGGGCCAGTATGAAAAAAAACTAGAAGTCGCTCTGGATAAGAACGTCTGCTAAATGACATATAAAAAATAAAGTGACCATTGGACTTTAAAAAATGCAGGATTGACTAAGTTTCTAGGGCAGCTATATTTTGCCAAGTAAGGTTTTTCCACATATGGCTGAAGTCATTGTGTGTAAACTGCTAATCTAGACACTTGCATGTAATCGGAGCAGGAACAAATATGCACAAATAAACTAGTGAACGTCCTTGGCTAATATGTTAGCCTGTTAACTTTAGCTAGCTAAATAACTGTAGCCAACATAAGATTGTAACATTAGCTAACATGTATGACCATTTCATGCACCACAATTGACCATACTTTTTTTACACAAAACATACCACCAAACTTTGGGAAACTGCCTTGCTGCTCACGTTCATTTGCATTCATTGCACAGACCAAACTATGGTAAAATGAGGTAGCTAGATTTCAGACAGGACAAACACTGCAGTTAGCTACACTACAGTTCCTCGAAGAACAACCAAGACCACACAAACTATAGCCGAGAAAACAAATTGTTTTGTTAAGAAACAGTTAGCTAGTTATGAACCGCATATAGTAAATGGTTGAACCCCAAATGCACGTGTAAACAGAACCTCAGTTGTGCATGCTAGCATCAATTTACCAGACTGACTGACAGCATCGCTGTTTCAAACATGTAGAATAAATTCCAGTTCTGGCATAATCTCTTTCTCCTGCTGTTTTGTCATTCTTATAATCCAAATGTGTGCTGACTGATCAACAGTGTCAAATTACTTTTCAGTGTGTTCACAGAAAATCTGAAGTCGTCACGCAAAACAAAAAAGTAGTCAGGGTGCACCAGGGTAAAACAACTTGTGCCACATTCCGTGTGCCAACATGGTCTCATAGACTAGGCGTAATATAGTAAACAAAAATCCGGGATACTGAAATTAGTATGATGTGTTATGTTTTGTATGGTTACATAAGACAGAAGGTTACTTAAAGGATAATTTTCCTATTTCTGAAGTAAACCTCTATTTTTGATGTAAATGACATGTTATAGAAGGGTCCAAACACTTTCTTTGTGATTTGGCTTGTTTTACCGCTACACACAACTTTTCTTGCCCAACAGACTAACTAGTTAGCTAGCTAGCTATAGCAAGCAGCTTGGGCCATTTCCATATGAATTACATTGGTAGAAACAAGACAAAACAACCAACTAGTTAGCTGACCATATACAGCTAAACACTGCAACTATTTCCATGAGACAGAGAGCAATCATTCGAGCTCCACTGCTGATGTGCTCGCCTGTACCAACCAAGTTATCATGACATGACAGGACTTGCTAATCTGAGAGATATTCCCCAACTTTCACAGCATCAAACATCAACAACACCAAACATATATCTGCTGTTTACTTATTTCACTCACCTCGACATCATCATTTTTTAAAGTGCAAGGACGTGTCCGAATCCGTATCACCAACCAACATAGATACAGCCTCTTTCACAGTGAAAAGTCGTGTCCGCTTCAGCGCCGTCATTTTGAGCAATGAAGTAAAAAAAATGTTGAAAAGTCAAATGACAGCATACCCTGTTTCCGTGTTTTTCATTGATGACAACAGCCACGCAAATACGACAACAGGTCGAAGGAGGAGGTCGTCGAAGGAGGAGGTCGTCGGGTAAGCTTGGCGTCGGGTAAGCTTGGCTTTATACATAGCTTGGGCTTTGTCGAGTAAGGCTTAAACTATGTATTTAGATTGTAGTTAGGTATTGTAGGTAGTTATCGTGGGTTGTTGTATGTAATTATTGTAGGTTAGTATTGTATTCGGCTGTGCCGGGTGTAGCACGAAGCTAGCTAGCTAACCCACCACCTGGACTAGCTGGCGAGTACGCCAGCTGGCTGCCTACAATAATTACATACAATAATTGCCTACCATTCAGCTGTTTTCTAACCTCATTGTCTGAACCGTTAACGTTAGGTAGCAAGTGGCTACTGTGCTTGAAATTTAGCTAGCTTGTTGCTACCTGGATAGCTACTAGTAAACAATAGCTGGAACGACCGAGCGAACAGACGCGAACTGGCTGAGTCAATTCAGTGGCTAGCTTTGCACTTGGCTAGCTAACAGTAGCTGCTAGGGGTAAGTCATAACCTACATTTGTGTTTTTTTTTTTTACATATTGATAGCCCGAGTCGTTCAAGGAATTCGGGACATGGGTGACTAGTTAACATTAGTTTGGCTCTCTCTGTGTGTTCGTGCCGTGAAAGGAGGGGTTCTTCTTTGTCTGAAAGCAATGGCTAGCTAGTTTGCTAACTATTCTAGCTAACTAACTGGCTGAATAAGTTGACGACGGACTCGCTCAAGCTGTCGGGACTAACCCGCAACGTTAGACACGGACACGAACGATCTGCTTGCGTGTTGATACACTGGTGGTTTGTTGTGGCCGGCATGCTAGCTGGCTGTGGCGTCTTATGACGAGGTGCCCGGACGATTTTCACGGAATAATACTGCACCTAGTTAACTAGCTGAATAAACTAAGTTAGTCTATTCCTAGAAAACATTGAACCGCTGTAGTTTACAACAATTATAGTTTCTGAGGTGGAAGTTGGGAGAGTTATATTTGGAGGTTGTGGTGAGGGAGGCCCCGCTCTCTCCTTTCCCAGATGTTTAGTTCATTTCATTCCGATCTCCTCTGCATTATTGTAGCCATCTGCTGCAGCCTGTCAACTATGCCTCTGCCTATCCCTGTTCTCTCCTCTCCGCACAGGCTACACAAACGCCTCACACCGCGTGGCTGCTGCCTCTCTAGCCTGGTGGTCCCTGCACGCACCTCCCACGTGGAGTTCCAGGTCTCAGGCAGCCTCTGGAACTGCCGTTCTGCTGCCAACAAGGCAGAGTTCATCTCAGCCTATGCTACCCTCCAGTCCCTCGACTTCTTGGCGCTGACGGAAACATGGATTACCACTGAAAACACTTCTACTCCTGCTGCTCTCTCCTCGTCTGACCATGTGTTCTTGCATACCCCGAGAGCATCTGGTCAGCGGGGTGGTGGCACAGGAATCCTCATCTCTCCCAAGTGGACATTCTCAATTTTTCCCCTGACCCATCTGTCTATCTCCTCATTTGAATTCCATGCTGTCACAGTCACTAGCCCATTTAAGCTTAATATCCTTGTCATCTATCGCCCTCCAGGTTCCCTTGGAGAGTTCATCAATGAGCTTGACGCCTTGATAAGTTCCTTTCCTGAGGATGGCTCACCCCTCACAGTTCTGGGGGATTTCAACCTCCCTACGTCTACATTTGACTCATTTCTCTCTGCCTCCTTCTTTCCACTCCTCTCCTCTTTTGACCTCACCCTCTCACAAGGCAGGCAATACGCTTGACCTCATCTTTACTAGATGCTGTTGTTCTACTAATCTCACTGCAACTCCCCTCCAAGTCTCCGACCACTACTTTGTATCCTTTTCTCTCTCCCTCTCCTCCAACACTACTCACTCTGCCCCTACACAGATGGTAATGCGCCGTCGCAACCTTCGCTCTCTCACTCCCGCTACTCTCTCCTCTTCCATCCTATCATCTCTTCCCTCTGCTCAATCCTTCTCCCTCCAATCTCCTGATTCTGCCTCCTCAACCCTCCTCTCCTCCCTTTCTGCATCCTTTGACTCTCTATGTCCCCTATCCTCCCGGCCGGCTCGGTCCACCCCTCCAGCTCCGTGGCTTGATGACTCATTGCGAGCTCACAGAACAGAGCTCCGGGCAGCTGAGCGGAAATGGAAGAAAACTAGACTCCCTGCGGACCTGGCATCTTTTCACTCCCTCCTCTCTACATTTTCTTCATCTGTTTCTGCTGCTAAGGCCACTTTCTACCACTCTAAATTCCAAGCATCTGCCTCTAACCCTAGGAAGCTCTTTGCCACATTCTCCTCCCTGCTGAATTCCCCCCCCCCCCCATCCTCCCTCTCTGTGGATGACTTCGTCAACCATTTTGAAAAGAAGGTTGACGACATCCGATCCTCGTTTGTTAAGTCAAATGACACTGCTGGTCCTGCTCACACTGCTCTACCCTATGCTTTGACTTCTTTCTCCCCTCTCTCTCCAGATAAAATCTTGCGACTTGTGACGGCAGGCCGCCCAACAACCTGCCCGCTTGACCCTATCCCCTCCTCTCTTCTCCAGACCATCTCCGGTGACCTTCTCCCTTACCTCACCTCGCTGATCAACTCATCCTTGACCGCTGGCTATGTCCCTTCCGTCTTCAAGAGAGCGAGAGTTGCACCCCTTCTCAAAAAACCAACACTCGATCCCTCTGATGTCAACAACTACAGACCAGTATCCCTTCTTTCTTTTCTCTCCAAAACTATTGAACGTGCCGTCTTTAGCCAACTCTCTTGCTATCTCTCTCAGAATGACCTTCTTGATCCAAACCAGTCAGGTTTCAAGACTGGTTATTCAACTGAGACTGCTCTTCTCTGTGTCACGGAGGCTCTCCGCACTGCTAAAGCTAACTCTCTCTCCTCTGCTCTTGTCTTTCTAGACCTGTCTGCTGCCTTTGATACTGTGAACCATCAGATCCTCCTCTCCACCCTCTCCGAGCTGGGCATCTCCGGCGCGGCTCACTCTTGGATTGCGTCCTACCTGACCGGTCGCTCCTACCAAGTGGCGTGGCGAGAAGCTGTCTCCGCACCACGTGCTCTCACCACTGGTGTCCCCCAGGGCTCAGTTCTAGGCCCTCTCCTATTCTCGCTATACACCAAGTCACTTGGCTCTGTCATATCCTCACATGGCCTCTCCTATCATTGCTACGCTGACGACACACAACTAATCTTCTCCTTTCCCCCTTCTGATAACCAGGTGGCGAATCGCATCTCTGCATGTCTGGCATACATATCAGTATGGATGACGGATCACCACCTCAAGCTGAACCTTGGCAAGACGGAGCTGCTCTTCCTCCCGGAAAAGGACTGGCTGTTCCATGATCTCGCCATCACAGTTGACAACTCCGTTGTGTCCTCCTCCCAGAGTGCGAAGAGCCTTGGCGTGACCCTGGACAACACCCTGTCGTTCTCCGCCAACATCAAGGCGGTGACCCGATCCTGTAGGTTCATGCTCTACAACATTCGGAGAGTACGACCCTGCCTTACACAGGAAGCGGCACAGGTCCTAATCCAGGCACTTGTCATCTCCCGTCTGGATTATTGCAACTCGCTGTTGGCTGGGCTCCCTGCCTGTGCCATTAAACCCCTACAACTCATCCAGAATGCCGCAGCCCGTCTGGTGTTCAACCTTCCCAAGTTCTCTCACGTCACCCCGCTCCTCCGCACACTCCACTGGCTTCCAGTTGAAGCTCGCATCTGCTACAAGACCATGGTGCTTGCCTACGGAGCTGTGAGGGGAACGGCACCTCCGTACCTTCAGGCTCTGATCAGTCCCTACACCCAAACGAGGGCATTGCGTTCATCCACCTCTGGCCTGCTGGCTCCCCTACCTCTGCGGAAGCATAGTTCCCGCTCAGCCCAGTCAAAACTGTTCGCTGCTCTGGCACCCCAATGCTGGAACAAGCTCCCTCACGACGCCAGGACAGCGGAGTCACTCACCACCTTCCGGAGACATTTGAAACCCCACCTCTTTAAGGAATACCTGGGATAGGATAAAGTAATCCTTCTACCCCCCCCCCAAAAAAAAAAAAACATTTGTAAAGTGGTTATCCCACTGGCTATAAGGTGAATGCACCTATTTGTAAGTCGCTCTGGATAAGAGCGTCTGCTAAATGACGTAAATGTAAATGTAATGTTGTTAGCAAGTACATTTTGCGATATTGACGGCGACATTATTGTTAGAAAAACAAGGCCATTCGCAGTCGCTATAGTAATTTAAAGAAAGGCCATCGAAGGCTGCTATGGGTTCTAAAGAGGTATTCATTTTTTTAAAGCATGAAAAGGTAGCGGAATGGGATAACGTCTTACTCTGCTGTGTGAAGAATCCAATACTTTAACCTGTATGGGGTACAAATCACATTATTGTGGAAGCACCTCCTCTAAGAGTATGAATTAGGCTGTTTGAGAAGGTTTGAATCCTAAGCAACCTGCCTACACATAGTTTGAAATACAAGACCAACATAGCTACTGTAGTAGGTCAAAGCTCTGTGCTGGAAAACCTTGGTAGAGCATGGGTGGAATAGGCATTGTGGTGCTCATGTCAATTTCCTTTCTTTATCGTCTTCAGACCAATGCCTATTCTCACTTAAAACATAGTTTTTTTTATAGTTTTTTTATAACAGCTTGGAAAGAATACAATGAGTTGACATGACCACCATTGTCATCTATTTCTTGTTAAGATGAATGTAGCTATGGATATAAACTAAACGTATAATCATAGCCTACATGTTTTGTTTCTTCATAAAAGCACAAACAGTTGAAGTCAGAAGTTTACATACACCTTAGCCAAATACATTTAAACTCAGTTTTTCACAATTCCTGACATTTAATCCTAGTAAAGATTCCCTGTCTTAGGTCCGTTAGGATCACCACTTCATTTTAAGAATGTGAAATGTCAGAATAATAGTAGAGAGAATTATTTATTTCAGTTTTTATTTATTTCATCACATTCCCAGTGGGTCCGAAGTTTACAGACACTCAATTAGTATTTGGTAGCATTGCCTTTAAATTGTTTAACTTGGGTCAAATGTTTCGGGTAGCCTTCCACAAGCTTCCCACAATAAGTTGGGTGAATTTTGGCCCATTACTCCTGACAGAGCTGGTGTAACTGAGTCAGGTTTATAGGCCTCTTGCTCGCACACGATTTTTCAGTTCTGCCCACCAATTTTCTATAGGATTGAGGTCAGGGCTTTGTGATGGCCACTCCAATACCTTGACTTTGTTGTCCTTAAGACATTTTGCCATAACTTTGGAAGTATGCTTGGGGTCATTGTCCATTTGGAAGACCCATTTGCGACCAAGCTTTAACTTCCTGACTGATGTCTTCAGATGTTTCTTCAATATATACACATAATTTTCGTTCCTCATGATGCCATCTATTTTGTGAAGTGCACCAGTCCCTCCTGCAGCAAAGCACCCCCACAGCAGGATGCTGCCACCCCCGTGCCTCACGGTTGGGATGGTGTTCTTCGGCTTGCAAGCCCCCCTTTTTCCTCCAAACATAACGATGGTCATTATGGCCAAACAGTTCTATCAGACCAGAGGCCATTTTTCCAAAAAGTATGATATTTGTTCCAATGTGCAGTTGCAAACCGTAGTCTGGCTTTTTTATGGTGGTTTTGGAGCAGTGGCTTGTTCCTTGCTGAGCGGCCTTTCAGGTTATGTCGATATAGGACTTGTTTTACTGTGGATATAGATACTTTTGTACCCGTTTCCTCCAACATCTTCACAAGATCCTTTGCTGTTGTTCTGGGATTGATTTGCACTTTTAGCACCAAAGTACGTTCATCGTCACTTTAACTCTACCCACATACACACCCCTCTACCCACACCCACGTACATATTACCTCAACTACCTCAACTAGCTGGTGCCCCCGCACATTGACTCTGCACCGGTACCCCCCTGTATATAGCCTCCTTACTGTTATTTCATTTTACTTCTGCTCTTTTTTTCTCAACACTTTTTTGTTGTTGTTTTATTTTACTTTTTTATTAAAAAATAAATGCATTGTTGGTTAAGGGCTGTAAGTAAGCATTTCACAGTAATGTCTACACCTGTTGTATTCGGCGCATGTGGCAAATACAATTTGATTTTGATTTGATTTGATCTCTAGGAGACAGAACGCATCTCTATTGGCACAGTCCACTTACCAAGACAATTGCCAAATAAGGCGCGCTGTTACCTGCTTTTACAGTAAGCCTTGAGGTGATACCAACCTTTTTGACAAGGGTATAAGCAGTAGCGATAAAATCACTGGGGATCCAAGCCAGGGAAAAAAAAGCCATATTACAACCTATGTGCTGTGACAGTTGCGTTGTTTGCTCTATAACCTGTTAGTTCATATGCCTTGACACCGTGATGTACAGTATTCATCCCCCTTGGCATTTTTGCTATTTTGTTGCCTTACAACCTGGAATTAAAATGATTTTTGGGGGGTTTGTATCATTTGATTTACACAACATGCCTACCACTTTGAAGATGCAAAATATTATTATTTGTGAAACAAACAAGAAATAAGACAAAAAAAAAACAGAACTTGAGCATGCATAACTATTCACCCCCAAAAGTCAATACTTTGTAGAGTCACCTTTTGCAACAATTACAGCTGCAAGTCTCTTGGGGTATGTCTCTATAAGCTTGGCACATCTAGCCACTGGGATTGTTGCCCATTTATCAAGGCAAAACTGCTCCAGCTCCTTCAAGTTCGATGGGTTCCGCTGGTGTACAGCAATCTTTAAGTCACACCACAGATTCTCAATTGGATTGAGGTCTGGGCTTTGACTAGGCCATTCCAAGACATTTAAATGTTTCCCCTTAAACCACTTGAGTGTTGCTTTAGCAGTATGCTTAGGGTCATTGTCCTGCTGGAAAATGAACCTCAAGTCCCAGTCTCAAATCTCTGGAAGACTGAAACAGGTTTCCCTCAAGAATTTCCCTGTATTTAGTGCCATCCATTATTCCTTTAATTCTGACCAGTTTCCCAGTTCCTGCCGAGGAAAAACATCCCCACAGTGAAGCATGGTGGTGGTGTTCTCGGGGGGATGAGAGGTGTTGGGTTTGCGCCAGACATAGCGTTTTCCTTGTTAGCCAAAAAGCTCAATTTTAGTCTCATCTGACCAGAGTACCTTCTTCCAAATGTTTGGGGAGTCTCCCACATTCATTTTGGCGAACACCAAACGTGTTTGCTTATGTTTTTCTTTAATAAATGTTTTTATTTTCTGGCCACTCTTATCCAATTGAGAATCTGTGGTATGACTTAAAGATTGCTGTACACCAGCGGAACCCATCCAACTTGAAAGAGCTGCAAAATCTGGACCACTAAAAATCAGCTGTAGTGGATTCCAGGAGAACGCTACCTGCCCGAATGCAATCTGGACCCTTTCTTTCTAAAATTAGCTGCCGAAATTGTCGCAACCCCTATTACTAGCCTGTTTAACCTCTCTTTCGTATCGTCTGAGATCCCCAGAGATTGGAAAGCTGCCGCGGTCATCCCCCTCTTCAAAGGGGGTGACTCTCTAGATCCTAGATCCAAACTGTTACAGTTATTCGAAAGCCAAGTTAACAAACAGATCACCGACCATTTCGAATCCCACCGTACCTTCTCCACTATGCAATCTGGTTTCCGAGCTGGTCATGGGTGCACCTCAGCCACACTCAAGGTCCTAAACGATATTATAACCACGATCGATAAAAGACAGTACTGTGCAGCCGTCTTCATCGACCTGGCCAAGGCTTTCGACTCTGTCAATCATCGCATTCTTATTGGCAGACTAAATAGCCTGGTTTCTCAAATGACTGCCTCACCTGGTTCACCAACTACTTCTCAGAAAGAGTTGAATGTATCAAATCGGAGGGCCTGTTGTCTGGACCTCTGGCAGTCTCTATGGAGGGTAACATTCTCGGGCCGACTCTATTGTCTGTGTATATCAATGATGTCGCTCTTGCTGCTGGTGACTCTCAGATCCACCTCTACGCAGACAACACCATTTTGTATACATCTGGCCCTTCATTGGACACTGTGTTAACAAACCTCCAAAAGAGCTTCAATGCCATACAATACTCCTTCCGTAGCCTCCAACTGCTCTTAAACTAAATGCAAGCTCTTCAATCGAACGCTGCTTGCACCCGCCTGCCCGACTAGAATCACTACTCTCGGCGGATCTGACTTAGAATATGTGGACAACTACAAATACCTAGGTGTCTGGTTAGACCGTAAACGCTCCTTCCAGACTCACATTAAGCATCTCCAATCCAAAGTTAAATCTAGAATCGGTTTCTTATTTCGCAACAAAGCCTCTTTTGACAAGATGGCGTATTGAATAGAAAGCGGTACAAACCACCTCAAGATAAAAACATAATATTAAAAATCAGTAAGTTAGACTAAATATTAGCATTTCATATATTCGCAGTAAATAAAATTCAATCTGGATATTAACACAAAACAAATCATACGGCTAGAGAAATATATAGACAAATATTACAACAACACGCAACACCCAAACATGGCGGAAGATAAACAAGGAGAACCAATCCCCAAGAGAAAACGCGATTCGTCGACTGATACAGATGATATGTGCTTTTCACCACTGGGTCTGGTAAGTGTGGAAAGTGACCTGTTGAAGTCGATAAATGACAAATTGGGCATACTAGAATTGGTCAGTAAGGACGTAAAAGAGTTGAAAGCGAGTCTTGAAATGAGGGACGAAAAAGCTGCGATAATGGAGAAAGAAACCAAAAAATTTAAAGTGACAGTCACTAAGATGGAAACGGACGTTAGGGAACTTAAAAAGGAAAACAGCCATCTGAGAGAAGCCTTACTAGACATCCAAACGATCAATGAGAGAAAATCTAGTACCCGAGGGAGATTGCAGAAAGGCGCAAAGTTCTGTATCCAATCTTCAAGGAAAATAGATTAAAAGGGAAACGTGTGGCACTTGTGGTCGATAAACGATATATTGACAACCAAATGTTCATAGACACAAATACTACTCCATGGCTATTCTTAAAGTTGTAATAGAGGAGTCGAATAATGGAACACCCATTACTAGCAATGATAGGGATTGTAATATTAAATAACATTTATAGTAAGTATAGTATTTTAAAAAAGGATGAAACGATATAACAAGAAAAGATGACTAGCAGAATAATACATCTTCAAATACAACTAATTAGAACATGGCTTTTTTGGCGGGCAATTGTTGTTTTGGTGGACGGTTGTTGTGGTTGGTCCTGTGTTCTCCCTGGCGTCCTTTCCCCCTTGCGGCAGGTGTGGGATGTGGGTGCGTTTGCACGCTCGGCCCATTTCCTCCGCAGTCAACCATGTGGTGTGCATTTTTGGTGTGCGTTAAGTGAGTGAGAGGGGAAATGGTTGCATATCCCAGTGCCGACGGGTGTCTATGAGCAGGGGCAGTGAGAGAGAGCTTTCAATTTTGTGTAGATGAGGGATATACATTTTAAAATATAGTATACATCTAATCTAATTTTTTATTGTCCTATCATGATGGAAAGATCCCCAACCCTATATCCTGGACACCCACCTGAGCAACCCATACACCAAAGAGAAGTTCCCATCTGTTTTATGGACCTGCTGTGAGAATGCAGCCTAAACAGAGAAATAAAAGCGGTCAGAGACCTACTTGAGCAGCACCACCCCCTCAAGATTCTGAGCCTGCCTGGCAGGATTGGTCCTATAAAGCCAGAGCCCCCTGATGGGAGAGCATTATGTACAAGGAAATTCTCAAAGCTGCTAATGAGAACCTTGACGACCTTGTACCTAGCCGGTGGGGATTTCGGTGGGGTACCCCCACCCAGGTAGTGGCAGTGCTGGCAACACTGGCTGCAGTAACCCATGGGGAGGGGGTCACATTCAGACAATCAGAGAGGGGGTTTATCATTGTGGCCCAGGTGGCACAAAATAATCAAAGGTCTGACTGGACGGAGATGCTTGGGAAAAATGGTTACAACGGGGGACCAGAGTGTTTGTGTCTCAGGTGAAGAGGGTGGATCTGATCTCCATCCCCTAGGACTTGACAAAGATTAAGTAGATTAATCAAATCTCACATTGTTGTCAATTTCTGCTCAATCTTGCATGCTTTCTCAATCAGCTGTAACTGTATGTGCACTCGTAAATCAGGTCCTTTCTTGAGTTGGGCTCTGGGATGTAACAACCGTTGAGCATCTGATTTTATGGTTGATTGTGGAGGAGTGGGGTTGAGTGTGTTGGAGTATGTGCGTGTGTGTTTGTCCGGCATCTGTTGTGGAGGGGGTGGGGATGTTGTGGGGGGGGGGGGGACAAGACCGTAACTACCAATTGGATATCACGAAAAAGGGGTAAAAAATAATAATAATTAGCTAAATTCCCCTGTTATTGCAATGGTGAGAAGTTAAAATGCCTTGGTGGTATGATATTTGTGCGTCTGTAACTTTCTCACTCATCATTATTCACGATTAAAAAATTCCGAATTATCCGTCATTATGGTAGCATGCACATGAATGTAGAAGTATTTAGAAACATATTCTATTCTTATTTACAGTAAAAGGGACTCCAATATTATTAAACATTCATTTCCATTGGGCACAAAATAATCTGAAAACATAATGAACATGGCCTTATTTCTATTACAGCATATTGGATTCACCCAGCTCAATATAACATCAATAGGTTTAGGCTACTACATGATCCTCTAATTTTCCCTGTACCCATCATGAGGTTGGTACAACCAAGCCTATGAATTAAAGTTTACAATGAAGGTGCACAGGTCGAAATAATTTGGAGTAATCAAGATGACAGACAGTGACACATTCAATACTGCCTTGTGCACTCTTGCCTGCATCTAGCTGATCTAGGGTGTAATCATTAGTCCAACAGTTGCAAACAAGAGTTTTTATTGAACAAATTCAGGTATGTTTATCCCTTTGCTTCCGTTTAAGAAATGTTTTTCAACAGAATTGGCGCAATGAATACACCCCTGTTCACTTTCATATCAGACACATACAAACAGCTCGTTGTATATATAATTCCTTCTCGCATCTATCTATGTGCTCTCCTCCTCTCACCTTTTCCCTTCGCTTGTGGACTTCAGTGTACAACACAGGCGAAAAAACCTTTCCAAGCCAAACCTTCATATCATGACTGCTAACCACTTCACACAGCCTACATCGTTGTAACGTCATAGTTAACATAGCTACTAGAACTAACACATTAGTAAACCCGCTACAATCATGCAGTACAGTGTAGTCAGCAGTAATCAGTTTAGCAGTTACACCGGCGGGCCCTGGTGGCAATAAATTAATAAAACCCAAAGCTTACCTTGACTTGGAAGAGTTCCAGCTAGCTAACATAGCATCCCTCTCTGTTTGGGCCAGGTATTTGAGTAGGCTAAACTAGCTAGCTGCATTTGACACTAGCTAAGTAAGTGAAAGTGAAACCAATATATACTACGAAAAATAGCTAGCTCTCGCTTTCTCTTTCTTTCTCTCTCTCTCGCTCTCTCTTGCTACTCCTTAATTTTGGAAGAAATTAATTTGTTAAAACTGTTCAACTTTTGTCTTTCTCTCACTTTGAGTCAACTACTCTCCACATTTTATGCACTGCAGTACTACACCACATGACGAAAGTATGTGGACACCTGTTCGTCGAACATCTAATTCCAAAATCATGGGCATTAATATGGAGTTGGTCCCCCTTTTTCTACTATAACAGCCTCCACTCTTCTGGGAAGGCTTTCCACTATATGTTGGAACATTGGTGTGGGGACCAACTCGAAAGAGCATTAGTGAGGTCGGGGGGAGGCATTGTCATGCTGAAACAGGAAAGGGCCTTCCCCAAACAGTTGCAACAAAGTTGGAAGCACATCATTTTAAAGTTGGCTCTATGCATTGGGGCAGGTAGCCTCCACTGTTGAAACACAACCAAAACAAATAGCAAATGCATCCAACAAGTTTGTAGAGTCACAAGGTTGATGTAATCATTGCGCGCTAGCAATATGGGACCAAATACTGAACTTTTGACTACTTTAATACACAGTTAGTGAATTTGTCCCAATACTTTTGGTCCCCTATAATGGGGGGACTTCCTACAAAAAGTGCTGTAAATTCTAAACAGTTCACCCGATATGGATCAAAATACCCTCAAATTAAAGCTGACAGTCTGTACTTTAACCGCATAGTCATTGTATAATTTCAAATCCAAAGTGCCAAAACAAACAATAACATTGTCACTGTCCCAATACTTTTGTAGCTCACTGTATATATTATTATATTTTATTATTGTTTCATTTACTTCTCACTTCTCCCCTGCTGCTCTTTGTGGTTTGACCATTTCAGCTCCTCTGAGATGTGTATGCCGAGGAACTTGACGTTTTTGACCGTCTCTACGGCGGCCCCGTTGATGAGGATGGGGGTGTGCCCAGCCTGGTTCCTCCTGAAGTCCACAATCAGGTCCTTTGTTTTGCAGACGTTGAGGGAGAGGTTATTTACCAGGCGCTACGCTGTCAGAGTGCCTACCTCCTCTCTGTAGGCCGTCTCGTCTTTATTGGTAATCAGGCCTACTACTGTCGCGTCGTCAGTGAACTTGATGATGGAGTTGGAACTGTGAGGCCACACAGTCGTGGGTATATAGGGAGTACAGGAGGTGACTGAGGACACACCCTTGTGGGGCCCCCGTGTTGAGGATCAGTGTGGAGGAGGTAATGTTGCCTACCTTCAACACCTGGGGATGGCTCATCAGGAAGTCCAGGACCCAGTTGCATAGGGAGGAGTTCAGTCCCAGGGCTGTGAGTTTTGTGGTGAGCTTAGAAAGCACTATGGTATTGAAGGCCGAGCTGTAGTCAATGAACAGCATCCTCATGTATGCATTCCTTTTGAATTGCTCCCCCACTTTTCCCTAAACTTGTGTCTCGCCATCTTGATCGATCTGCTTAGGTCGTATTTGTAGTGTTTAACCATACAATTTTCCCCGGTCACCTTGCCGTGTTTATGAGCAGCTTCTCTCAGTTTCCCGACAAGGCTGCCATCAATCCACGGTTTTTGATTCCGGTAGAAAGACACCATCGTTATCACATGTTTTTATGAATCTGGTGACTGAGTCTGCGTATTCATTGATGTTATCCCCAGAGGCGCCCAGGAACATATTCCAGTCCATGTGCTCAAAACAGTCTTGGAGCATGGATTCTAATTGGTCAGACCAGCGTACAGACCTGACCACCGGAACTTCCCTCTTGAGTCTTTGGATTGTAGGTGGGGAGGAGCAAAATGGAGTCGTGGTCAGATTTGACGAAAGGAAGACTTACTACTAAAATAACAAAATATATCACTTTTGCAACGAACTGTCAAAATGAAGACCATAATTGACATGTTTCACAAAGACGTGTAGGAGTCAGGCTTAACTAAGCCTAAAACATCTGGTTTTCATGAAAGTTACTCTTTAAGACGTATTTGTCAATTAGCACAACTCATCTGTGCTGCACATCGGGATGCTGCAGGTTGCGGTCAGGTTCCTACCAGCTTGGAAAGCATGAGCTAAGGTCACACTGAGGTCATTTTGAGTTCATGCTTGGTTCAAAACCGGAAAAAAGTTTCCCAACCATAAAGGTATTATATTAACTAGAGATCCCTGGCCTATAACTTGCCTAGTATCATCTGCTGGAAACAACCCACCAGTGAGAAAGATTAGATGACCCTAGGCCTACAAAGCTCAACGTCATATTTAGAGTTAATACAGTAAATCAAATGTACCATATTTTTCTCTGCTTCAAATAATCCCTTGATAATGACTTTTTCTCATTTCAAGCAATCCAATCTCTCTGTTCCCACCTTTGCCTAGTGTACATCATTGGCGTCAGTTGATGGAGGCTGATAAAGCCTGGACCACTATTTGGACAAAAGCCTTAATAAGACATTTTAGTGTGTATTGTCACAGAGTAGGCTAATAGTTTGTCTATCTGGGATTTCACTTTTTTCCACTGTGTGCACTTCTCACATCAACTTCACTGGTAATCAAGCATGGCTGATGGCGATTCAGGGTTTATACGGCTCACCACGGTAATTCATCAGAGCAGTTCACAGTGAAGGATTACAGTACCATCTAGTGGAAAGAAATAGAGCATCCATGGTCCTGAAGGACACAGTATACCACATGCAGATCCCTGTTGCATTGATACATCACTGCAAATGTGGTCAAATGGGGTGAATCCATTTCACCCCCCCAAAAATCAGAAACAAGATACAACTGGCAATTCATTCTAACTAGGTACTTTTAACACACTATATTATTTCAATGTTATTTCGTTTTTCCAAACATATGCTTTCAAAACCATAGACTGTATGTTCAACACATGAAGTAGGACTGAAGTGCTTATGGGTAATAATTAGTCCCTGATTGGTGAAGTGATATATTTAATATAAATGTGCACACCAATCAAAATGATCTGTATGATGTTGCCGAAATTGTGGCAATCCTCCTACTTGAAGACGTCAGATTCGGCTTCGACAAGCTTTTGGTGCCGGAAGAAAAGATGGCGGATCATGAGGAGCAGTTATCGGATGAGGCGAAGGTAAGATGTCGTTTTTATCTGCCGTTGATTGTGTTGGAGGATATATGGTATCTTTAGGGTTGTATGTGCGTCTGTCTATTCATATGAGTATGCTTTTATTTAAGCTACTGTGCATAAATGCTGGATAAACAAACCGCGATTCTCGCTCGGCCAACGTTAGTCTAGCTATTATTTTTAGCTCGGCAGCCTCTGGCCAACTTCCGCTCCTTTACGAATCTCAAATGGAGACTCCTTGTACGGTGCTAACTCTAAAATAGGAACCGTGCAGCATATAACAAATAAACAAAAGTTAACCTCTCACCCTCCTAATCGAAAACCTTGTAATCAACGTTGTGCTTTCATTTTAATTTGTCTCTGTATCGCTTTGTGATCATGTCTTGAACTTCTCACGAATGAGCAGCTAACGTTAGCTAAGATAGCAACCTACACCCCCTGTTAACGCTCTTTGCACAATGAATGCTGATAATGTGCAATTTACTGCCGTTTGTGTGTGACAGATATGACTGTAGTGTTGAATCTCGGATTTAAATATAGGTCCAACTGGCTAGTATGATGATCGCCAGAAGATATCTAACCTACCATCACGCTTGTTTACACTGAGCTGCACTGGGTTCTGAACGCAATCATGGTTGTGGCAGAGATCCTTTTAACACACAAATTCGGATAGCCAGGCTTGCTTCGCCCTCATGTTGGTGTAAGCAGTCTAGGTAGTGCTAGGTATCAACAGCCAATCCAGTATGGGCTGGAAACGACAGTATAGTGAGCTTCGATTGGTCAATCACAATGCGATGTTACAGAGTATTTGAATCAAGTTCACCTTATTCCAACTTTGGTCCTGCCCTGTTCACGTCCCTCGCCCATGCTCACATCGCCCAATGGTCCCCCTGCCCACTTTGCTTCCTTAATTGAAAATGGGCTTCCTTTGTTTCATCTCCCCAATGTGCTATGTGGATCTCCTGTGTTACATTTAAGACACCATGGAGCCGGCACGAGATATAGGTTGGGAAACGTACCTCTAGTACTGCTAGTTTGGCTGCGGTGACGACTGCTAGCTAGCATGAGGACGAAAAGGGCAGTTTTCTGGGAAAACTAGCAGTATTTAAATAATCTCAATAAAGGTACAATTTGGAGTACAGTGGCATATCCGTAGCTGCCAAGACGTTTTTCCTTCAACCACCCTTTGGGTGCAGGCCTGCCAACTTCCCTGTTACGGCATTACAGTCTGTTTACAGTCTGTTTACTCTCCACTTGAGAGATGCAGAATTTACAGAACCTAACCTCTGTAGCTTAACACTGCCAGATACATAGTTGCATACATGTCGTCTTTTGAAATGCCAGTTTGTGTTGATGTACCCAAGTGAGGGTTGAACTTGACCGACGTGCCAGAGCGTACCATGGAAAAGCCTAAGAGACAGTGCAGTGGTTCCTCCTTCAGAGCCCAGAGATTGCAAGAATATGGCCTAGCCTAATGGCATAGAAGGCTTTCAGGTGTAGCCTACTGAATGTACTAGGCCTATGCATGCCTAGTTCATTGAATGGGCTAGAGCACATTGGCTGTAGATGGGTTGATAGGGGAATTAAAGTGCAGCCTCACAGAGCCAGGATAGCAATCAATTTACAAACCTCAGAAATTCCGCAGCCCAGCCCCAAGGCTGTCTGTCTGGTGTTGCCCTCCCACACTCCTGTATCACTATCTGCTCCACCCTGACTTATAATGACTGTTTTAAGCCTCAGCCATTTAACATGGCTTACGTTGAAACTATGAACAGCTAGTGTTTGGGTGTTAGTCGTGTGGTCTATGTAATCTGATACTTTTTACTGGAGGAATGTTGTTATTCTCTAATTCACAAACCATAGTTACCATGGCTGGACAAATAGCCACACAGAAAACACTTTTTTTTTATTGGGCTTCTACCTTTTGAAGTCTCATCATGATCTCTGTAGGGTAGGTCGAGGCCTATGTAACGGCGTTAATAACGGGCCGTAAAATCACTCCACAGCTAGCTTGTATGGCTCAATCGGTTTGAACGTTATCAAGGAGGGTGGTCACGTGTTGCGAAACAGAGGATCACTGGATGAGCCCAGTATGGGGCAGTCGGACAGTAGAGGAAGCTAAGCTGTTAACAGCACACTTAGCCCCTTTAATGTTAGAGTTGCAACTATGAACCGAAAATTACAGACACCGGCATTGCCTCCCTCTTACTGAAGCATTTTGCGTACGTCAGTAATTTTCTGTGATTTTGCTACACAACGTTCCTGTAGATTGTTCTAAAACCAACAGTAATAACCTATGCATTATGTTGATTCCTGCTATGAAAGTATCTGTCTGTTCCTGTTTCACTGTCGGCTGCTGTGTGACTGAGCCACTCTTATTCCCACTGTGCGCATGGAGGAGGGAGAGATGCATTCTGAGAAGCACAAGCATATGACCACTGCTCAAAATGCAATTGCGGGGAAAAATGCAGTTTTTAACTATTGTTCTAGTTACAGAGAGAAGAGTCACAGCTTTCTGTGAGTTTATATATTTCTCACCTCTTAAAACCGACTAAGGTTGATGTCCACGCCCCTGCCGGAATCTAATTAGCATGATACAAATATCCCCATTAAAAAAACCTCAGTTTAAGCTAGAGATATCAGTTTTTTTTGCATTGGATTCGTCTCAGTCCACCAGATCAATCAATCAATCAAATGTATTTATAAAGCCCTTTTTACATCAGCAGATGTCACAAAGTGCTATACAGAAACCCAGCCTAAAACCCCAAACAGCAAGCAATGCAGATGTAGAAGCACAGTGGCTAGGAAAAACTCCCTAGAAAGGCAGAAACCTAGGAAAAAACTTAGAGAGGAACCAGGCTCTGAGGGGTGGCCAGTCCCCTTCTGGCTGTGCCGGGTGGAGATTATAACAGCACATGGCCATTAAGGCCAGATTTTTCTCCAAGATGTTCATAGATGAACAGCAGGGTCAAATAATAATCACAGTGGTTGTAGAGGTTGCAACAGGTCAGTACATCAGGAGTAAATGTCACTTGGCTTTTCATAGCTGGGCATTTAGAGGTTGAAATGGCAGGTGCGGTAGAGAGAGAGAGTTGAAAACAGCAGGTCTGGGACAAGTTCACACGTCTGGTGAACAGGTCAGGGTTCCATAGCCACAGGCAGAAGAGTGGAAACTGGAGCAGCAGCACGACCAGGTGGACTGGGGACAGCAAGGAGTCATCAGGCCAGGTAGTCCTGAGGCATGGTCCTAGGACTCAGGTCCTACGGGAGGGGAGGGAGAGAGAGTGAATTAGAGGGAGCATACTTCTCGCTCCAGTGCCTTTCCGTTCACCTTCGCACCCCTGGGCCAGACTACACTCAATCATAGGACCTATTGAAGAGATGAGTCTTCAGTAAAGACTTAAAGGTCGAGACAAAGTCTACAACTCTCACATGGATAGGCAGACCATTCCATAAAAATTGAGCTCTATAGGAGAAAGCCCCCTGCCTCCAGCTGTTTGCTTAGAAATTCTAAGGACAATAAGGAGGCCTGCGCCTTGTGACCGTAGCGTACGTGTAGGTATGTACGGCAGGACCAAATTGGAGAGATGGGTAGGAGCAAGCCCATGTAATGCTTTGTAGGTTAGCAGTAAAACTTTGAAATCAGCCCTAGCCTTAACAGGAAGCCAGTGTAGAGAGGCTAGCACTGGAGTAATATGATCACATTTTTTGATTCTAGTCAAGATTCTAGCAGCTGTGTTTAGCACTAACTGAAGTTTATTTAGTGCTTTATCCGGGTAGCCAGAGAGTAAAGCATTGCAGTAGTCTAATCTAGAAGTGACAAAAGCATGGATGAGCTTTTCTGCATCAGTTTTGGACAAAAAGTTTCAGATTTTTGCAATGTTACGAAGAAGGAAACAAGCTGTCCTTTAAATATTCTTGATATGTTTGTCAAAAGAGAGATCAGGGTCCAGAGTAACGCTGAGGTCCTTCAGTTTTAATTTTTTTGTATGTTTTTTTGACGACTGTACAACAGAAGATCTCTTTGTTTCTTGGGACCTAGAACTAGCATCTCTGTTTTGTCCGAGTTTAAAAGTAAAAAATATGCCACCATCCATTTACATTTTAGTCATTTAGCAGACGCTCTTATCCAGAGCGACTTACAGTTAGCGCATACATTATTTTATCGAACCCACAACCCTGGCGTTGCAAACGCCATGCTCTACCAACTGAGCTACATCCCTGCCGTCCATTCCCTCCCCTACCCTGGACGACGCTGGGCCAAATGTGCGCCGCCCCATGGGTCTCCCGGTCGCGGCCGGCTACGACAGAGCCTGGATTCGAACCAGGATCTCTAGTGGCACAGCTAGCACTGCGATGCAGTGCCTTAGACCACTGCGCCACTCGGGAGATCCACTTCCTTATGTCTGAAACACAGGCTTCCAGGGTAGGCAATTTTGGGGCTTCACCATGTTTCATAGAAATGTACAGCTGTGTGTTGTCCGCATAGCAATGAAAGTTAACATTGTGTTTCCGAATAATATAATAATAATAATAATAATATGCCATTTAGCAGACGCTTTTATCCAAAGCGACTTACAGTCATGCGTGCATACATTTTTTTTGTGTATGGGTGGTCCCGGGGATCGAACCCACTACCCTGGTGTTACAAGCGCCGTGCTCTACCAGCTGAGCTACAGAAGACCACTGACATCACCAAGAGGTAGAATATATAGTGAAAACAAGAGTGGTCCTAAAACGGAACCTTGAGGAACACCAAAACGTACAATTGATTTGTCAGAGGACAAACCATCCACAGAGACGAACTGATATCTTTCCGACAGATAAGATGTAAACCAAGCAAGAACTTGTCCGTGTAGACCAATTAAGGTTTCCAATCTCTCCAAAAGAATGTGGTGATCGTTGGTGTCAAAAGCAGCACTAAGGTCTAGGAGCATGAGGACAGATACAGAGCCTTGGTCTGACGCCATTAAAAGGTCATTTACCACCTTCACGAGTGCAGTCTCAGTGCTATGATGGGGTCTAAAACCAGACTGAAGCGTTTCGTTTACCAGAGCATGTGAGCGGAGTTGAGCAGTTAGAAAATCCTGCTCATTGCTCATAGAGCGGTGCTTCTGCTCTGGCGCTCCATGTCCTTTCCAACCTCTCCACTAAAAACCGTTTCACGCTCACCAAAAAAAACTGCTTCTCCAAATTCGCTCCATTCATTTAAAACCACAATTTAACCAAAACCCATCTATTTTTGTGACTACCTGGACCTACCATTTGTTTTTTTTGTATTGAAATCAAACCATATGGATTTTAATAAAGTATTTGAATTAACATGAAAAAGTGAATGTAAGAAGTGCACATCAGTTCAAATTAGCTACATGTCATATTAAACAGCATTTAAACACTAAATAGGTCATGAGTCAGACAGGGAGCATACCTTGATGCTTTGTTAAATCTAACGAGACACTGCTCTAAATCAAGCAGACCACAACAGATGATCAATATCAATTCGCTAGGGATATTAGCTCCAATGTGGATCCAGGCACCACTGTCTTCACCAGCGTAATGAATGCGACACCAAAATATTCTGGACATTCCTCGCAAACACTTTTTCTCCAACATTTGGCCTGCTGCATCGCATGCACAATCACAACAGCTGTTCGTCATTTGACTGTCATTTTAGAAAATTCCTTCCTGGATCAGATGATGATGATGTGTAAAAATATCATGCCGTAACTAATCAGCTGGCCACCAAATGCGCATCCAACAAGTATTATGCATCATTATTTTACATTTACATTTTAGTCGTTTAGCAGACGCTCTTATCCAGAGCGACTTAAAATTAGTGAGTGCATACATTTTCATACTGGCCCCCCGTGGGAACGAACCCACAACCCTGGCGTTGCAAGCGCCATGCTCTACCAACTGAGCTACACAGGACGCATATTATGGAAGAACCACGTTAATGACAGTATCAGTCTAGGTTATAAGTATCAAGGTAAGGTGACTTTCGGTTAGAAGCATTTGGTTTTGTAATGCATAAATTATTTTTATATGAATGTGCCTATGACAACTGTTTTCACCCTGTAACATAAGGAGAGTCGTAATGTTACGTAGTTACACAGAATTTCTGAAGTCGCTATACAACAAACTGCCGTACAGCTAGATCCAGGATTCTTACAGGTTTCAAGTTCAATGTCTAATTTAACTGATTAATGCTAAATACAGTGTGTAGAACAAGTATTTGATACACTGCCGATTATGCAGGTTTTCCTACTTACAAAGCATGTAGGTCTGTAATTTTGATCATAGGTACACTTCAACTGTGAGAGACGGAATCTAAAACAAAAATCCAGAAAATTACATTGTATGATTTTAAAGTAAATAATTTGCATTTTATTGCATGACATAAGTATTTGATCACCTACCAACCAGTAAGAATTCCAGCTCTCACAGACCTGTTAGTTTTTCTTTAAGAAGCCCTCCTGTTCTCCACTCATTACCTGTATTAACTGCACCTGTTTGAACTCGTTACCTGTATAAAAGACACCTGTCCACACACTCATTCAAACAGACTCCAACCTCTCCACAATGGCCAAGACCAGAGAGCTGTGTAAGGACATCAGGGATGAAATTGTAGACCTGCACTAGGCTGGGATGGGCTACAGGACAATAGGCAAGCAGCTTGGTGAGAAGGCAACAACTGTTGGCGCAATTATTAGAAAATGGAAGAAGTTCAAGATGACGGTCAATCACCCTCGGTCTGGGGCTCCATGCAAGATCTCACCTCGTGGGGAATCAATGATCATGAGGAAGGTGAGGGATCAGCCCAGAACTACACGGCAGGACCTGGTCAATGACCTGAAGAGAGCTGGGACCACAGTCTCAAAGAAAACCATTAGTAACACACTACGCTGTCATGGATTAAAATCCTGCATCGCACGCAAGGTCCCCCTGCTCAAGCCAGCGCATGTCCAGGCCCATCTGAAGTTTGCCAATGACCATCTGGATGATCCAGAGGAGGAATGGGAGAAGGTCATGTGGTCTGATGAGACAAAAATAGAGCTTTTTGGTCTAAACTCCACTCGCCGTGTTTGGAGGAAGAAGAAGGATGAGTACAACCCCAAGAACACCATCCCAACCGTGAAGCATGGAGGTGGAAACATCATCCTTTGGGGATGCTTTTCTGCAAAGGGGACAGGACGACTGCACCGTATTGAGGGGAGGATGGATGGGGCCATGTATCGCGAGATCTTGGCCAACAACCTCCTTCCCTCAGTAAGAGCATTGAAGATGGGTCGTGGCTGGGTCTTCCAGCATGACAACGACCCGAAACACACAGCCAGGGCAACTAAGGAGTGGCTCCGTAAGAAGCATCTCAAGGTCCTGGAGTTGCCTAGCCAGTGTCCAGACCTGAACCCAATAGAAAATCTTTGGAGGGAGCTGAGAGTCCGTATTGCCCAGCGACAGCCCCGAAACCTGAAGGATCTGGAGAAGGTCTGTGTGGAGGAGTGGGCCAAAATCCCTGCTGCAGTGTGTGCAAACCTGGTCAAGACCTACAGGAAATGTATGATCTCTGTAATTGCAAACAAAGGTTTCTGTACCAAATATTAAGTTCTGCTTTTCTGATGTATCAAATACTTATGTCATGCAATAAAATGCAAATTATTTACTTAAAAATCATACAATGTGATTTTCTAGATTTTTGTTTTAGATTCCGTCTCTCACAGTTGAAGTGTACCTATGATACAAATTACAGACCTCTACATGCTTTGCAAGTAGGAAAACCTGCAAAATCGGCAGTGTATCAAATACTTGTTCTCCCCACTGTATATGATTTAAAGACACCTTAACCTGCCATAAATGCAAGGACAGAAAGGTAATGTTTTATCAAATTGTATTTGTCACATGCGCCAAATACCACAGGTGTAGCCCTTACTGTGAAATGCTTACTTAACCAACAATGCAGTTCAGGAAATGGTTAAGAAAATATTTACTTTTTATTGTATTTTTTACTTTAGTTTATTTAGTAACACAATAACAATAAGACTATATACAGGGGGTACCGGTACCGAGTCAATGTGTGGTGGTACAGGTTAGTCAAGGTTATTTGTACATGTAGGTAGGGGTAAAGTGACTATGCATAGATGATAAACAGCGAGTAGCAGCAGTGTAAAAACAATTTAAGGGGGTGTCAATGTAAATAGTCCGGGTGGCCATTTGATTAATGGGTGGCAATTTTGATTAATTGTTCAGCAGTTTTTTGGCTTGGGGGTAGAAGCTATTAAGGAGCCTTTTGGACCTAGACTTGGCGATCCGGTACCGCTTGCCGTGCAGTAGCAGTGAGAACCGTCAATGACTTGGGTGACTGGAGTCTTTAACAATTTTTTGGGCCTTCCTCTGACACAGCTTAGTATATACAGTGAGGGGAAAAAATGAATTTGATTCCCTGCTGATTTTGTACGTTTGCCCACTGACAAAGAAATGATCAGTCTATCATTTTAATGGTAGGTTTATTTGAACAGTGAGAGACAGAATAACAACAACAAAATCCAGAAAAACACATGTCAAAAATGTTATAAATTGATTTGCATTTTAATTAGGGAAATAAGTATTTGATACCCTGTCAATCAGAAAGATTTCTGGCTCCCAGGTGTCTTTTTATACAGGTAACGAGCTGAGATTAGGAGCACACTCTTAAAGGGAGTGCTCCTAATCTCAGCTTGTTACCTGTATGAAAGACAACTGTCCACAGAAGCAATCAATCAATCAGATTCCAAACTCTCCACCATGGCCAAGACCAAAGAGCTCTCCAAGGATGTCAGGGACAAGATTGTAGACCTACACAAGGCTGGAATGGGCTACAAGACCATCGCCAAGCAGCTTGGTGAGAAGGTGACAACAGTTGGTGCGATTATTCGCAAATGGAAGGAACTGTCAATCTCTCTCGGCCTGGGGCTCCATGCAAGATCTCACCTCATGGAGTTGCAATGATCATGAGAACGGTGAGGAATCAGCCCAGAACTACACGGGAGGATCTTGTCAATGATCTCAAGGCAGCTGGGACCATAGTCACCAAGAAAACAATTGGTAACACACTACGCCGTGAAGGACTGAAATCCTGCAGCGTCCGCAAGGTTCCCCTGCTCAAGAAAGCACATATACAGGCCTGTCTGAAGTTTGCCAATGAACATCTGAATGATTCAGAGGAGAACTGGGTTAAAGTGTTGTGATCAGATGAGACCAAAATCGAGGTCTTTGGCATCAACTCAACTCGCCGTGTTTGGAGGAGGAGGAATGCTGCCGATGACCCCAAGAACACCATCCCCACCGTCAAACATGGAGGTGGAAACATTATGCTTTGGGGGTGTTTTTCTGCTAAGGGGACAGGACAACTTCACCGCATCAAAGGGACGATGGACGGCGCCATGTACCATCAAATCTTGGGTGAGAACCTCCTTCCCTCAGCCAGGGCATTGAAAATGGGTCGTGGATGGGTATTCCAGCATGACAATTACCCAAAACACACGGCCAAGGCAACAAAGGAGTGGCTCAAGAAGCAGCACATTAAGGTCCTGGAGTGGCCTAGCCAGTCTCCAGACCTTAATCCCATAGAAAATCTGTGGAGGGAGCTGAAGGTTCGAGTTGCCAAACGTCAGCCTCGAAACCTTAATGACTTGGAGAAGATCTGCAAAGAGGAGTGGGACAAAATCCCTCCTGAGATGTGTGCAAACCTGGTGGCCAACTACAAGAAACGTCTGACCTCTGTGATTGCCAACAAGGGTTTTGCCACCAAGTACTAAGTCATGTTTTGCAGAGGAGTCAAATACTTATTTCCCTCATTAAAATGCAAATCAATTTATAACATTCTTGACATGCGTTTTTCTGGATTTTGTTGTTGTTATTCTGTCTCTCACTGTTCAAATAAACCTACCATTACAATTATAGACTGATCATGTCTTTGTCAGTGGGCAAACGTACAAAATCAGCAGGGGATCAAATACTTTTTTCCCTCACAGTAGGTCCTGGATGGCAGGAAGCTTGGCCCCAGTGATGTACTTGGCCGTACGGACTACCCTCTGTAGCGCCTTACGTTACGGTCGGATGCCAAGCAGTTGCCATACCAGGTGGTGATGCAACCGGTCAGGATGCTCTCGATGGTGCAGGATGCTCTTTATGCCACACAATCTTGGACAAATCCGTCAAGACGCCAACCATGATAATGGGTTAAACAGGTTTTAATTAAACTTGTGACTTAAAAAATAATTGAATATAGCTATGACTGGCTTCATCAATAAGTGCATCGATGACGTCGTCCCCACAGGGACTGTACATACATACCCCAACCAGAATCCATGGATTACAGGCAACATCCACACTGAGCTAAAGCTTTCGCTTTCAAGGAGCGGGACTCTAACCTGGAAGCTTATAAGAAATCCTGCTATGCCCTCCGACGAACCATCAAACAGGCAAAGCGTCAATACAGGACTAAGGTTGAATCGTACTACACCGGCTCCGACGCTCGTCGGATGTGGCAGGGCTTGCAAACTATTACAGACTACAAAAGGAAGCACAGCCGCAAGCTGCCCAGTGACACGAGCCTACCAGACGGGCTAAATTACTTCTATGCTCGCTTCGAGGCAAGTAACACTGAAACATGCATGAGAGCATCAGCTGTTCCAGATGACTGTGTGATCACGCTCTCCGTAGCCGATGTAAGCCGTAGCCGAGTAAGACCTTTAAACAGGTCAACATTCACAAGGCTGCAGGGCCAGACGGATTACCAGGACGTGTACTCCGAGCATGTGCTGACAAACTGGCAAGTGTCTTCACTGACATTTTCAACCTCTCCCTGTCTGTCTGTAATACCAACATGTTTCAAACAGACCACCATAGTCCCTGTACCCAAGAACACTAAGGTAACCTGCCTAAATGACTACCGATCCGTGGCACTCACATCTGTAGCCATGAAGTGCTTTGAAAGGCTGGTCATGGCTCACATCAACACCATTATCCCAGAAACCCTAGACCTACTCCAATTTGCATATCGCCCCAACAGATCCACAGATGATGCAATCTCTATTGCGCTCCACACTGCCCTTTCACACCTGGACAAAGGGAACACCTATGTGAGAATGCTATTAATTGACTACAGCTCAGCGTTCAACACCATAGTGCCCTCAAAGCTCATCACTAAGCTAAGGACCCTGGGACTAAACACCTCCCTCTGCAACTGGATCCTGGACTTCCTGACGGGCTGCCCCCAGGTGGTAAGGGTAGGTAACAACACATACGCCACGCTGCTCCTCAACACGGGGTCCCCTCAGGGGTGCGTGCTCAGTCCCCTCCTGTACTCCCTGTTCACTCATGACTGCATGGCAAGGCACGACTCCAACACCATCATTAAGTTTGCCGATGACACAACCGTGGTAGGCCTGATCACCGACAACAACGAGACAGCCTATAGGGAGGAGGTCAGAGACCTGGCCGTGTGGTGCCAGGTGAACAACCTCTCCCTCAACGTGATCAAGACAAAGGAGATGATTGTGGACTACAGGAAAAAGACGACCGAGCACGCCCCCATTCTCATCGACAGGGCTGTAGTGGAGCAGGTTGAGAGCTTCAAGTTCATTGGTGTCCACATCACCAACAAATTAACATGGTCCAAGCACACCAAGACAGTCGTGAAGAGGGCACGACAAAACCTATTTCCCCTAAGGAGACTGAAAAGATTTGGCACCATCGAGAGCATCCTGACTGGTTGCATCACTGCCTGGTATGGCAACTGCTCGGCCTCCGACCGCAAGGCACTACAGAGGGTAGTGCGTACGGCCCAGTACATCACTGGGGCCAAGCTTCCTGCCATCCAGGACCTCTATACTAGGTGTCCAGCCACCCTAGTCATAGACTGTTCTCTCTGCTACCGCATGGCAAGCAGTACCGGAGCGCCAAGTCTAGGTCCATGAGGCTTCTAAACAGCTTTTACCCCCAAGCCGTAAGACTCCTGAACATCTAATCAAATGGCTACCCAGACTATTTGCATTGCCCCACCCCTCTTTTACACAGCTGCTACTCTCTGTATATTATCTATGCATAGTCACTTTAATAACTCTTCCTACATGTACATATTACCCCAATTACCTTGACTAACCGGTGCCCCCACACATTGACTCGGTACCAGTACCCCCTGTATATAGCCTCGCTATTGTTATTTTTACTGCTGCTCTTTAATTATTCGTTACTTTTATTTTTGTATTATTTTACATTTGTTTTGGTGTTCTTTCTTAACTGCATTGTTGGTTAAGGGCTTGTAAGTAAGCATTTCACTGTAAGGTCTACACCTGTTGTATTCGGCGCATGTGACAAATACAATTTGATTTAATTTAAAGGTCAGATTATACCCCCCTCTCCTATTCCTCCTCCCTCTCATGGTTTAGGGTTCTGGAGTGTCCCGATAAGAGGTGTGATTCTGGGATTAGGGATAGTTCCACTGGAGCTGTGTCTCTTTTGGGATAATAGATGATCCTGGGAGTGTGGATGTGGGGAAACAAACACAGCACATTATCACTGGAGGACAGAGAACACAGAGCGAACAGAAAGCCCAGCTGGTGACTGTCTGCCCAGGACCTTGCAAAGACTAGGCTACTGCAGGAGGTCTTTGTGTGTTCGTTGTGTATGTGTGCGCATTACTTTGTGCGTTCGTTCGTACAGTGTGTGTGTTTTGTATTATTGTCTAGGCCTAACAATGTTTTAGGGCAATTCCACGGTAACAGTGATGCTGAGATTTTTCACTTTAAAATGTATGTTAAAAACCAAGGATTGCGAAGTTACCAAACTTTGCATCTGCACTGTTCTTCAAGTGAATGTGTTTTTGTAATATTTTCTGTGGAAACTGTTCAAAGTAGGCCTTGTGCATAGAGGTGTGTGGTTTGTTTAACTTTGCAATCATTTGTTTTTGTTTGCCATACATTTTAAAGTGAAAAAGCAGTCTCAGCATCACTCTGTTGTCGTAGAATTGCTCTTTATAAGATTATAGCGAGTAGAGTGGGTGTCTAAAATGTGCCCAAAATTTTAACAAAAAGATTAAGCCCTTTGTTGGCAGTGTCAAAAACAGAATATTCCTTGTCTGTCCCACGATCCACTATCAGCATCCCTGTTCTCAGTGTTCCTGTGAAATGACCTAAGTGTGTGTGCCCGCCCACCTGGGTGTGATCCAAACCTAGCGCCATAAAATCAAGTGTTTTATTCTGCGGACACGACAGCTCAAGCTCTCTCACACCAAACAGCCAGTTAGTCAGACGCACAGATAGTTGCAGAACAATAATTGTCCGTGTGTGTCGTCTCTGTCAGACCAAAGCTCTCCACGTGCTGAAGAATCGCTGCACTGTCTCCTGTCATCTCACACTCACAGCTGTCGCAAGGCCATGGCCAATATAGACTTAATGACGTGCCATTCGGTCTTTATTTACGCTCTGTACAAAGGTGTCACTCTGCTTAAAGAATAAAGATAGCCAAGTGATAATGATATTCAGTGTTTGCCCTAGGATTATTTTCAGAAGTGGTGGCAAGTGAGATGCAATGACATGCTAGCTGTTCCCATATACTTCCAGTCATTGATCCAGCAACTATCCATTAAAAAGCGCGTCTTGGCAGAAATACACTACCGTTCAAAAGTTTGGGGTCACTTAGAAATGTTCTTTTTTTTTTTTTAAAGAAAAGTCTTTTTTTTTGTCCATTTAAAATAAAATAAAATTGATCAGAAATACAGTGTAGACACTGTTAATGTTGTAAATGGCTATTGTAGCTGGAAACGGCTGATTTTTAATGGAATATCTACATAGGCGTACAGAGGCCCATTATCAGCATCCATCAGTCCTGTGTTCCAATGGCACGTTGTGTTTGCTAATTCAAGTTTATCATTTTAAAAGGCTAATTGATCATTAGAAAACCCTTTTGCAATTATGTTAGCACAGCTGAAAACTGTTGTGCTGATTAAAGAAGCAATAAAACTGGCCTTCTTGAGACTAGTTGAGTATCTGGAGCATCAGCAATTGTGGGTTCGATTACAGGCTCAAAATGGCCAGAAACAAAGAACTTTCTTCTGAAACTCGTCAGTCTTTTCTTGTTCTGAGAAATGAAGGCTATTCCATGCGAGAAATTGCCAAGAAACTGAAGATGTAGTACAAAGCTGTGTACTACTCCCTTCACAGAACAGCGTAAACTGGCTCTATCCAGAATAGAAAGAGGAGTGGGAGGCCCCGGTGCACAACTGAGCAAGAGGACACATAAATACATTAGTGTCTAGTTTGAGAAACAGATGCCTCACAGTTCCTCAACTGGCAGCTTCATTAAATGGTACCCGCAAAACACCAGTCTCAACATCAACAGTGAAGAGGCGTCTCCGGGATGCTGACCTTCTAGGCAGAGTTGCAAAGAAAAAGTATAGTGTTCTTTTGCCCATCTTAATCTTTTCTTTTTATTGGCCAGTCTAAGATATGGCTTTTTCATCACTGGGGCCAAGGTTCCTGCCATCCAGGACCTCTATACCAGGCGGTGTCAGAGGAAGGCCCTAAAAATGGTCAAATACTCCAGCCACCCTAGTCATAGACTGTTCTCTGCTACCGCACGGCAAGCGGTACCGGAGCATCAAGTCTAGGTCCAAAAGGCTTCTTAACAGCTTCTACCCCCAAGCCATAAGACTCCTGAACAGCTAATCATGGCTACCCAGACTATTTGCATTGTCCCCCCCCACTCCACCCCCTCTTTTACGCTGCTGCTACTCTGTTTATTATCTATGCACAGTCACTTTAACTCTACCCACATGTACATATTACCTCCACTAACCGGTGCCTCCACACATTGACTCTGTACCGTTACCCCCTGTATATAGCCTCCCGACTGTTATTTTATTTTACTGCTGCTCTTTAATTTAATTTTTTACTGAACACTTTTTTTCTTATCTGCATTGTTGGTTAAGGACTTGTGAGTAAGCATTTCACTGTAAGGTCTACACCTGTTGTATTCGGCGCATGTGGCAAATACATTTTGATTTGATTTGTAAAGTTCTGTCAGGTTGTATGGGGAGAGCGTCTCTCCAGAGATGATCGATCGGGTTCAAGTCCAGGCTCTGACTGGGCCACTCATGGACATTCAGAGACTTGTCCCGAAGCCACTCCTGCGTTGTCTTGGCTGTGTGCTTAGTGTCGTTGTCCTGTTGGAAGATGAACTTTCTCCCCAGTCTGAGGTCCTGAGCGCTCTGCAGCAGGTTTTCATCAAGGATCTCTGTACTTTGCTCAATTAATCTTTCCCTCGATCCTGACTAGTCTCCCAGTCCCTGCTGCTGAAAAACATCCCCACATCATGATCCTTCCACCACCATGCTTCACCGTAGGGATGATGCCAGGTTTCCTCCAGACGTGACGCTTGGTATTCAGGCCAAAAGAGTTCAATCTTGGTTTCATCAGACCAGAGAATCTTGTTTCTCATAGTCTGAGAGTCTTTTGGGGCCTTTTGGAAAACTCCAAGCGGGCTGTCGTGTCTTTTACTGAGGAGTGGCTTCCGTCTGGCCACTCTACCATAAAGGCCTGATTGGTGGAGTGCTGCAGAGATGGTTGTCCTTCTGGAAGGTTCTCCCACCTCCACAGAGGAACTCTGGAGCTCCTTAAGAGTGACCATCGGGTTCTTGGTCACCTCCCTGACCAAGGCCCTTCTCCCCTGATTGCTCAGTTTGGCCGGGCGGCCAGCTCTAGGTATAGTCTTGGTGGTTCCAAACTTCTTCCATTTAAGAATGATGGAGGCCACTGTGTTCTTGGGGACCTTCAATGCTGCAGACATTTTTTGGTACCCTTCCCCAGATCTGTGCCCTGACACAATCCTGTCTCGGCACTCTACGGACATTTCCTTTGACCTCATGGCTTGGTTTTTGCTCTGACATGCACTGTCAACTGTGGGACCTTATTTAGGCAGGTGTGTGCCTTTCCAAATCATATCAAATCAATTGAATTTTCCACAAGTGGACTTCAATCAAGTTGTAGAAACATCTCAAGAATGTTCAATGGAAACAGGATGCACCTGAGCTCAATTTCGAGTCTAATAGCAAAGGGTCTGAATTCTAATGTAAAAAAAGGTATTTCTGTTTTCTTTTGTAATACATTTGCAAATATTTCTAAAAACCTGTTTTCACTTTGTCATTATGGGGTATTGTGTGTAGATTGAGGAAAACAATTAATTTAATAAATTTTAGTATAAGGCTGTAACTTAACAAAATGTGGAAAAAGTCAAGGTCTGAATTCTTCCCGAATGCACTGTATATATTTTTTTTAATTACATATTTTTTTGCAGCAGCGGCAAGAATTTAGATTTATCTAGGGGAAACACTTATATTATTATGGGGTTGGAAAAGGGCCAGTGAATTGCACTGAATTGATATATTCATTTATTGAGCCCTTTTTAACTAAGAAGTCGGCTGGTGAAATGGATGCGTCATGGACCATGGTTTAGTAACTATTAACTACTGACATGGTATAAATTGGTTTCATGAAAATCACCCCAATAGTTGTAATGAAGTGCATCATGCCTTTTATTCACACCCAACAGACGTGTTGTTAGTGTCACTATATAGAAGTTAACTGAATGCGGTGATAGGGTAACGATATGATGCGGTTGTATAAGGTTAACTCTTTTTTTTTTTTTTAAGACAACACATTCTCTTTTACAAAAACGACCTGACCTAGAGGGAGCAATGAAATAGAATCGCACAGCATCTCACAATGCTAGGCTAACAGAGCAGAGTTGAGTGTAAAAGGAGTAGTGGCGCTGCAGTGTTTACAATTAAAGTTTGTTTACATCGCTCTGAAGCATAATAAGGGAGTCCTGATCCAAATGCCTCCTCCATAGGGATTTCAGCAATGCACATACTCTTTTTCCAGAGCTACACACACACACACACACACACAGGTAAGAATCCCTGAGTGCCTCTCTGGCTCTCACCATATCACTCATTATGAGAATCAGTCTGCATCTGTGCTGAGCACCAAAGCTCCTCATACACACCACTGATGAGGGCCCAAGGGAGAGACACACACACACACCTCCCTTTCCCGGCTTGTCAGTCCAGGGGGGTGGGAGGCGGGGACGATGTACTAGCCAAGCCAGTGAAGCCACATGCCAAGCCCTACCCTGGCAGAGCGAGAGGGAGGGTTGCACTTCACTACTAGGCTCCTCAGCACATTTTCATGCCCTTGTATGTTCATGAGCCACTCGAGGGAGGGGCTGCCCGCCCCTTGCTCTCAGTTTCACATATCACCTCCAAACAGGAAGTGTTGTGGTGCAACTGAGCAGCAGTGGAGACGTGCCAGGCAGACAGATGCTGGATGCTCCGACGTTATGAAGAGAGGGCAACTCTCACAATTCTCACTTCTCTACAGTGGCGGAGAAGTGAGAATTGTGGTTGTAAACCCACTGTATTCGTCCATCATGCTATTGGCCTCAATAACAGAGAAACAGAGGGAGAGGAAAGTTGACCATAAATGGATGAAAACACATCTACCCAATGTTATCCCTATCCCACTGTGCTGTTCTGTGCTGGTCCTGATGTTTGTGTTGCTGACCTCACCAGTCTCCAGACTGAGATCTCAAAGTTTAGGAAAACGAGAATGTTGCCTGTGTGATTCACTGATCTAAGAGATTTGTGTTGGTACTAAGCCTACCCTTGCATTTCTGACGTGTGTTTTGAAAGTGTGTCTTTGTGTTTGCAGGTACGCATAGCAGCAAACTTTGTCATCCACGCCCCACCGGGAGAGTTCAATGAAGTTTTCAACGGTGAGCTTTTGTTTGTAGCCTATGTTTTAGGATGCGTGTGTATTGACCAAAGCCAGGAGCAGGAATCTAGCTTGTGAGGATCACAACTCACACTTTAGGTAGTAAGCTATAGCGAGTATTTCTCACTAGAGATGTTATGACACAGATCATTCCTCAGCATCTTGAAACCACACACTACAGAGCAGAGCACTCACACACAGAGAGTATCTGTATCTTAGTATCTAACTAAAACCCACACATGTAAGCTCTCGCTAGTCTTCTCTTAACTATCAGTTCTGAAAGAAAGTCTCGTTAACCAAAGTAGCTGGCCCATATCGCCCTCAGACTGTGCACTAGGCCTATACTGCTAACATAAAGCACGAATGACAGACCAGTCACCACTAGGGCTGTTACGGTGACCGTATTACCGCCACACCGGTGGTCATCAGTCATGACGGCAGTCAAATTACATGTACATTTTTTTTTTTACATTTTAGTCATTTAGCAGACGCTCTTATCCAGAGCGACTTACAGTTAGTGAGTGCATACATTTATTTTATTTTTTTCATACTGGAATCGAACCCACAACCCTGGCGTTGCAAATGCCATGCTCTACCAACTGAGCTACATCCCTGCCGGCCATTCCCTCCCCTACCCTGGACGACGCTGGGCCAATTGTGCGCCGCCCCATGGGTCTCCCGGTCGCGGCCTGCTACGACAGAGCCTGGATTCGAACCAGGATCTCTAGTGACACAGCTAGCACTGCGATGCAGTGCCTTAGACCACTGCGCCACGTGACATTTTAGTTATGGTAATTAGGCTTCTCCAAGCTCTGATGCTGCTGATGGTCATTAGTAGCCTACCAAACTTGCTAAGTTGCCTGTTACTCAGCACTCTATTGTCCCTCAAATCACTCTGACATCAATGCATATGCAATTCGAAAATCTAATCAAACACTTCATGAGAGTTCATGTTGCGCAACATTTCTATAGGCTCTACAACTTTGTGAGAACCGAGTGATGGCCTCTATTAAAAAGAGGAGGATCCCATCAGCTTTCTGTAGGCTAGTCCTACTACATTTATTAATCAACTTTCCTAATATTAAGCACATTGCTTCTCTTTACAACAGGAGTATAGCCTACCTGGCTGGCATGAAAATGAACCATGGGAAAAGCGTCCCCCATTCGCTATTTAAGTGCATAGATGACATGTCTTTTTTTCCGCTGCCCCTGTTTCGAGACCGGTGCATGATAATGGTCCGTTTTAAATCAAAACAAATTTCACACATATTATTTTGTATATGTAAAGACAAGATTAAATCAAGAATAGTGTGATGGGTGACAATATTAGCATATCACTTGTGAATGATATATTATCACTTGTGAATGATGCCCAGTTTAAGGCAAGAAACAGCGCATGCTTTTTTTGCGACTTTTTCCAAATCAGTCTCACACCTCAAGGTTTGTATCACAACTAAAGTGGCCAAATAACTTATTCAAATGAAGCACATTAATCAGCTTTACAACGGGTGTAGAGCCTAACTGGCATACATACGCAGCGCGTGAGTTTCAATTTTGAGGAAGATCATTTTCACCATAAAAATGCACCTTTTTATAATAAAAGCATTATTCATAATCTCATTTGTGGGCACTTTTGAGAATGGTGTTTTCCTGCTAATGGAACATTCACGCTTATAGCCTACTGCCATGTGCGCATTGCTGCGCTTATAATGTGAAGAAATACCCTAATTATTTATCAACATCTTAAGCTAAACGTTCTCATCTGTTGCGTCAGGCTCATTGCTTAAAACAGGTTTTTTGATGCTAGTGGTTGTATTAATTTGAGATCTATCGCATCCCACAACTGTCCCAGACTATGTTTGGAATATTTACAGTGCATTCAGACCATTGACTTTTTCCACATTTTGTTACGTTACAGCCTTATTCTAAAATTTATAAAATTATTTTTTCCCCTTATCAATCTACACCAAATACCCCATAATGACAAAGCGAAAACAGGTTTTTAGAAATGTTTGCAAATGTATTAAAAATAAAAAAACGAAATACCTTATTTACATAAGTGTTCAGACCCTTTGCTATGCCGCCCAAAATTGAGCTCAGGTGCATCCTATTTCCATTGATCATCCTTGAGATGTTTCTACAACTTGAATGAAGTCCACCTGTGGAAAATTCAATTGATTTGATATGATTTGGAAAGGCACACACCTGCCTAAATAAGGTCCGTCAGTTGAAAGTGCATGTCAGAGCAAAAACCAAGCCATGAGGTCAAAGGAATTGTCTGTAGATCGCCGAGACAGGATTGTGTCAAGGAACAGATCTGGGGAAGGTTGCCAAAACATTTCTGAAAAATTGAAGGTCCCCAAAAACACAGTGGCCTCCATCATTCATAAATGGAAGAAGTTTGAAAACCACCAAGACTCGTCCTAGAGCTGGCCGCCCGGCCAAACTGAGCAATCAGGGGAGAAGGGCCTTGGCCAGGGAGGAACCCGATGGTCACTCTGACAGAGCTCCAGAGTTCGTCTGTGGAGATGGAAGAACCTTCCAGAAGGACAACCATCTCTGCAGCACTCCACCAATCAGGCCTTTATGGTAGAGTGGCCAGACGGAAGCCACTCCTCAGTAAAAGGCACATGACAGCCGGCTTGGAGTTTGCCAAAAGGCACCTAAAGACTCTCAGATCATTAGAAAAAAGATTATCTGGTCTGATGAAACCCAGATTTAATTATTTGGCCTGAATGCCAAGCATCATGTCTGGAGGAAACCTGGCACCATCCCTACGGTGAAGCGTGGTGATCGTAGCATCATGCTGTGGGGATGTTTTTCAGGGGCAAGGACTGGGATACTAGTCAGGATTGAGGGAAAGATGAACGGAGCAAAGTACAGATGGATCCTTGATGAAAATCTGCTCCAGAGCGCTCAGGACCTCAGACTGGGCCGAAGGTTCACCTTCCAACAGGACAACGACCTTAAGCACACAGCCAAGACAACGCGGGAGTTGAGGCTGTAATCGCTGCCAAAGGTACTTCAACAAAGTACTGAGTAAAGGGTCTGAATACTTATTTAAATGTGATATTTCCGTTTTATTTTGTATACATTTGCAAACATTTCTAAAAACCTGTTTTTGCTTTGTCATTGTGGTATTGTGTGTAGATGGATCAGAAGAAAAAATAATAATTTATCCATTTTAGAATAAGGCTGTAACGTAACAAAATGTGGAAAAAGTAAAGGAGTCTGGATACTTTCCGAATGCACTGTATTTCTCGCACAGAATAGAATAGGACAACTTTTGTACTATGGGGGAATAGTAGATTGTAGGGCTGTCCCGACCATAAAACCACAATTTTTTTAGCATGTATTTTTCCATATGTTTTTTAACCTCTTAAGAATTGGACACTTTTTTTTTCAATTTTCGACTAAAATGACATCCAAATATAGCCATTTGAAAGCACACACTTTGAAGTTTGTGGAAATATGAAATTAATGTAGAAGAATGTATCACATTAGATCTGGTAAAAGATAATACAAACTAAAAAAACATGCGTTTTTTTTGTTCCATCATCTTTGAAATGCATTAGAAAGGCCACAATATAATATTGCAGTTTAGGTGCAATTTAGATTTTGGCCACTAGATGGCAGCAGTTTGTGTGCAAAGTTTCAGATTGATCCAGTGAAGCATTGCAATACTGGAATATTTTGTATCAAGTTTGCCCAAATGTGTCTAATTGGTCAATTGATACATTTTCAAGTACATAACTATAGAGAACATACAACAATTATATGGTAATACAAAACGTAAGTTTACACACTCCCAGGAATGTCATACATGATGGATCATTAGCTTATACACTAACTTTCACACATCTAGATGGCCGGGTGGGGTGGGTGTGGAGCCAGAGATAGCAGGGGTTCAAACTGTAGAACCCAGTTCCTACATTTGAATATAAAAATTGATTTTATCAAACAAAACTATGCTACATTTTATCTCTGGGACCCTTAGGATGACAAATCAGAGCAAGATTACTGAATGTAAGTACATTATTTACCTTCAGAGGTTTATCAAACCAGTTGCCATGATAGTTTTTGTTGTTGTTGTGCACTCTCAAACAATAGCATGGTATTTTTTCACTGTAATAGCTACTGTAAATTGGACAGTGCTGTTAGATGAACAAGAATTTAAGCTTTCTGCCCATATAAGACATGTCTATGTCCTGGAAAGTTCGCTGTTACTTACAACAGTCATGCTAATCACGTTAGCGTTAAATAATTACGTAACCAAAATAACAAACATTGTAGGTTAGAAATTAACGGTAAATGTACTACTGGTGATATACACTACCAGTAAAAAGTTTGGACACACGTTTTCTTTTATTTTTTACTATTTTTTACATTGTAGAATAATAGTGAAGACTTCAAAACTATGAAATAAGACATATGGAATCATGTAAACAAAAGTGTTAAACAAATCAAAATATATATTATATTTGAGATTCTTCAAATAGCCACCCTTTGTCTTGATGACGGCTTTGCACACTCTTGGCATTCTCTCAACCAGCTTCACCTGGAATGCTTTTCCAACAGTCATCTGACTCATCCCAAACTATCTGAATTGGGTTGAGGTCGGGTGATTGTGGAGGCCAGGTCATCTGATGCAGCACTCCATCACTCTCCTTCTTGGTAAAATAGCCCTTACACAGCCTGGAGTTGTGTTGGGTCATTGTCCTGTTGAAAAACAAATGATAGTCCAACTAAGCCCAAACCAGATGGGATGGCGTATCGCTGTAGAATGATGTGGTAGCCATGCTGGTTAAGTGTGCCTTGAATTCTATGTAAATAACAGTGTCACCAGCAAAGCACCCCCACACGATAACACCACCACCTCCATGCTTTACGGTGGGAAATACCCATGCGGAGATCATCCGTTCACCCACACCTGCCTCACAAACACACGGCAGTTGGAACCAAAAAATCTCCAATTTGAACTCCAGACCAAAGGACAATTTCCACCGGTCTAATGTCCATTGCTCGTGTTTCTTGGCTCAAGCAGGTCTCTTCTTCTTATTGGTGTCATTTAGTAGTGGTTTCTTTGCAGCAATTTGACCATGAAGGCCTGATTCACACAGTACCCTCTGAACAGTTGATGTTGAGATGTCTGTTACTTGAACTCAGTGAAGCATTTATTTGGGCTGCAATTTCTGAGGCTGGTAACTCTATTGAACTTATCCTCTGTAGCAGAGGTAACTCTGGTTCTTCGTTTCCTGTGGCGGTCCTCATGAGAGCCAGTTTCATCATAGCACTTGATGGTTTTTGCGACTGCACTTGAAGAAACTTTCAAAGTTCTTAATTTTCCGTATTGACTGACCTTCATGTCTTAAAGTAATGATGGACTGTCGTTTCTCTTTGATTATTTGAGCTGTTCTTGCCATAATATGGACTTGGTCTTTTACCAAATAGGGCTATCTACCTTGTCACAACACAACTGATTGTCTCAAATGCATTAAGAAGGAAATAAATTCCACAAATTAACTTTTAAGAAGGCACACCTGTTAATTTAAATGCATTCCAGGTGACTACCTCATGAAGCTGGTTGAGAGAATGGCAAGAGTGTGCAAAGCTGTCATCAAGGCGAAGGGTGGCTATTTGAAGAATCTCAAATATAAAATATATTTTGATTTTGTTTAACAATTTTTTTTTACTACATGATTCCATATGTGTTATTTCATAGTTTTGTTGTCTTCACTATTGTTCTACAAGTAACATAAATTTTTTTTAAATATATAATAACACTTGAATGAGTAGGGGTGTCCAAACTTTTGACTGGTACTGTATGTAATGGGGAATTGATATACACTAACAATGAAACTCAAACAATTCACACAATGAAGTCATAAAACAATGAAGGCGCACACATTGACGGGAGAGAGCGCATTCTGTAGAGAGAAGTGCATTGTGCATCTGGGTGCATGGTCAATCCGACATCTGCATTGACCATGCAGCATTTACGGTGATATTGTCTCAGCGGAAGTCAGGGCATTCATTCTTCTTGCGCTTCACGGAGCAGTGCAGAGCGGTTGTCAAGGAAGTGAGTGAATGTTTATACAGGATGTACCGCCCCCACCTACCGTCAACCAATCATGTCAATGCGGAGCTATTCAGAGCCCTCCGCATTGTTACAACATTTGGGAGGTGCATGGCGATGCGGTACGTAGCTGGATTTGGCCTCTGAATGCCTCTGGAGGCTCCGCAATTGCATCACACCCTCCATATGGAGCGTCCGACCACATTTTCGGATCAAACATAAATTGGCTGTTAGTCTAGGCCTCCGCAATGGAGTAGTTCACTGAGATGGAGAGATAGATAGATATATACAGTGAGGGGAAAAAAGTATTTGTTCCCCTGCTGATTTTGTACGTTTGCCCACTGACAAAGAAATGATCGGTCTATAATTTTAATAGTAGGTTTATTTGAACAGTGAGAGACAGAATAACAACAACAAAATCCAGAAAAACGCATGTCAAAAATGTTATAAATTGATTTGCATTTTAATTTAATTTTGATTTGTGTGTTTATTTGTTACTACTCGACTAAAACAATTTTGGTCGACCAACATCCTAACGACCAAACAATCGACCAGTCGACTAATTGGGGTCAGGCCTTGTAGATTGACATAGGCTAGTGCTTTTGCTGTTCGTTAGGCCTACTCAACTTGTTGGCTGACAAAAAGTAAATGTGGACAGTTCTTCCAATACCTTCAATATGCGCCTTGGAATTGGATAAGGACGCGCGCAGTTTTGTCTGTCTTCACTTGTAGCCTGTGAGAAAGACCTGATTTACGTGACGGAGAGCCATGTGAGTGAGTGGTGCTCACGGTCATACAGTCAGTAGGGCAGCCCTTCCTCATTGAGGCCTCAGCCATGAACACACACATGCCGGTTGAGGGACAAAGACCCAGGAACTAATTAGCACACTAGCTAGGTTTCCATCCAATTTGGCAACAGATTTTCATGCAAATATTCTAAAATCTGCATAAAAACAGAGGTGCTAAATACTGTGGGCAGGCAAACGTTTGACATTCCCTACCGGTGTCTAAGCTTTAACACACTGCCTCACAGTTAAAGTGGTGACACACTGTCACGGGACAGGGGAGTCTCTAAGCAGCTGACGGTGAGATGAGTGTGAAAAGAGGGGAGGAATTGAGGAGAGAAGTGTGTGTGTGTGTTGGGGAGAGGGCTTAAAGAGACACTATTTATTCGAGGGATTCCGAGGGCTGTGTGTGTGTGTGTGTATAATCCTGCCCCCCATCATGATTAGCTGAGGAGCGCTGGGGGGGGCTGTCTGCGCCTCCTTATCGCAGCCCAACACACACTCCCCTCTACCAATGTGCCACCGCTTCAGCTTTCATCTCTCTTTGATTTCACAGCCCTTTACTGTGTGTCAACTTGTCATGTCTGCTTTAACCTCATCCTAAGACTCTGTCTCTAACGGTCTCGGCCTCTCTCTCTATCTGTGATTATGTCCGTTTTAGCCCCATGCTAGGTGTGTGTGCAGTGATTTTCTTTGTGTGAATCTTTCCGCATGTTTGCTGTAGGTTTCTGAGCTCTGACATTTGGTTATGTTCTTCCCCACAGATGTACGATTGCTGCTCAACAATGACAATCTTCTCAGGGAAGGTGCAGCGCAGTAAGTCGACACTCTTTACTGTCAGTGACTCATAGACTTGTGGTCAGTTGACGTCATTAAATCTGTCAAACTCTACTAAATGGAATGTACTATTGACAACTGGGAAATAGTCATTGTTTCTCCAGGAAATAATTGACTATTGGCACTGATTTAAGCTTGTACCTGTTTCTGTTTGATTCTGTAGTGCTTTTGCACAGTACAACGTGGACCAGTTTACTCCGGTGAAAGTAGAGCAATATGAAGAACAGGTAGGCTACATCCATTGTCTTATGTCAGATCGCAACTATTTCGCCTGTCAGTTGAGAGACGAGCATCGCGTGTGAAGCCATCTGTCGGAATACAATGGTCTTCACCATGTCCTCCAGAAATACAGAGAAACAAGACATGTTTTTGAACAGATTTCACTGTAGTCAGCCCCTCTAGAACCATACCCTATGATGCTAGTGACTACTGACCTGGTGTCATTAGAAACAGACGGCTATAGGGATTAACGGCTCTGGTCATTTGGACTAGATGTATGAATGAGACCAGCCTTACGGATGTGTAAGTGGATGAACTGAAGAATATTAGCCTTGTCGCATCGAAAGTTATTGTATTGTTGCTATGTTTGCTATACAAACAATTCCTCGCCTTGTATTTAGGTAGTATTCCAGTTCAGTGTGATTGTGTTGTTGCCTAGGTAACACAATAATACACTGATAAATCTTCTGGTTTATACACACACTAGACTGAGTGTCAGGAATATAAGGAATGGGTCACACAACTCATATACACTGAACAAAAGTATAAACGCAACATGCAACAATTCCAAAGACTTTACTGAGTTACAGTTCATATAAGGAAATCAGTTGATTGAAATCAATTCATTAGGCCCTAATCTATGGATTTCACATGACTGGGAATATAGATGTGCATCTGTTGGTCACAGATACCTTAAAAAAAAGTAGGGGCGTGGATCAGAAAACCAGTCAGTATCTGGTGTGACCACCATTTGCCTCATGCAGCGCAACACTTCTCCTTCACATAGAGTTGATCAGGCTGTTGATTGTGGCCTGTGGAATGTTGTCCCACTCCTCTTCAATGGCTGTGCAAAGTTGCTGGATATTGGTGGGAACTGGAACATGCTGTCGTACACGTCGATCCAGAGCATCCCAAACATGCTCAATGGGTGACATGTCTGGTGAGTATGCAGGCCATGGAAACACTGGGACATTTCCAGCTTCCAGGAATTGTTTACAGATCCTTGCGACATGGGACTGTGCATTATCATGCTGAAACATGAGGTGATGGCGGCAGATGAATTGCACTACAATGGGCCTCCAGGATCTCTTCACGGTATCTCTGTGAATTCAAATTGCCGTCAATAAAAAGCAATTGTGTTCATTGTCCGTAGCTTAAGGTTGCCCATACCTTAACCCCTCCGCCACCATGGGGCACTCTGTTCACAACGTTGACATTGGCAAACCGCGCACCCACACAACACCATCTGCCTGGTACAGTTGAAACCTGGATTCATACGTGAAGAGCACACTTCTCCAGCATGCCAGTGGCCATCGAAGGTGAGCATTTGCCCACTGCAGTTCGGTGTCATAGCTGACTTCAGTCAGGTCAAGACCCTGGTGAGGACGACGAGCACGCAGATGGTTTCTGACAGAAATCCTTCGGTTGTGCAAACCCATAGTTTCATCAGCTGTCCGGGTGGCTGGTCTCAGACGATCCCGCAGGTGAAGAAGCTGGATGTGGAGGTCCTGTGCTGGCGTGGTTACACGTGGCCTGCGGTTGTGAGGCCGGTTGGACGTACTGCCAAATTCTCTAAAACAACGTTGGAGGCGGCTTATGGTCGAGAAATTAGATGGCGTAGCAGTGCAGTCGTGTATTCTGTAGTGTCCTTGTGTAAATAGCCAGTTTTTTTGTATTTTTCATATATTTCTCAATCTCAATTTCCATCGTTTAACTAAATATACTTTCCTGCAACCCGCCTCACCCAATGTGGAACGGATTCTATTATTTCTTTATACCTTTTTATCTAAAACCTCTGGCTGAAACTAGCCAGCTAACTAGCTACTTTCTGTCAACCACCGTTAGCGGTCTTCACCATTGTCCGTGGCCTGCACTACCTACCAGCCAGCTCTAGCCTGGACAATTATCGGCCAGTCTGCACAGCGCGCTATCGACCCAGAGCATATAGGATTTTCTGCCAGAATCACTGAATCTCTGGACCTTAACACCGGATCATCACAACTAGCTAGCTGCAACCGTATGGCTGTTGTTTTTGTTGGCTAATCACCACTGTCCCGACGCAAGCACCAGTTAGCCTTGAGATAGCCTCGAGCCAGGCCCATCTCCCGGCTATCTACCGCTCTGTCAACCGGACGGGACCTCCTAGTGTTGACACGGAGCCCCGCCGATCCATCACGACTGGTCTGCCGACGTAATCGTCTGATGTGGTTTCAACAGGCTTCCCGTTGCGACGACCACAAAGATCCATCTGCTAGCCCCGGCCCGCTAGCACACGCAATCAACAGCTGTGCCTCCTGCTCGCCTGTGCCGTAGCAGCCACCAAACTGCTCCCGGACTCACCTATTGCTGTTCACTGGACCTTATGATCACTCAGCTACACAGCTGATGCCTGCTGGACTGTTCCTTTATATGGTACCCCATCCTGTTTATCTGTTTAGCCTCAGCCCAAACTTTCGTCGCCATTACCAGCTGTTGTCTTAGCTCTCTCGAATAACACCTGTGATTGCTTTATGCCTCTCTCCCATGTCAATATGCCTTGCCTATTGCTGTTTCGTTTAGTTCTTATTGTACTATTTCACTGTAGAGCCCCCAGTCCTGCTCAACCTGCCTCAGATAGCTCCTTTGTCCCACCCCCCATACACGCGGAGACCGGCTCAATCGGTTTCTCTAGTGATGCCATCTCTTTCATCGTTACCCAATGCTTAGGTTTACCTCCACTGTACTCATATCCTTCCATATCCTTGTCTGTACATAATGCCCTGAATCTATTCTACAATGCCTGGAAATCTTCCCCTTTTATTATCTGTACCCAACTCACTAGAAGACCAGTTCTTAAAGCCTTTAGCCGTATGCTTATTCTATTCCTCCTCTGTTCCTCTGGTGATGTAGAGGTTAACCCAGGCCCTGGAGCCCCCTGTATCACTCCTACTCCCCAGGCGCTATCATTTGTTGACTTCTGTAACCGTAAAAGCCTTGGTTTCTTGCACGTTAACATCAGAAGCCTCCTCCCTAAGTTTGAGTTATTCACTTCGTTAGCACACTCTGCCAACCCTGATGTTCTAGCAGTGTCTGAATCCTGGCTTATGAAGGCCACCAAAAATTCAGAAATGTCCATCCCCAACATACAACACTTTCCGTCTAGATAGAACTGCCAAAGGGGGCGGAGTTGCAATCTACTGTAGAGAGAGCCTGCAGAGCTCTATCATACTATCTAGGTCTATGCCCAAACAGTTTGAGCTTCTACTTCTAAAAATCCACCTTTCCAGAAATAAGTCTCTCACTGTTGCCGCTTGCTACAGACCCCCCTCAGCCCCCAGCTGTGCCCTGGACACCATATGTGAATTGATTGCCCCCCCATCTATCCTCAGAGGTCGTACTGCTTGGTGACCTAAACTGGGATATGCTTAACACCCGGCCGTCCTACAATCTAAACTAGATGCCCTCAATCTCACACAAATTATCAAGGAACCTACCAGGTACAACCCTAAATCCGTAAACATGGGCACCCTCATAGATATCATCCTGACTAATTTACCCTCTAAATACACCTCCGCAGTCTTCAACCAGGATCTCAGCGATCACCTCCTCATTGCCTGCGTCTGTAATGGGTCCGCGGTCAAACGACCACCCCTCATCACTGTCAAACACTCCCTAAAACACTTTAGCGAGCAGGCCTTTCTAATTGACCTGGCCCGGGTATCCTGGATGGATATTGACCTTATTCCGTCAGTAGAGGATGCCTGGTTGTTCTTTAAAAGTGCTTTCCTCTCAATCTTAAATGAGCATGTCCCATTCAAAAAAATCTGAACTAAGAACAGATATAGCCCCTGGTTCACCCCAGACTTAACTGCCCTTGACCAGCACAAAAACATCCTGTGGCGTACTGCATTAGCATCGAACAGCCCCCGCGATATGCAACTTTTCAGGGAAGTTGGGAACCAATATACAAAATCAGTTAGGAAAGCAAAGGCTAGCTTTTTCAAACAGAAATTTGCATCCTGTAGCACTAACTCCACAAAGTTTTGGGAAACTGTAAAATCCATGGAGAATAAGAGCATCCCCCCCAGCTGCCCACTACACTGAGGCTAGGAAACACTGTCACCACCGATAAATGTACGATAAATTAACTCCTGAGTGGCGCAGTGGTCTAAGGCACTGCATCGCAGTGCTAACTGTGCCACTAGAGATCCTGGTTCGAATCCAGGCTCTGTCGCAGCCGGCCGCGACCGGGAGACTCATGGGCGGCGCACAATTGGCCCAGCGTGGTCCAGGGTAGGGGAGGGAATGGCCGGCAGGGATGTAGCTCAGTTGATAGAGCATGGCGTTTGCAATGCCAGGGTTGTGGGTTCGATTCCCACGGGGGGCCAGTATAAAAAAATATGTATTCACTAACTGTAAGTCGCTCTGGATAAGAGCATCTGCTAAATGACTAAAATGTAAATGTAAATGTACGATAATCGAGAATTTTAACAAGCATTTTGCTACGGCTGACCATGCTTTCCACCTGGCTACCCCTACCCCGGCCACCAGCTCTGCACCCTCCGCTGCAACTTGCCCATGCCCCCCCCCCACACACAATCTGGAGCCTTTCTTTCTAAAATTAGCTGCCGAAATTGTCGCAACCCCTATTACTAGCCTGTTCAACCTCTCTTTCGTATCGTCTGAGATCCCCAGAGATTGGAAAGCTGCCGCGGTCATCCCCCTCTTCAAAGGGGGTGACACTCTAGATTCAAACTGTTAGACCTATATCCATCCTGCCCTGCCTTTCTAAAGTATTTGAAAGCCAAGTTAACAAATAGATCACCGACCATTTCGAATCCCACCGTACCTTCTCCGCTATGCAATCTGGTTTCCGAGCTGGTCGTGGGTGCACCTCAGCCACGCTCAAGGTCCTAAACGATATTATAACTGCTATCGATAAAAGACAGTATTGTGCAGCCGTCTTCATCGACCTGGCCAAGGCTTTCGACTCTGTCAATCACCCCATTCTTATTGGCAGACTAAATAGCCTTGGTTTCTCAAATGACTGCCTTGCCTGGTTCACCAACTACTTCTCAGAAAGAGTTAAATGTGTCAAATCGGCGGGCCTGTTGTCTGGACCTATGGCAGTCTCTATGTGGGTGCCACAGGGTTCAATTCTCGGGCCGACTCTATTCTCTGTGTATATCAATGATGACGCTCTTGCTGCTGGTGACTCTCAGATCCACCTCTACGCAGACAACACCATTTTGTATACATCTGGCCCTTCATTGGACACTGTGTTAACAAACCTCCAAACGAGCTTTAATGCCATACAACACTCCTTCCGTAGCCTCCAACTGCTCTTAAACTAAATGCAAGCTCTTCAATCGAACGCTGCTTGCACCCGCCTGCCCGACTAGAATCACTACTCTCGGCGGATCTGACTTAGAATATGTGGACAACTACAAATACCTAGGTGTCTGGTTAGACCGTAAACTCTCCTTCCAGACTCACATTAAGCATCTCCAATCCAAAGTTAAATCTAGAATCGGCTTCCTATTTCGCAACAAAGCCTCCTTCACTCATGCTGCCAAACATGCCCTCGTAAAACTGACTATCCTACCGATCCTTGACTTCGGCGATGTCATTTACAAAATAGCCTCCAACACTTTACACAGCAAATTGGATGTAGTCTATCACAGTGCCATCCGTTTTGTCACCAAAGCCCCATATACTACCCACCATTGTGACCTGTACGCTCTCGTTGGCTGGCCCTCACTACATATTCGTTGCCAAACCCACTGGCTCCAGGTCATCTATAAATCACTGCTAGGCAAATCCCCGCCTTAACTTAGCTCATTGGTCACCATAGCAACACCCACCCATAGTATGCACTCCAGCAGGTATATCTCACTGGTCATCCCCAAAGCCAACACCTCCTTTGGCCGCCATTCCTTCTAGTTCTCTGCTGCCAATGACTGGAACGAACTGCAAAAATCTCTGAAGCTGAAGACTTATCTCCCTCACTAACTTTAAGCATCAGTTGTCAGAGCAGCTTACCGATCACTGCACCTGTACACAGCCCATCTGTAATTAGCCCACCCAACTACCTCATCCCCATATTGTTATTTATTTTGCTCATTTACACCCCAGTATCTCTATTTGCACATCATCTTCTGCACATCTATCACTCCAGTGTTAATACTAAATTGTAATTATTTTGCACTATGGCCTATTTATTGCCTTACCTCCATAACTTACTACATTTGCACACACTGTATATAGATTTTGTTCATCCCATATGTAACTGTGTTGTTTTTATCACTCTGCTTTGCTTTATCTTGGCCAGGTCGCAGTTGTAAATGAGAACTTGTTCACAACTGGCTTACCTGGTTAAATAAAGGTTAAATAAAAAAAAATAACATTCAATTCTCTGGCAACAGCTCTGGTGGAAATTCCTGCAGTCAGCAAGTCAATTGCCCGCTCCCTCAAAACTTGAGACGTCTGTGGTAGGGATTAATATTTTCCCGAAAATCTATCAAGTTTCAATACCGGGAATAATTCATATTCATCCCGAGAGTCCCGGAAAATACCGCAAAAATCGTAAGTGACCATTTAAAGCGTTTAAAACCAAGATATTGCCATCTTGGCTGCGACACTGTAAAGATTTCACAGCAGGTGTAACTGATATTTAGTAATGGTAGAGTAACGTATGTTGTGAATTGCAAAACAGGCCGTTCAAAATTCAGAGCGTTATCATGTTCCTCAATTAATTTGCCGCATTTCAGCAGTAGGCCTAGGCTATCTCGATACAGAGCGCTTTCAGGAACCAAAGAGCGCACCCCAAGTAGGCCATAGCGTTATCAAATCATACAAACTTTGTAACGGCAGTCAAACAAAAGTCAAATGACCAAAGTTGCTAAGCTTGCTAGATAACCTCCAATGAATGATAGAATATCTCCTATTTGGCTAAATTTAGTTGATGATTATACAGATGGCACATCAGCTCATGAATAACAGGTAGATAAAGAGAGGAAATTATTTTAAATATCAAGGTATCTTAACGGGGACCAACTTTTTAAATAAATAATAATATCCATATCTACTCTCATACCGTTGGTTGATCAGATATTCCCTACCGAAGCTCTCATATGGGCAGCAACACTAGACAGCGCAGAGAAGCGGGGGAAGTGTTATAGCAGTATTTTGACGTGCTTTGATAATGCAACCTATGGATTACAGAATAAAGTTAGGAATTTTAATGCGAGACAGGAGTCAGGATTTTGGGTTTCAGTGGGATTGGGACGATAGGAAAATAGCCTGGGCTCTATATAAGGCTACTACGTGAGTCAATAGATAAATAATAGCCTACACTTGATTTAGGCTACATTATTGCATGCTAAATGTTTCTGATCAGTGATAGATGAGCAAATTAATAAGTGAGCTACCACTTCCACTTGTCCAGCCAGAGATCAATTAACCAAATATACAGACAGCGATTCAGTAAAACTAAATCACATTGATTGATTGATCAGACAAGTCACAGGCTTTTGTCCGTGAGTAGGACAGTCTAAGTGAGTGATGAGCAAAATCCACTTGTATAACATGCTATAAATGTTCTGATCAGCTAATATATGAGCAAACTAGAATAAAGATTATCATTAGCACTCACCTCAATTTAGCTAACATTTCCCCAGCCTAATTGTTACCAAAAATCCAAACGGCGATCTGACATTGATTGATTTATCTAGATGAGTCCCCCACGCTTGTCTCAAAGCAGCGCGATGGCGCTGTCCCAATCAAAATGGTGCTGAAATGATAATCTAGGTGACCACATGCGACTATTGCTTTAAATTAGTATAACGGTTGTATATGACTGGGAGTTTCAGTATAAGCAAGAATTGGATACATGCCTTCAATTGCATTAGCCAACTTTATTCCAATATTTTCTTCATTCAGTTTATCAATGGCTGTTTCCTCATCTACTCAGTCCTCTGCCGATCGTCTCCGCCGCGTTGTTCTCAACACCAGTTAAAATCAATATAGCCTACTGTTTTCTAGAAATCTGTTATTCTTTTCAGGTTGAGGCTCATTTAATTTCTATGATGTTGGAACAGGCCTGGGGTCGGGCTTTAGTTCTGATGAGAACTCTAAACTGCATTCGGACTGGCAGTGTCATTTATGCGTGTGCTTTGAATTTATGCCGACTTTATGTGAAGTAAATGCACTAGGCTAAAGGCTTCCATGTGACAACCTGTTTGGATAATGTGCTATTTTCTTTTTTGCCAATCTACTGCTGCACATGTTGTGTATTTTGTGGAATTCCATTAGAAAATGTCATTAAAACATTTCGGGAAATGTGGTCCTCTGTAGCTCAGCTGGTAGAGCACGGCGCTTGTAACGCCAAGGTAGTGGGTTCGATCCCCGGGACCACCCATACACAAAAAAATGCATGCACGCATGACTGTAAGTCGCTTTGGATAAAAGCGTCTGCTAAATGGCATATTATTATATTATTATAAGAGTGGTCCCGGGATCCCGGTTACCCATGTTAATCCCTGTTGTGTAACAAAACTGCACATTTTAGAGTGGCCTGTTAGTGTCTCCAGCACAAGGTGCACCTGTGTAAGGATCATGCTGTTTAATCAGCTTCTTGATATGCCACACCTGTCAGGAGGATGGATTATCTTGGCAAAGGAGAAATGCTCACTAACAGGGATGTAAACAAATTTGTGCACACAATCTGAGAGAAATAAGCTTTTTGTGCGTATGGAACATTTATGGGATCTTTTATTTCAGCTCATGAAACATGGGACCAACCCTTTACATGTTGCGTTTATATTTTTGTTCAGTGTAATTCTTGTCCTATTCTTAGACTACACAACAATTTTCCCTCCCTCCCTCTCCAGGTCTTAATCACAGAGCATGGAGACCTGGGCAACGGCAGGGTCCTGGACCCTAAAAACAAGATCTCCTTTAAGTTTGACCATCTGAGGAAGGAGGCCAGCGACCCACAGCCACACAATTTGGACGGAGCCATGGAGGGCTGGAGGAGTGCTGTGGACGGTGCTGTCCGGGCCTACGTCAAGGAGCACTACCCCAACGGAGTCTGCACTGTACGTTTGGGCTGCATAACACCTTTTTCTTGACTGATCCTGCACTGTTGAATTTGTCATTTGATCATGTAGCTCATATTATGTGATAACCGAGTTCACTGAAAATATGTGTCGCTTCTCCCTTTTTAGATTTACGGCAAAACCATTGACGGACATCAAACCATCATTGTGTGTATCGAGTGCCATCAGTTTCAACCAAAAAACTTCTGGTATGTATGGATTTTTAGAATCAAAGATGCCGGATTAATGAAGTATATTTGTGGTTTAGGGTTCTAATCATTTACAGTGCATTGGGAAAGTATTCAGTCCCCTTGACTTTTTCCACATTTTGTTACGTTACAGCCTTATTCTAAAATTGATTAAATACATAAAAATCCTCATCAATCTTCACACAATACCCTATAATGACAAAACTGTTTTTTAGATTTATAAAAATTAAAAAACAGAAATACTTTATTTACGTAAGGATTCAGACCCTTTGCTATGAGATTTGCAATTGAGCTCAGGTGCATGCTGTTTCCATTGATCATCCTTGATGTTTCTACAACTTGATTGGTGTCCACCTATGGTAAATTCAATTGATTGGACATGATTTGGAAAGTCACACATGTGTATATATAAGGTCCCACTGTTGACAGTGCATGTCAGCGCAAAAACCAAGCCAGGAGGTCGAAGGAATTGTCCCTAGAGCTCCGAGACAGGACTGTGTCGAGGCACAGATCTGGGGAAGGTTACCAAAAAATGTCTGCAGCATTAAAGGTCCCCAAGAACACAGTGGCCTCCATCATTCTTAAATGGAAGAAGTTTGGAACCACCAAGACTCTTTCTAGAGCTGACCGCCCGGCCAAACTGAGCAATCGGGGGAGAAGGGCCTTGGTCAGGGAGGTGACCAAGAACCTGATGGTCACTCTGACAGAGTTTTAGAGTTCCTCTGTGGAGATGGGAGAACCTTCCAGAAGAACAACCATCTCTGCAGCATTCCACCAATCAGGCCTTTATGGTAGAGTGGCCAGACGGAAGCCACTCTTCAGTAAAAGGCACATGACAGCCCGCTTGGAGTTTGCCAAAAGGCACCTAAAGACTCTCAGACCATGAGAAACAAGATTCTCTGGTCTAATGAAACCAAGATTGAACTCTTTGGCCTGAAAGCCAAGTGTCGCATCTGTAGGAAACCTGGCACCATCCCTACGGTAAATCATGGTGGTGGCAGCATCTGTGGGGATGTTTTTTTCAGCGGCAGGGACTGGGAGACTAGTCAGGATTGAGGGGTAAGATTAATATTGAGTAAAGGGTCTGAATACTTATGTAAATGTCATATTTCCGTTTTTTTTATGCAGTTGCAAAAATCTCGACAAACCTGTTTTTGCTTTTCCATTATGGGGTATTGTTTGTGTGTGTGTGTATATTGAGGGGGGGAAAGAATGTAATCCATTTTCGAATAAGGCTGTATCGTAACAAAATGTTGAAAAAGTCAAAGGGTCTGAATACTTTCTGAATGCCCTGTAAATGGCTTCAAAATCTCTCCAGGCAGAATCAAAGTATGTTTAGCCTGTGAACCTTCAATTGTCTGGTTTACATGCTAAACAGTGTTTAAACACTAAGCTTGCTTTGTTCGGTACTTAGCTAGCCACTGCCTGTTGGTTTAGAGATCAGTGACCCCCCCATTACCTTGTTGAGCCAGCCAAGATCAAATTAATTTAATTGGATAAGGGCTGTGGCAATCTTCTTTGCGGGTGGGTTTTTACTGCACTTAAGGCTCCCTGAGTGTAAAGATCTGATTCCGCTTAGGAAAGGCTGTGTAGTGGAGGGAGAGGGAGACGACACTAAACTCAGACGCACTTTATGTGAGCTTGTGGATTTAAATGTCTAGTCTTTTCTCTCTCTTTTTAAAGGAATGGACGTTGGAGGTCAGAGTGGAAATTCACCATCGGCTCCTCCACTACTCAAGTGGCCGGAATCATGAAAATCCAGGTGTGTGTGTGTGTGTGTACATGTGTGCGTATTTATACAGTGCCTTCAAAGTATTCACACCCCTTTTACTTTTTCCATATTTTGTTGTGTTAGAGGCTGAATTTAAAATTGATTAAATTGAGATTTTGTGTCACTGGCCTACACCGGTGGCGGTCGGTGCCGTTTAAGATGAGGGAGGACAGTTTATGAGTATGGCCTTTTTTCTATTACAGCTTATTAGTTTACTGTCATTCTTATTCAAATTCACCCATCTCAATGTGACATCGATAGGTTTAGGCTACTACATGAAACTCACATTTTCCCTATACCCATCATGAGGTTGCTGCAACCTACGAATGAATGTTTACAACATACAGTGGGGAAAAAAAGTATTTAGTCAGCCACCAATTGTGCAAGTTCTCCCACTTAAAAAGATGAGAGAGGCCTGTAATTTTCATCATAGGTACACGTCAACTATGACAGACAAAATGAGATTTTTTTTCTCCAGAAAATCACATTGTAGGATTTTTTATGAATTTATTTGCAAATTATGGTGGAAAATAAGTATTTGGTCAATAACAAAAGTTTCTCAATACTTTGTTATATACCCTTTGTTGGCAATGACACAGGTCAAACGTTTTCTGTAAGTCTTCACAAGGTTTTCACACACTGTTGCTGGTATTTTGGCCCATTCCTCCATGCAGATCTCCTCTAGAGCAGTGATGTTTTGGGGCTGTCGCTGGGCAACACGGACTTTCAACTCCCTCCAAAGATTTTCTATGGGGGTTGAGATCTGGAGACTGGCTAGGCCACTCCAGGACCTTGAAATGCTTCTTACGAAGCCACTCCTTCGTTGCCCGGGCGGTGTGTTTGGGATCATTGTCATGCTGAAAAACCCAGCCACGTTTCATCTTCAATGCCCTTGCTGATGGAAGGAGGTTTTCACTCAAAATCTCACGATACATGGCCCCATTCATTCTTTCCTTTACACGGATCAGTCGTCCTGGTCCCTTTGCAGAAAAACAGCCCCAAAGCATGATGTTTCCACCCCCATGCTTCACAGTAGGTATGGTGTTCTTTGGATGCAACTCAGCATTCTTTGTCCTCCAAACACGACGAGTTGAGTTTTTACCAAAAAGTTTTATTTTGGTTTCATCTGACCATATGACATTCTCCCAATCCTCTTCTGGATCATCCAAATGCACTCTAGCAAACTTCAGACGGGCCTGGACATGTACTGGCTTAAGCAGGGGGACACGTCTGGCACTGCAGGATTTGAGTCCCTGGCGGCGTAGTGTGTTACTGATGGTAGGCTTTGTTACTTTGGTCCCAGCTCTCTGCGGGTCATTCACTAGGTCCCCCCGTGTGGTTCTGGGATTTTTGCTCACCATTCTTGTGATCACTTTGACCCCTCGGGGTGAGATCTTGCATGGAGCCCCAGATCGAGGGAGATTATTAGTGGTCTTGTATGTCTTCCATTTCCTAATAATTGCTCCCTCAGTTGATTTCTTCAAACCAAGCTGCTTACCTATTGCAGATTCAGTCTTCCCAGCCTGGTGCAGGTCTACAATTTTGTTTCTGGTGTCCTTTGACAGCTCTTTGGTCTTGGCCAGAGTGGAGTTTGGAGTGTGACTGTTTGAGGTTGTGGACAGGTGTCCTTTATACTGATAACAAGTTCAAACAGGTGCCATTAATACAGGTAACGAGTGGAGGACAGAGGAGCCTCTTAAAGAAGAAGTTACAGGTCTGTGAGAGCCAGAAATATTGCTTGTTTGTAGGTGACCAAATACTTATTTTCCACCATAATTTGCAAATAAATTCATTAAGCATCCTACAATGTGATTTTCTGGAAAAAAAATTCTCAATTTGTCTGTCATAGTTGTTGTGTACCTATGATGAAAATTACAGGCCTCATCTTTTTAAGTGGGAGAACTTGCACAATTGGTGGCTGACAATACTTTTTTTCCCCACTGTAGGTGCACAGGTCGAGATAGAAATTGGAGTAATCAAAGTGACAGACAGTGACACATTCAATACCGCCTTGCACATCTAGCTGATCTAGGTTGTAATCATTCATCCAACAGTTGGATTAATGATTACGCTCTCTCACCTTTTCTTTTCGCTTGTGGGCTTCAGTGCACAATACAACAGCTGTCTGTGACCAGGCGAAAAAACCTTCCAAGCAAAACCTTCATACCATAACCGCTAACCGCTACACACAGCCTACATTGTTATCACCATATTAGCCAACGTCATATTCAACATAACTAGCTACTAGTACAAATGCGTTTAATAAACCCTCTACAATCAGGCAGTATAGTGTACAGCAAGCAGTTTAACAGTTACATCGAAGGGCCCAGTGGCAATAAATTATTAAAACCAAAAGCTTACCTTGACTTGGAAGAGTTCCAGTGTTGGATAGCCATAGCCAGCTAGCTAACATAGCATCTCACTCTGTTATTCTACAATGTAGAAAATAGTAAAAATAAAGAAAAACCCTGGAATGAGTAGGTGTGTCCAAACTTTTGACTGGTACTGTAGATCAGAGCCCCCGATTCCGCAGCGAGGCGAACAATTTGCAGTTTGACTTCAGAACTGTGGATTCGTACAATCATACACCGAGATCCGTTCTGGAGAGGACCCTTACTGTGCGAAATGTTTATCAGTGGCATGGAACCCAGGGTCTCCTGCCCAAACAGTTCATAGAAAAGAGTGCTTATGAAAGAAGTTGGGTTGCCCTTCCTCTTCCACACCAGTTTCAAGTCCTGTGACTCGCACATTGAATTTACATCAATGATTTTCGAGTGATTCTGTTAAATGTTTTATTAAATTGATTTCGCCTTCTAGCATAGTTTGCGCTGTTTCCAGGTCATGGAGTCGCCCCTCTGTCAAATTTTCTGCTGTCTCCAAACTTTCCACTTTTAGTTGAGTATGTATCCACTTTAGAAGTGAGCAGAAGTCTGTTAGTTCATAGTTATTTGCTAAAAAAAAGCAATGAGAAAGCTACCCGTTTCATGCATGCCACTGGAACCGGAAGGTAATGGACTACAGTGGAATAATGTTTTGATAAATTAATAAAAAATGAAAAGCAGAAATGTCTTGAATCAATAAATATTCAACCCCTTTGTTTTGGCAAGTCTAAATAAGTTCAGGAGTAAAGCTTTGCTTAACAAGTCACAATATGTTGCATGGACTCCCTCTGTGTGCAATAATAGTGTTTAACATGATTTTTGAATGACTACTTCATCTCTGTACCCTACACATACAATTATCTCTAAGGTCCCTCAGTCGAGCAGTGAATTTCAACCACAAAGACCAGGGAGGTTTTCCAATGCCTCACAAAGAAGGGCACCTATTGGTAAATATACAAATAGCAGATATTGATTATCCCTTTTGATTACACTTTGGATGGTGTATCAATATACCTAGTCACTACAAAGATAGAGGCGTCGTTCCTAACTCGGTTACCTTAAAGGAAGGAAACCGCTCAGGGATTTCACAATGAGGCCAATAGTGACATTAAAACAGTAACAGTTAGAGTTTAATGGCTGTGATAGGAGAAAACTGAGGATGGATCAACAACATTGTAGTTACTCGACAATACTAACCTAATTGACTGAGTGAATAGGAAGCCTGTACAGCAGGGTTCCCCAACTGGCGGCCCGCATGCCAAATGGTTTTGTTTGTCTCCCCAAGTTTTCTGAGCAAAAATAAGAAAAAGTAATCATAATTTTGTTGGACATAAGACTGTAAAAACACCAGGAAATCAGTATTCCTGCGCATAATAGAGAGACACATGATCATATACAAATGTAAGCAAGGTTTGAAATGATTGCTTTAGTCTAATATTATAACTGTTTGGGCTTCTTGCAGTCAATTTACTAATTATTTGAAATTATGTTCCGCATAAGAAGAAATCGGCCCGCGGCTGAATCTAGTTGATGATCCCTGCTGTACAGAATAACAAATATTCCAAAACATGCATCCTGTTTGCAACATGGCACTAAAGTAATGCTGCAAAAAATGTGGCAAAGCAATTTAACTTTTTGTCCTGAATATGTTTGGGGCAAGGGAGTTTTTTGGATCAAAATAAATGGAATAGAGCTAAGCACAGGCAAAATCCTAGAGGAAAACCTGGTTCAGTCTGCTTTCCAATAGACACAGGGAGACAAATTCACCTTTCAGCAGGACAATAACCTAAAACACAAGGCCAAATATACACTGAAGTTGCTTACCAAGATGACATTGAATGTTCCTGAGTGCCCTAGTTACAGTTTAGACTTAAATTGACTTGAAATCTATGGCAAGACTTGAAAATGTCTAACAATGATCAACAACCAATTTGACAGCGCTTGAAGAATTTTAATGTGCAAATATTGTACATTCCAGGTGCGCAAAGCTCTTAGACTTACCCAGAAAGACTCACAGCTGTAATCGCTGCCAAGGTTGATTCTAACATGTATTTACTCAGGGGTGTGAATATTTATGTAAGTGAGATATTTATGTATTTAATTTTCTATAAATTAGCAAAAATGTCTAAACATGTTTTTACTTTGTCATTATGGGGTATTGTGTGTGGAGGGTGAGGGGGGAAAAAAATGTATTTGATCCTTTTTGATTGTAACTCAACAATGTGGACTAAGTCGAGGGGTATGAATACTTTCTGAAGGCACTGTATGTGTGTGTACACGTGGGCATGGTTACATTTAGCATAATTTAGTTCTAGACCATCACACCGTACTCTCTGGTTGTAGGTTCATTACTATGAAGACGGCAACGTTCAGCTGGTCAGCCACAAAGAGGTCCAGGAATCCATGTCCATTTCTGTGAGTGCATCATTAAATAGAATACATGTGGAACAACCCCCCCCCTGCTGTAAAGTATTTGGGTTAGGTATGCATTTTTGATGATCATTGGACATCTCGTTTCACCTCCTGATTTCCACTCTGTTACTCTCCACCAGAACGAAGCTGCAACTGCAAAGGAGTTCATCAAGATCATGGAGGCTGCAGAGAACGACTACCAGGTGTGTGGGATTAGGAATGGGAACTCTTTGATTTGGGCACATACAGGTAACTGCCAAAATAAAGGAAACGCTAACATAAAGTGTCTTAACAGGGCGTTGGACCACCACAAGCTAGAACAGCTTCAATGCACCTTGGCATAGATTCTAGAAGTGTCTGGAAGTTTTGGAGGGATGCGACATCATTCTTCCACGAGAAATTCTATAATTTGGTGTTTTGTTGAAGGTGGTAGAAAACGCTGTCTCAGGCGCTGCTCCAGAATCTTCCATACGTGTTCAATTGGGTTGAGATCTGGTGACTGAGACGGCCATGGCATATGGTTGACATTGTTTTCATGCTCATCAAACCATTCAGTGACCACTCGTGCCCTGTAGATGGGGGCATTGTCATCCTATGGGGCCATAGCCATGGTAGCCAAAAAGTATGGCCTGTCCAGTATTTTGATGTGACACTAAGCATTATGGGATGTTAATTGCTTAAGTAACTTTGGAACCACACCTGTGTGGAAGCACCTGCTTTCAATATACTTTGTATCCCTCTTTTACTTGTGTTTCCATTATTTTGGCCATTACCTGTACATATACAAATTGCTGTAACATCAAATACATGCAATAATGAAGCATCATATTTTGCCACTAGTGTCACATAACACACATGACACATGTCTGTCAGGCGTTGTTCATATTCTTGTGTAACGTCAAAACATTATCTGGAAACCATTACCACATGACACTGTTCCTGTCAATTGTGGTTCCTATTAGAGATGGGCACGGTTAACGGATTAATTGAATATCCGAATGGATGTTATTATTCGATTACTTGAGTGAGTGTTCATTTTTTAAATATATATATTTTTGGCCTATTTTAACAATGAAAAAGTTGTCTAAATTTTTAATTATCCCTATTACATTGTTAACTACAACAATATACCATGACATTTGAAATTCTTAATTTAATAAAACAACCAACTTTTGAGTGTAGTTTTTATAACAGTGCGCATTTAGCCCTCCAGTCTGCCCTGACATTGGTGTGCTATTTCCCCCACTTCAAATAGCAATTACAGGCACGCGCACCTAAATGTTTCCACAAGACCTGACACATCAATACAAAACACTCAACAATAACTTTTTTGTATCAGTTCTATCATGGTGAAAATCAGGCTTCTCTTTTACTGAGTAAGTTTACATGCACACTAATAATTTGATATTAAACTGATTATGGCATTAGGAAGAGTATCGCATTAGTCATGTAAACACCTCACTCGGCTTATCTTAATCGGCAGAAGGTCAATCATAGTAAGCATAGGCCGATTTTAATAAAACACCAGGTTTTCTGAGCAATCTTTTGAATTATTAGGACATGTAAACAGCTTCATCGGAGTTCCAGCAGTGTATTTGATCTGTGCATGTGCTAGCACCGGTAGCACAAGCCTCCCTCTTATGTGCGAGTGAACTAAGTTTGGAAAAACTGAAGGTATGTATCTTAGAAATAATTGTCCGAACTCAGAATCAAATGGGCTTCCCAAAAATAACATGGTTGCTGTGGTAGAATGTTTATTTTAATGTGCATTTGCATCATTTTGATTGGTCAAGAGAGTCAAGAGCAATTCTCTATCCGGATATCATCGAAGAAAATGATATTATTCTAAAAGTAAAATCATTTCTGAAATGCCTATTGTGACACCCCAAAGCCCTTACTAATTTCGCCGCCCTCTTTCCCGGTCAGACCGCCATCAACGAGAATTACCAGACCATGTCGGACACTACCTTCAAAGCCTTACGCCGCCAGCTTCCCGTGACGCGCACCAAGATCGACTGGAACAAGATCCTGAGCTACAAGATCGGCAAGGAGATGCAGAACGCTTAAAACAAACAAAACTGAAAATCCCAGCATTGCATGACTGGATTATTGTATCGTCTTTGTACAAATTAGATAAATGGGAGCGGAAAAAATAGTGTCGAAAAAATGTCAAACGTTATTACACTTATTAAGATGTCTACTTTTATTAATGCTTTTACACAGACACAGTTAAAAAGATAATCTGTATAATACATAGATGATAACGTAAATAATCATGTTGTTATTATTGGCAAAATAGGATTTGGATGGAGGATGTAGGACCTAGGAGAGGGGTGGAGCTTCATATGCAAAACAACCTGATATACATTGTGACAATGTTATGTGTCTATTTATTATTATTATGGTAGTTAGACCACACCTTTGACCCAAGGAAAAACAATTCCAATTGCAATGATGAAATGATTATTTTGAGGAATCTGTCTATGTATATCAATTTAGAGTAGGACTTTATTGGCTAATACAGGATAAGAATCCTCTACTGTACTGTAAAAGAGACCTTCCGTCGTGTTCAATGGCTTGTACTTTTATGACATCAGAATTACATGTTTTGCACGAGTGGTCCATCACCTCTGTCAATTTCTACCACTCAATGTTCTTCTTGGTCCCCTCATATTGATACTTCCCACACGGTTTACCCCAGACCAAACGTGAAAATCTCAAGTTTGTGTGACCCTCCAAGCTAAACTGCAGGTTAACTCACTGACTTCTGAACTGAACTTTCATGACGCCATGAAAGTATGGTTCCTATAATACCCTGACAAGCTTAATTATTAATAACTCTTTAATTGCTACCAAATGTGGATTAAAATGTTCAAATTAAAAGGTATCACTGCTTATTTTGAATTAGAACAGAGCTGACTGTGTTATAACACGACACATTGTAATATATACCTGTATTAAACATCCTTGTCCTTCGGTTTGGTGATTTATTTCCTTGATTCATTGTAATTCAGTCACAACTTTGTTGCATTAAATAATACATTTTCTATTTACTGACTCACTCAAATTTGACCATTGACAGGGTTCCTGTTATAGGGTTTAAGTTCAACACTACTTCTACATTTGCAGACACCTGATCCAGATCGGATTAGTCTCAGATCGCTACAAATGTGGAAATAGTGTTAGGAACCTATCGATATGAATTACCAATCTGATCACCCCAGTTGACCTAAAGGCATGAAATTCAGTACATGGGTCACAAGTAACAAATTTGCCTCGATGGATTTTCTGCCGTTTAGAATTTTGTGAGAAACGCAAAACTCTGCTCTTCTGGCACTGAATGACCGATCTGCATGAAACTTGATATGTGGTATCTATGGACAAAGGTATCTCGCAATATTTTCCAGACAAGTACCTAAAACAACATGGCCACTATTGACCAATAAACATTGACATGGGCGTGGCCTGGCACATATGCATATAAATCAGTCAAGGATATTCATATTGTAACACAATTTGGTACATGTTGCAAACACTGTCAATAATCAACATATGCAATAACACCACACAGTGGAGCTATAACGGGCACATGTTTATATCTCTTGATCTGTTTGACTCAGAATGCTGAAATTTGGCACACGTGCTCAGTGACAACCCCATACCATTTCTCAGACACCACTGGCCCGATTTTAATTAAACTTGGATGTATTAAGCATCTTGCCATTAGAGCTCCAGCATTTACAAAATTACACTGATTGGCCCAAGGGAGGCGCTATAGTCACACGCAATATCTCAGACACCAATGGCACGACTTTGACGAAACTTGGGTGAATGATGCGTCTTGCCATGGAGATCCGTAATTTATTAAATTACACTAATTTGCCCAAGGAGGGGCGCTGAATCATTTGTGGGGGACTATATGTTTACTGTTGCCTTTTTAAAATCATGAATAAAGGTTAACACAGCAGTCATACGAGACAGAACTTACTTACTAAGCTGTCACTCTCGCAATACTGATTGGAGAAGTCGTGTGGATGGCTCTGTCCTTTTTTGTTTGTTTGTTTGTTTCTATTTTCACGGTGGAGGGCTAAAACATTGTTATTGTCCCCCACGATGAAATCGGAGGGGGCCTATGGATCTGTCTCAGTCCGTTCGTACGTTAGTCACACGCAATATATCTCAGACACCACTGACCCGATTTTGGGTGAATGATGCCACAGAGATCTGGCATTTACAAAATTACACTGATAGGCCCAAGGGGGCGCTATAGTAATCGACTGAAATTCCAAACATTGAACAAGTACAGCATATCTCCTGTCCTGTTTGAGCTTTAATTGTTGTCACTAATTGGCCCAAGGGGGGGCGCTGCATCATTTTTGGGTGACAACATGTTTACTGTTGCATGGTTTTCAATTTTAAAAAGGTGGAAGATAGTCATCTTTCATAAATAATTTGAATATGTTTTTGAGTATGCGTATGTTTTGTTGTACTATACTAATAAACTCTCAAATGGCAGGTGTTATCAAAGCAGTCATATGTTTCCATCCTTTAAAGTTATTGAAATATCATAAATCGTCCCAGAATACACTGAGAGCCCAGAGTATCATGGCTGAAAATGGGACAGGTTTAATAGAGCAACTCAAGTCCTCCATTGCCTGGTCTTGGACATACTTCTGACAGTCTGGTTCTTTGTTATGATATTTTTGGTTTACATTTTACGAGTGCCATTCAGATACAGCGACAACCTGACCACAGGTGAGAGTCGCTTACGTCAACGTCCTTTTTTAACGACTTCAGAGTTTTAGGTAGGTAACTTGCTTGCTAGCTAGTTAGCATGCTAAGAAAGGTAATTGGGACTAGCTCGAGCTAGTGCGTGCTTGCTAGCAGACTTTGCAGACACGTCTACAGTCTCTAGCCAGACATAAGTATTGTTTTTCTCTCGCTTGTTATGCTAGGATAGCCTAGCTAGTAAGATAATGCAACTGATACGGTTATAGCTGGCTTTCACATAACTAATTTCAAGGTAAGACAATTAGACATGCTCGTTTTTTGTGTATAGTGTTTGTGGACACTATAACCACACTTTCAAAGTTTCCATATTTGCTAACTTTGCTAGCTACTGTAGTTAGTCCGCTACCCCTTAGCTATCTAGCGAAGTCATGTTCCAAATGCAATGTTATTTCTTTAGCTAACAGTACCTATTACATGCATGCCGCCAGATTGTGCGCTAACGTTGCAGTTCAATTCGTTGTTGCTTTGTCTTTGTTTTGTTTTTTTACCAAGCTAGCAAAGCCACTAGTTAGCTACATGACTAGACAGTAAGGAATGTCTCATCTTTGGAATAGTGACTTTGTTTATATTGTGTTTGTAGTAGTTGCCCATTTGGATTATTATTATTATTATTTGTATTCTGTCTCAGATAGGGGCATACAATAGAAATGTCTGATGTGGGTAGCTAGCGAACTATACTGAACAAAAATATAAACGATTTTACAGAGTTACAGTTCATAGAAGGAAATCAGTAAATTGAAATAAATAAATTAGGCCCTAAACTATGGATTTCACATGACTGGGCAGGGGCGCAGCCATGGGAGGGCATAGGCCCACCCACTTGGGAGTCAGGTCCACCCACTGGGGAGCTAGGCCCAGCCAATCAGAATGTGTTTTTCCCCACTAAAGGACTTTATTACAGACATAAATACTTCTCAGCACCTCCCCCTCAGACGATCCCACAGGTGAAGAAGCCGGATGTGGAGGTCCTGGGCTGGTGTGGTTACATGTGGTCTGCGGTTGTGAGGCTGGTTGGATGTACTGCCAAATTCTCTAAAATGATGTTGGAGGCAGCTTATGGTTGAGAAATTAACATTCAATTCTCTGGCAACAGCTCTGTTGGACATTCCTGCAGTCAGCATGCCAATTACATGCTCCCTCAACTTGAGACATCTGTGGCATTGTGTTGTGTGACAAAACTGCACATTTTAGTGGCCTTTTATTGTCCCCAGCACAAGGTGCACCTGTGTAATGATCATGCTGTTTAATCAGCTTCTTGATATGTCACACCTGCCAAGTGGATGGATTATCTTGGCAAAGGAGAAGTTCGCACTAACAGGGATGTAAACAAATTTGCACTAAATTTGAGCCATAAGCTTTTTGTGTGTATGGAACATTTCGGGGATCATTTATTTCAGCTCATGAATAATGGGACCAACACTTTACATGTTGCGTTTATATTTTTGTTCAGTATATATGATAGCTATATAATTATGAAATACTTAGTGTTTACTTCTGTAACCATGTTTTATCAAACATGGTGAAATGGCTCTTGGCATATGTTTTCTGGTTGCCATTTATGATTTCAGTAGAGGCTCAACAAGCACTTGGTGGGTCAGAATAAGTCATTGTTGGCTTGCGTGATGGCCTAGTCAGTCAAATATGACTTCCATAATTTTTTTTATGTCTAAGTTGGTATTTGATTAGGTGGTTCCTTGAGAACAGGATCTAGTCTCTCTCTCCTCTGTGACAGAGTAGTGGTGAGGAGCAGATGGAAGAATGTGCTCTTTCGGTGGGCCAGCTGGCTGGCTGAGGAGTGGAGGGCCAGGCAACGTTTAGATACACAAACTAGCTGAGTGGCATATGTGGCATAAAATCACCAGTTGAGTGTGCACTATAGTGTGTTTTCTTGTCTCTGTGTCTTATTTTTGACTGTCATTGGTGTTTGTGTACATGTGTATGTTCGCTAGCGAGCAAACGTGTGTGTCGTTGGGTTTGAGGCAGGGGCAGGGTGGTAAGAACTGGAATGGGCCTGGGGAGGCAGACCAGACATGCATGTTGAAATGCAAAGTCACTGTACTTGACTTAGGTGCCAGGTTCAGTGTGGCATGAATGCTCAGCCTCACCCACAACCCCATTTTTGGAGATGACATTACAATGTCTTAAAGCTGCGATATGTAACTTTTTGTGCGACCCGACCAAATTCACATAGAAATGTGAGTTATAGATCTGTCATTCGCATTGAAAGCAAGTCTAAGAAGCGGTAGATCTGTTCTATATGTGCTATTTCCATTTTTGCGTCTTTTACTTTCTGTTTTTTACACCAGCTTCAAACCGCTTAAAAAACAATATTTGTGGTTATGGAAAATATATTTCACAGCGGTTTAGATGGTACAATGATTCTCTACACAATTACTTCTTTTTTTGTCACAAACTGAAATTAGGCTAACTATTCTAATTTTAGCAACCAGGAAATGCAATTTCTGCATACAGTATTGCACCTTTAAAGTAACTAAGTTCATATTCTGTTAAAGGAAAGGTTCACCCATTTTGAATGTTATATTGTTTCCGTGCATCTCTGAGTGATGTTCTATCGATTCCCTGGGTCATTTCATGTTTTCACGTGTATTTGAGTTATTGGCGTTCAAGCAGGCAGAAATCTGGCCGGTATGACATAGCACTGTGATAAAGTCGCTCTTACTACACTGGAATTTAATAGAAATACAACTTTTAGATTGCAAAAACATCTTTCATACAAGTCAGATTTCAATACTGGCAGATGTCATAACTCAGGATGTCTTCTCTTGAATGAGCCATTGAGAATGTTTTTGCGATATTCCTACCTCAAGAAATGTTTTATTTAACGGAGGTTCTAGATCATTTTACCCATTTGTCTGCCTCTTTCGTCCAGGGTGCATTGCATGGTGCCGTTGCCAGAGATATTATAGAAAAGAGATAGGAATCCAATGAATAAAGGAACATGTAATGCCCAACCCAGCAGACTGTCGACCAATCAAGTTCACGTTGTCATGCTGTGTCATGCAGTTGCTAAGTTAATCGTCACTCAATCCCTTCTCAAAGTCTGTATATGTCAGAAACGTGCCTATTTTCCTTGGAAGGTACGTAATGACACGATTCCAAAGCCATATGATATTACAGATAGCAAGTTAATTATCTCACATCTCAGAAAAGATTTGTAATGTACTTCTTGTTGATGAAATTCGTGCTAATGTTGGGTTTTTGAGCTAGCGCCCAATAGACTCTCATTCAATTCTTGAAGGAGAGCGGTCCTTGACCCAGAATCGCCTAGAATGCACTGTGTGGCCTGTTACCGTAGCATGGGCAACTTTTCCCATCTCAAAAGTATATCTGCCATTGCGAATGTCAGACTCGATCTGCAGGTTGAATTTTTTTTGGTTTAATTTCACCTTTATTTAACCAGGTAGGCCAGTTGAGAACAAGTTCTCATTTACAACTGCGACCTGGCCAAGATAAAAACAACAACAACACAGAGTTACACATGGGATAAACAAAACATACAGTAAATAACACAATAGAACATGGTGAGATTGTAGACGGCTAAATTGATAGTGCAGTTTTAGGCGATTTTACAGCTAACTAGCTACTTTACATGCTGATTTTTGTCTTTGGTATTATTGTGTAGCTACATTTGCTAGCTAGCTACCTAGAGAGAGAGTTGCATTGTGGATTTTGTAGTCGACTTGAGCTGCAACAGATTTCCACAACGATTTCCATGCTGCTACCAACCTTATTATAACGCCAAAATGAAACATTTGTTCACAAATATTGTTCTCACATATTAGTGTTATTTAACACTGTAAATTTAAAGGAATTAGTGGTTTTGGGTGGATTTGTCCTTTAACTCCTATCCATAGATTGGAGAAAACCCCCCCACCTCACATTGATTTAAAAATGCTTGCTATTTCTTTCCTCATAGAACATGCCTTCTCCCTGAGGAGGATGAGCTGGCCAATCAGTGGTCTACTTGCATGACTATTTTTAATGACCGGTACATACCCAAACCATCCCAACACATCTTGGATAGAAGCTAGTCCTACATTCTGATTTGGCCTCTGTCATCTTGAGTTGTCTCAACAACATCCTCTCTTGTTCTTACCTTGTTCCTCTTATTCATTATTCAACCTTTTCTAATTCCTAATTCTATGCTATAGAATACTAGAATGGACGTGAACCTTCTTACGACGGTCCATGTTGGTTAAGGAGTTTGTCAAATCAAAATAAAAGTGTATTTGTCACATGCTTCGTAAACAAACAAAACAATCTTGGTCGACCGAAAGTCGTCTGTTCTTTCGACCAATCGATTGGTCTACATTTTAAAACGTGTATTTTTCCTTATATAGATATGTGTTTTAATAAAATCAACTAAATTGATTTGCATTGAGCTTACGGTTTAATGAAATAAGACAAATGCCTCGAAGCGCCAGAGATCTAGATAACCAGAAGAAGAAAAAACGTAACCTGACTCAACTATTCTCCTCCCGCTCCTGCTGGCTTTCGCAGATTCTGCCAGTACTCTCCTGAAGTAGCCGGTAATAGGCTACACGAGGAGTTTGCAACCATTCTCATGTGGAATGCCAATTTATTTGACCATTTCTACCGATCTGCGTGCCAGTTATGGATTTCATATGCACATTTTCATGGAACAGTTTCATTTAATTTAGAATGTCTTTCTATCTCAAAATCATTGTCATGTGGTTACTCGAAATGATATCCAAATCTGAATGAACAGGATACAAACCTAAAAAGTAACTTCTATTGCCATTGCCAACAATAAAAAAATACCCTATATGATGCCAACAAATAAAAACATTGCAGGCTGCAGGTAGAAAATATCCTGATGAAAATAAATACATTATAAATCACATTGGCTACACATGTATCAACTATTAACTTGGGTCCGGCCTGAAGCTTGACACCATTGTATAAAATATTCTGGGCCCTCAGAGTTTCCGGCACCAGTGAGCTCGGGACAGACACAGCTGTAGGCTCTTTGCGCAAGGGATAAGAAGCAGTGCTTGACTTCAGCAGGGGCTCACTGGAGCGGAGTACCGGCACCTCAAATGTTCTACTGCTTGAGCTCCTGTTCCTCTTATAGAATATTAGCTCAAAAGTATTGTTGAGCTCCTGCACCTAAATATAAACAGTACCAGCACCCAAAATGAGTACCAGAACCTATTTCAGTCCAAGTCAAGCACTGATTAGAAGTAATCAGGTAGGCCTATTTTATGAAGTTTCCACTGGATCAGAGCATGACATTTTTCCCTTTCATGCTGAGTGGTTATCGAAAGGGAGAGAGCTGGAAAGATTTTTCAAATACATTGAGGAACTATTGTAATTCCCAGTGGATGCTTGCTGTTTGAGGTGAATAAAACAACTTTGAGAAACTCCACAGTGGTGGTGCGTTAAGCCAATCAGAAATACTATCAGATCACATTTATATGCCTACATTTACACGCAGGCCAGGTATCCTATAGGCCTACTTCTATGCGTGTGCTCAACTCAACATTGACAGGAGCGCTCCTAACAAAAGACAATGACTAAATTGACAAAACTCGTAAATGGAATGAAATAAACCAAAACTTGTTTCTCACAAGTGTAGCATAGGTTGTGCAAACAATGTGTCCACTCCGATAATGATAATGGGAAGACTGGAATAATAATATTGAATGCATTAACAGAAATTACCATAACCAAAGTAACAAACATTGTAGATTTAGGAATTAACGGTAAATGTACTACAGGTGATATACATTGCCTTCGAAAAGTATTCAGACCATTGACCTTTTTCCACATTTTGTTAGGTTACAGCCTTATTCTAAAATTAATAACGTGTTTTTTTCCCTCATCAAACACAATACCCCATAATGACAAAGCAAAAACAGGTTTTTATACATGTATTTATTACAAATAAAAAACAAATCACATTTACATAAGTAATTCAGACCCTTTATTCAGTACTTTGTTGAATCACCTTTGGCAGCAATTACAGCCTTGCGTCTTCTGGGATATGACGCTACAAGCTTGGCACACCTGTATTTGGGAAGTTTCTCCCATTCTTCACTGCAGACCCTCTCAAGCTCTGTCAGGTTGGATGGGGAGCATTGCTGCTCAAAAACACCATGCTTCACCGTAGGGATGGTGCCAGGTTTCCTCCAGATGTGACGCTTGGCATTCAGGCCAAAGAGTTCAAACTTGGTTTCATCAGACCAGAGAATCTTGTTTCTCATGGTCTGAGAGTTTTTAGGTGCCTTTTGGCAAACTTCAAACGGGCTGTCATGTGCCTTTTACTGAAGAGTGGCTTCCTTCTGGCCACTCTACCATTAAGGCCTGATTTGGTGGAGTGCTGCAGAGATGGTTGTCATTCTGGAAGGTTCTCCCATCTCCACAGAGGAACTTTGGAGCTCTTTCAGAGTGACCATCGGGTTCTTGGTCACATCCCTGACCAAAGCCCTTCTCCCCCGATTGCTCAGTTTTGCCGGGCGGCCAGCTCTAGGAAGAGTCTTGGTGGTTCCAAACTTCTTCCATTTAAGAACGATGGAGGTCACTGTGTTCTTGGGGACGTTCAATGCTGCAGAAATGTTTTGGTACCCTTCCTCAGATCTGTGCCTCGACACAGTCCTGTTTCGGAGTGCTACAGACAATTCCTTCGACCTCATGGCTTGGTTTTTGCTCTGACATGCACTGTCTACTGTGGGACCTTATATAGACAGGTGTGTGCCTTTCCAAATCATGTCCAATCAATTGAATTTACCACAGGTGGACTCCAATCAAGTTGTAGAAACGTCTCAAGGATGATCAATGGAAACAGGATGCAGCTGAGCTCAATTTCGAGTCTCATAGCAAAGGGTCTGAAGACTTATGTAAGTTATTTCAGTTTTTATTTTTGATACATTTGCAAACATTTCTAAAAACCTGTTTTTGCTTTGTGATTATGGGGAATTGTGTGTAGATTGATGAGGGGAAATTCTTATTTAATTAAGTTTAGAATAATGCTGTAACGTAACAAAATGTGGAAAAGGTCAAGGGGTCTGAATACTTTCCGAATGCACTGTATTTGTTGCTGCTCGACTAAAACAATCTCGGTTTACCAAAAGCCTAACTACCAAACAATTGACCAGTCGACCAATTGGGGTCAGCCCTAGTCCTGTTGGTTTCAGATTTGGTTAATCGGTACCGCTTCCCGTGCGGTACCAGTGCCAGGGAGCTCGGCCCCTACACACTACCCTCTGTAGCGCCCTATGGTCAGATGCCGAGCAATTGCCATACCAAGCGGTGATGCAGCCAGTCAGGATGCTCTCAATGGTGCAGTCTGGTAGGCTCGCGTCATTGCTGGGTTTCCCTTTGTAATCTGTAATCCGTGATAGTTTGCAAGCGCTGCCACATCCGATAAGCATCAGCGACGGCGTAGTAGGATTCAATCTTTAGTTCTGTATTGATGCTTTTCCTGGTCATTCCGGTGACTGATGTGGTAAACTCCTCAATGGATGAATCCCGGGAACATATTCCAATCTGCGCTAGCGAAACAGTCCTATAGTTTAGCATCCACTTCCGTATTGAGCGCATCTGTAGTACTTCCTGTTTGAGGGTTTGCTTGTAAGCAGGAATCAGGAGGATAGTGTTATGGTCAGATTTGCAAAATGGAGGGCGAGGGAGATGCTTGTATGCATTTCTGTGTGTGGAGTAAAGGTCATCGAGTTTTGTCGCCTCTAGTTGTACAGGCAACATGCTGGTAAAATTGATTTCAGTTTCCCTGCTTTAAAATCACCGGTCATTTTGTGCGACGCCTCTGAATGTGGTTTTTCTTGTTAGTTTATGGCCCTATACTGCTCGTTGAGTGCTTGTGGTAGTAAATAGACAGGTATGAAAAATATAGATCTTGGTAAATAGTATTGTCTGCAGTTTATCATGAGGTATTCTAACTAAGGCGAGCAAAATCTTGTTCTTCAGGTCCCGTTGATAGGATAGTCTCGAGCGGAGCTCGTCCAGTTTGTTCTCTCTCTAGTGATTGTACATTCGCTAATAGAACGGAGGGTAGTTGTGGTCTATTTGCTCGCCAACGTAGTCTCGTCAGCATGTCAGCTCGTTTACCTCTCTTGCGGCATCGCTTCCTCTTTCGAGTCCCAGGAATTAGGGTCTGGAGTAAGCAGAATGTCCAGAGCTGCCGACTTGTTGAAGTAGAAATTGTCATCCAAATCGAGGTTAGTGATATCCAGAAACTGTTTTCGGTCATAGGAAATGATGGCTGTGACATGAACAAAAAAAGTTAAGATCACCGTAATTTAGCACACAAAATGGCAGAATTGGTCAGGAGCCGTAAAGTGGTTGCTATCCACTGCAGTGCCATCTAAAAAACAACCATGGTTTGCCAGTTCCGTGATAAGATATTGTCAAACAATGAATGTGAAGAATGTATCTACACTGTATGTGCGTTAGCTAGCCAGCCAGTTTTAGAGGAATGATTCCATATTTTTTTTTTAAATGAACAAATATTGTATCATATAATAGTAAACTAAATATGATCAATTTTCAATCAATCAATTTTATTTTATATAGCCCTTCTTACATCAGCTAATATCTCGAAGTGCTGTACAGAAACCCAGCCTAAAACCCCAAACAGCTAGTAATGCAGGTGTAGAAGCACGGTGGCTAGGAAAAACTCCCTAGAAAGGCGAAAACCTAGGAAGAAACCTAGAGAGGAACCAGGCTATGAGGGGTGGCCAGTCCTCTTCTGGCTGTGCCGGGTGGAGATTATAACAGAACCATGCCAAGATGTTCAAAAATGTTCATAAGTGACAAGCATGGTCAAATAATAATCAGGAATATATCTCAGTTGGCTTTTCATAGCCGATCATTAAGAGTTGAAAACAGCAGGTCTGGGACAGGTAGGGGTTCCATAACCGCAGGCAGAACAATGAGACATTTATGGTCTGTTTACATATATTTTAGAGGCTATTTATACTGTAGATTTGTATAAAACCCATATAAACTCTATTTATAATTATGTGACTATTGTATGTTGACTAATTCAATTAGACAATTTCAGATACATCACATGCCTTACTTTTTATTTTCCTGCATAATTAAAAGCAGGAAATCCATCACCTATACTTCCAATTACATTGGTTTTGGATTTCTCCCTGACCAAGATGGCTGCCATTTTCGCCCCATTCTGGAACTTTAAAGGGTTTATGACCTAGCCCCTCTAGTAATTGAATAGGATCTCTATGGTATGTTCCTCATATCATTTATGGCAGGTGTAGGCAACTAGATTCAGCTGTGGGTATGTTCCTCATATCATGATATGTTCCTCATATCATCTACTGCAGGGGTAGGCAACTAGATAATAATTATTTAAAAAAAGATTTGACTAAAAACTTTACGGGCTTGTTTTGGGCCACCTGTTGCCGACCCCTGATCTATGGTATTACTATACCATTTCAGTTCTCTACTTCTGAGTTCCCCTTTCCTCCCCCTCATGCAAAAACAGCTCTGGGCATTTCCCTGGAAGCTAGAAGTCAGTGGTGTGCAGCAGTGGACCATAGCAGAATATTAGCTCATAAAGTGGAGATGAAGGGAGTTCAGTTCAAGCCATGAAAGTGGATGAGAAAATATGCTTGACTCGACTATGCATGATGTGCTGTATCTGACTGGCTGTGAAGAGAAGAAAATAATAGAAGTGCCAGAATCCCTTTATACCAGTTCCTCCTCCCTCCCTTACTGTGACTCATGGGAGAGAAAGAAATAACCTCTTTGTGGAGAGGACCCAAGAGCACCAACATGTGAAGTTCATGTGAACATGTCCAGTTGGTTGTCAGAGAGTCAATATTTGTTTATTATTATGGCATACAGTGCATTTGGAAAATATGCAGACCTCATTCTAAAATGGATTAAATAAATAAAAAGATCCTCATCAATCTACACACAATACCCCATAATGACAAAGCAAAAACAGGTTTTTAGAAATGTTTGAAAATGTATTAAAAATACAATTAGTTATATAAGTGTTCAGACCCTTTGCTATGAGACTCGAAATTGAGCTCAGGTGCATCCTGTTTCCATTGATCATCCCTGAGATGTTTCTACAACTTGATTGGACAGGCATGATTTGGAAAAAGCACACACCTGTCTATTTAAGTTCCCACAGTTGACAGTGCATGTCAGAGCAAAAACCAAGCCATGAGGTCGAATGGAATTGTCAGTAGAGCTCCGAGACAGGATTGTGTCAAGGCACAGATCTGGGGAAGGGTACCACAACATTTCTGCAGCATTGAAGGTCCCCAAGACCACAGTGGCCTCCATCATTCTTCAGATTGGTGGCTATTGAAAGCAGAATGTTGAAGCGAACTAGAGCGATGGGTAGGGCAGGGCAGCCTGGCCTGTCAAAGGAAGGGCAAACATTGCTTTCTGTGCTCATGTTACTGACTGCACACAAGTTCTAAATTAAGGCCCCCATTCCAGTTGGATCTAGCTACGCTGTGTGTGTGTGTGTGTGTGTGTGTGTGTGTGTGTGTGTGTGTGTGTGTGTGTGTGTGTGTGTGTGTGTGTGTGTGTGTGTGTGTGTGTGTGTGTGTGTGTGTGTGTGTGTGTGTGTGTGTGTGTGTGTGTGTGTGTGTGTGTGTGTGTGTGTGTGTGTGTGTGTGTGTGTGTGTGTGTGTGTGTGTAGAGCCATCTGAGGGTCAGTTTAGCACAGTGCCCTCTCACAAACACAAGGGACATTGGTATTTCCACCAGGCTGACACTGCTACTGGAGCCGCCAGGCTTGGAATCTTAGGGTAGGCCTACAGTCGTGGTCAAAAGTTTTGAGAATGACACAAATATTAATTTTCACAAAGTCTGCTGCCTCAGTTTTTATGATGGCAATTTGCATATACTCCAGAATGTTATGAAGAGTGATCAGATGAATTGCAATTAATTGCAAAGTCCCTCTTTGCCATGAAAATGAACATAATCCCCCAAAAAACATTTCCACTGCATTTCAGCCCTGCCACAAAAGGATGAGCTGATATCATGTCAGTGATTCTCTCATTAACACAGGTGAGTGTTGAGAAGGGCGGAAGTTAAGTAGTTAAGTATGAAAATGTATGCACTCACTAACTGTAAATCGCTCTGGATAAGAGCGTCTGCTAAATGACTAAAATGTAAAAATGTAAGTAACCCTTCAAAGTGTTGGGAAGCAAAATAGACAAGGCTTTCAGTGTTATCCCTAGCCAGCAGAAGGAGTGATCAAATAACATTTAGAGCAGTGGGGAAACGGTAAGCTCTTCAACAGCACTCAAACCGATGAACCACAGGAAATCACACAGTAGAATTATAGGCGCAACCGCATGTCTCTTATCGTTAAAGCATAAAGGGTTTTATGCTTGGGCCATTTTGTGCCAACACATTGTAGAACTCTGCTTGCCATGGACCCTAACAACTGGTGTACATCTGCTCATCAGCCTACACTCATGTTTTTTCGAGCATCTTATAGCCCAGAGCATTGGCACTCTGTAGGCCTACCCTAAGATTACATTTACATTTTAGTCATTTAGCAGACGCTCTTATCCAGAGCGACTTACAGTTAATGAGTGCATACATTTTTCATACTGGCCCCCCCGTGGGAAATGAACCCACAACCCTGGCGTTGCAAGCGCCATGGTCTACCAACTGAGCTACAGGGGACTATTCATGAGATCTCCTCTCCAAGCCTGGCGGCTCCAGTAGCAGTGTCAGCCTGGTGGAAATACCAATGTCCCTTGTGTTTGTGAGCGGGCACTGTGCTAAACTGACCCTCAGATGGCTCTACACACACACACACACACACACACACAGCGTAGTTAGATCCAACTGGAATGGGGGCCTTAATTTAGAACTTGTGTGCAGTCAGTAACATGAGCACAGAAAGCAATGTTTGCCCTTCCTTTGACAGGCCAGGCTGCCCTGCCCTACCCATCACTCTAGTTCGCTTCAACATTCTGCTTTCAATAGCCACCAATCTGAAGAATGTCAAGTCAGCAACCTTGGATGTTTTGGGGACTCATGCCCCCCTGCTTTGGGAGAAAGTCTAAGCCAGGGAAACACTACAGAACCTCACCAGGCAGCTGTCCCGCAATGCTCCTGACACTGAGCTGTCCTCGAGTCGCCAGAGCTGCCTGGAAAGGAGGGGTCTGGCAAAGTAAGCTAAGTTTCAAGAGAGGGCTAGCATCAGCACAAGTGCACGCTGTACAGATGCTGCTAGACAATATATGTCAGGGTCAGGGGGTTTTCTGGATCAAAAAGGGGCTTAGGTGGTGGGCGTGGCAGGGACGAGCTAATGGCTACGGTCGGCCCCTCGGCGCGGCTGAATTTTAGAGGAATTCGGCCGCACCCCCATCTTGGAGGTGTAGAGAAACCTTTGCATTTTTAAGACAATGTCTTGCAATTCTACACATTTCTCCATGGAGCTAAGATTTATTTTGACCATTTTAAAGCTTATTTCCTACAATTGTACATATTTTGTCATGGAGCTGAGAAAATACTTTGCTGTTTCAAAGCTAATTCCCTGCATTCTATGCATTTTGCCATGGCTAAAGCTGAGTTATTTTGCACAAACATAATAACAAAATCAATACTGTTAATTTCATGGTTTTAGGAAATGTCTATTCTCCCTGACTGTTTAGCTTTTATTTAGGTGATTTTTAGTTCTCAAAGATTAAATTATTAAAAAATATATATGGTCATTATCTTTTCTACATACTTTATCTGGTTTTAGTTGTTTAAGTTTACACTGAAAGCGTTTTTCCATCTCAAATGTATTTAATATTTATTTTTTTACACTGTTTGGCTCGCCCAAGGCTTTAAATGGCAGAAATATCCCTGAGGGTACTAGGGGTAGGCATCGAGCCAAGGAAATAAGACTACGATTATTAGGTTAGTGTAGGACTATAACATGATCAAGTGTGTTAGATTAGAAGAAGCCTTTGGGAGGAATGACCACGCTGCTCATTGAATGATCAATCTCAACCTAGCCTGCTAAACATCCTTGTCACTACAGGTGCACTCATTAATAGGGTTTCCCACTTTCCATAGCAGGACAGTTTGGTTAATGGCCCAGGCCTTAGATTTGAATAGTCTTTAGATCTTCTGGATTTGAATGCTCGTAAAGGTTTAAAAGGGAATGATGTCGGTCAATATAATACTACAACCATACAGTAGCTGGAGTGAGAAACATGGAGATTATAATGCTACTTAGCCTTGCGTTTTAGGCTTGTAGACTCAGATTCACAGCTGGTGAATTAGGCCTAGCCTAGCTACCAAGCTTCTAGTGATTTGCATGTAGTAAGTAGGCCTATCACCAATGCTCCCTCTATATCAGCCCGATCAGAGAAGCACAAGATTGAACTTTCTAGAGTTTTCCCCCTTAGTTAACACTATCAACATTTCGCTGTACTGTGGGAATTGTGCTCAAATCAACGCAATATTAGCCACTTTCAATGTAACATACCAAAACAAAATGAACTATGCAAGACTTAATATGCAAAACTAACTGAGCAATACATGTTCTTGTAGGCAGAGTGCATTGGAGTAGGATTATATTGCTTTGACAGGCAAGACTCAGGCCGTACTCTACACAGACCGGTGCGCCATAACAAATCAGAGCTGCAGTAGGCCTATATGCAAATAGCCATTGCCATACAGTGCATTCGGAAAGTATTCAGACCCATTGACTTTTTCCACATTTTAAATTACAGCCTTATTCTAAAATGGATTCATTTTCTTTCTTTTTTTCCCTCATCAATCTACACACAATACCCCATAAAGACAAAGCAAAAACAGGTTTTTTGAAATTTTGGCAAATGTATTAAAAATAAACACTGAAATATTACATTTACATAAGTATTCAGACCCTTTACTCTGTACTTTGTTGAAGCACCTTTGGCAGCGATTACAGCCTCGTCTTATTGGGTATGACGCTACAAGCTTGGCACACCTGTATTTGGGGAGTTTCTCCCATTCTTCTCTGCAGATCCTCTCAAGCTCTGTCAGGTTGGATGGGAAGCATCGCTGCGCAGCTATTTTCAGGTTTCTCCAGAGATGTTCGATCAGGTTCAAGTCCGGGCTCTGGCTGGGCCACTCAAGGACATTCAGAGACATGTCCTGAAGCCACTCCTGTATTGTCTTGGCTGTGTGCTTAGGGTCGTTGTCCTGTTGGAAGGTGAACCTTCGTCCCAGTTTGAGGTCCTGAGCGCTCTGGAGCAGGTTTTCATCAAGGATCTCTGTACTTTGCTCTGTTCATCTTTCCCTCAATCCTGACTAGTGTCCCAGTCCCTGCCACTGAAAAACATCCCCACGTCATGATCCTTCCACCACCATGTAGGGATGGTGGCAGGTTTCCTCCAGACGTGATTATTGGCCTTCATGCCAAAGTGTTCAATCTTGGTTTCATCTGACCAGAGAATCTTGTTTCTCATGATCTGAGTGTCCTTTAGGTGCCTTTTGGCAAACTCCAAGCGGGCTGTCATGTGCCTTTTACTGAGGAGTGGCTTCTGTCTGGCCACTCTACCATAAAGGCCTGATATGTGGAGTGCTGTAGAGATGGTTGTCCTTCTGGAAGGTTCCACCATCTCCACAGAGGAACTCTGGAGCTCCTTAAGAGTGACCATCGGGTTCTTGGTCACCTTCCTGACCAAGGCCTAAAGCCTTTCTCCCCTGATTGCTCAGTTTGGCTGTGCGGCCAGCTCTAGGAAGAGTCTTGGTGGTTCCAAACTTCTTCCATTTAAGAATGATGGAGGCCACTGTGTTCTTGGGGACCTTCAATGATGCAGACATTTTTTGGTACCCTTCCCCAGATCTGTGCCTTGACACAATCCTGTCTTGGAGCTCTACGGACAATATCTTCGACCTCATGGCTTGGTTTTTGCTCTGACATGCACTGTCAACTGTGGGACCTTTAAATAGACCGGTGTGTGCCTTTCCAAATCATGTCCAATCAATTGAATTTACCACAGGTGGACACCAATCAAGTTATAGAAACATCTCAGTGTCACGATCGTCTGAAGGAGGAGACCAATGCGCAGCGTTGCGAGTGAACATGATGACTTTATTAACTTAAAGCAACCACGAAGAAAACAACAAATGACGATACGTGAAGTTCTAAACTGAAATACGACTAACAGCAACAAAGAAACAATAACCCACAAAACAAAGGAGAAAACACACAGAATATATATGGCTCCCAATCAGAGATAACGAGCCGACAGCTGACACTCGTTACCTCCGATTGGGAGTCATAGACCAATCACCACAACACAAACAAAAATGAAACTCACCCATCCCCAACACCACCAAATGAAATACACCCAAACACATGAAAATGAACAACCCTGGCTCAATATTCAAAGTCCATAGAGCCAGAGTGTCACAGTACCCCCCCCTAAAGGTGCGAACTCCGGGCGCACCAACATCAGGACTAGGGGAGGGTCTGGGTGGGCGTCTGTCCATGGTGGCGGCTCTGGCCCCGGTCGTGATCCCCACCCCACCACAGTCACAACCTGCTTCGGTAGCTTCCTCCCAATGACCACCCTCCAACTAACCCCACCTGGACTAAGGGGCAACACCGGACTAAGGGGCAGCATCGGCCTAAGGGGCAGCACCGGGATAAGGGGCAGCACCGGGATAAGGGGCAGCACCGGGACAAGGGGCAGCACCGGGCTAAGGGGCAGCACCGGACTAAGGGGCAGCACCGGACTACGGGGCAGCACCGGGCTAAGGGACAGTACCTGACTAAGGGGCAGCACCGGACTAAGGGGCAGTACCAGGCTGAATGGCGGATCCCGGCTGGTCGGCTCTGTCGGATCCCGGCTGGACGGCTCTGGCGGATCCCGGCTGGACGGCTCTGGCGGATCCCGGCTGGACGGCTCTGGCGGATCCCGGCTGGACGGCTCTGGCGGATCCCGGCTGGACGGCTCTGGCGGATCCCGGTTGGACGGCTCTGGCGGATCCCGGCTGGACGGCTCTGGCGGATCCCGGCTGGACGGTTCTGGCGGATCCCGGCGGGACGGCTCTGGCGGATCCAGGCTGGACGGTTCTGGCAGATCCTGGCGGGACGGCTCTGGCGGATCCAGGCTGGACGGCTCTGGCGGATCCTGGCTGGACGGCTCTGGCGGACCCTGGCTGGACGGCTCTGGCGGATCCTGGCTGGACGGCTCTGGCGGATCCTTGCTGGACGGCTCTGGCGGATCCTGGCTAGACGGCTCTGGCGGATCCTGGCTAGACGGCTCTGGCGGATCCTGGCTGGACGGCTCTGGCGGATCCTGGCTGAACGGCTCTGGCGGATCCTGGCGGGACGGCTCTGGCGGATCCTGGCGGGACGGCTCTGGCGGATCCAGGCTGGACGGCTCTGGCAGATCCTGGCGGGACGGCTCTGGCGGATCCAGGCTGGACGGCTCTGGCGGATCCTGGCTGGACGGCTCTGGCGGATCCTGGCTGGACGGCTCTGGCGGATCCTGGCTGGACGGCTCTGGCGGATCCTGGCTGGACGGCTCTGGCGGATCCTGGCTGGACGGCTCTGGCGGATCCTGGCGGGACGGCTCTGGCGGATCCAGGCTGGACGGCTCTGGCAGATCCTGGCTGGCTGACGGATCTGGCGGATCCTGGCGGGCTGACGGATCTGGCTGCTCATGGCTGGCTGACGGATCTGGCTGCTCATGGCTGGCTGACGGATCTGGCTGCTCATGGCTGGCTGACGGATCTGGCTGCTCATGGCTGGCTGACGGGTCTGGCTGCTCATGGCTGGCTGACGGGTCTGGCTGCTCATGGCTGGCTGACGGGTCTGGCTGCTCATGGCTGGCTGACGGATCTGGCTGCTCATGGCTGGCTGACGGGTCTGGCTGCTCATGGCTGGCTGACGGATCTGGCTGCTCATGGCTGGCTGACGGGTCTGGCTGCTCATGGCTGGCTGACGGATCTGGCTGCTCATGGCTGGCTGACGGATCTGGCTGCTCATGGCTGGCTGACGGGTCTGGCTGCTCATGGCTGGCTGACGGATCTGGCTGCTCATGGCTGGCTGACGGGTCTGGCTGCTCATGGCTGGCTGACGGGTCTGGCTGCTCATGGCTGGTTGACAGATCTGGCTGCTCATGGCTGGCTGATGGTGCTGGCTGGGAGGCTGGCGGTGGAGGCGGACCCCAGCCTCGGATTGCAGTCATCACCTCCAGCAGGGCGGCTCCCATCTGCAGGAGCTGCTCTTTCTGGTTCCGAACCTGAGCTTCCAGTCTGATATGGGCTGCGTCGGCTCCTGCTGATTCCATAGCAGGTGTATGATTCTGTCTGGCGGAAGGCTCTAGCGGCTCCTGTCTGGCGGAAGGCACTAGCGGCTCCGATCTGGCGGACGGCTCTGAAGGCTCATGGCAGACGGGCGGCTTTGCAGGCTCAGTACAGACGGGCGGCTTATGCAGCGCTTGACAGACGGGCAGTTCAGACGCCATAGGGCCGACAGGCAGTTCAGGCGCCGTTGGGCAGACGGCCAGTTCAGGCGCCGTTGGGCAGACGGCAGACTCTGGCCGACTGGTGACGCACCCCGTAGGATTCGTGCGTGGAGCAGGAACAGGCCGGGCTGGGCTGGCGACGCGCACCTTATCCCTGGTGCGAGTGGCCGGAACAGGCCGGGCCGGGCTGGCGACGCACATCGTGGACCTGGTGCGTGGAGTAGGAACAGACCGGTCCGTACCGGGAACACCCACCACTGGCCTTAACTGGGGATCAAGAACGGACCGGACCAGACTGGGAACACACTTCAGTCTCTCATGCCGTGCCACAACAACTTCCCTCCCTCTACTCGCCAATGGCTCCCGTAATCCGATAGCCTTCTCTCCAGCTCTACCTGTGGCAGCCTCCTGCTGCCCAGGCGCCCAAGCCATGTGCCCCCCCCCAAAAAATTTTTGGGGAGTAACCACGGGCTTCCAGCCTCGACTCCGCGCTTCCTCTTCATACCACCTCCTCTCGGCTGCAGCTGCCTCCAGCTCTTCACGAGGGCGGTGATATTCCTCCTCATACCACCTCCTCTCGGCTGCAGCTGCCTCCAGCTCTTCACGAGGGCGGTGATATTCCTCCGGTTGTGCCCAAGGACCCTTTCCAGCCCGAATCTCCTCCCATGTCCAAAAGTCCTTAGGAGGCTTCCATAAATCCTGCGTAGGTAGGTCCTGTTGCCGCTTGTTACGCCGCTTGGTCCTCTTGTGGTGGGTTATTCTGTCACGATCGTCTGAAGGAGGAGACCAATGCGCAGCGTTGCGAGTGAACATGATGACTTTATTAACTTAAAGCAACCACGAAGAAAACAACAAATGACGATACGTGAAGTTCTAAACTGAAATACGACTAACAGCAACAAAGAAACAATAACCCACAAAACAAAGGAGAAAACACACAGAATATATATGGCTCCCAATCAGAGATAACGAGCCGACAGCTGACACTCGTTACCTCCGATTGGGAGTCATAGACCAATCACCACAACACAAACAAAAATGAAACTCACCCATCCCCAACACCACCAAATGAAATACACCCAAACACATGAAAATGAACAACCCTGGCTCAATATTCAAAGTCCATAGAGCCAGAGTGTCACACTCAGGGATGATCAATGGAAAAAGGATGCACCTGAGCTGAATTTCGAGTCTCATAGCAAAGGGTCTGAATACTTATGTCGATAAGGTATGTTTTTTATTTTTAATACATTTGCAAAAATGTCTAAGCTGTTTTTACTTTGTCATTATGGGGTATTGTGTGTAGATTGATGAGAAATGTTTGATTTAATCAATTTTAGAATAAGGCTGTAACGTAACAAAATGTGGAAAAGGTGAAGGGGTCTGAATACTTTCCGAATGCACCGTATATGGACATGCATGAGCCGTCGTGAGTAGATACGCTTGTTTTGAGATCAATGCGAATGCTGCATGGAGCCACCTGTGCACATTTGTTCATATTCTTTGCTAGTTAATGAGTTATTAGCCCATTTATTGCTAATTTCTAGTCAACAATGGGGGAGTGGTTGCTTCCGACGAGCACAAAATGTGTGCATTTCTATCCATCTTTGAAAAGCGAGTCAGGTAATGAGCTTTTAAAAAATATATATCTTAAAAGGGAAGTGTTGTATTTTGAGACGGTCTTGAATAAGCTAAATAGGCAGAGGGTAGCATAATTTGACTGATTCTCTGTAATAATGGTATGGGAATAATAATGAATTTTATTTTGTAAAGTCGTTTCTTTTATCAAACAACACATTTTCAGTCACCTCCTTGTCTGAAGGACAAATGGATAAACAGGTTAATGTCAAGCCCTCATGTTTTTTTCAAAAGTCTCATGGAATGTAGGCCTACATTGAACACCACACATTTGCTGCTACTGTAGGCTGAATGATATAACAACTATTTCCATGTTAAAATGTTATGTGATGTATTTTCTCCGTTGTTTTTTATGGTAGGCCGCTCTGGTAGGCCTACATTATGATCAAATAGCCACAATAACCTACTTGGCCACTGTTAAGACTAACTTAAAGCGGGTACAGCCTCAGTGTTAACAGTAAACGCGCACTGGAAGTTGCACAGAAATTTCACGATGTTCATGTTTGCGCCCAGCAGACCTGAAATTTGCGCATTGGCACATTTTTTTGAGGGAACATTGCCTATCACGTCAGCAATTGTAGGCTATTTATTGCCCATCCATTGGTTTTTTGAGCATTCATTCTCCTTGTATTTAGCCATTGAGTCTATTTGGCATTCCATATTGCATGCAGCCATGTATAGAATTATATTGCTCATCTGGGTTGGATGGCTTGGCATTCCTCAGGGTTATATGCAGTCCCCCTTGCACTCGCTGTCTCTGGAATGGGATCAGTGTTTGGTGCCAGGCGGATAGCGGTGCATGTGTGTGCGTCTGCCTTACTAATGGTCCTGACAGACTGGTGAGATCGAGTCACTCAACATTTGTTTGTACTAGCGTTGAGTCCCACACTTCATTGCCTCATAAAATTAGTAAGGGAAGGCATAGCTTTCAAAATGTCTCACTCCTCATTAAACTTACTTTATGTCCCAGTCTCTAGCTTTCATGTAGGCTTCTTATTCAAAGGATGGTTCCTCAAACATTTCAGATTTTCTAACGTGTAAGCTGTATCTCAATACTTAGGCTTAATTTCCACAGCAACTTCTCCCTCATGGCCACAACCTCAGGACTTGATGAACAATGCAATGTAGTGGAAACTATCAAGCCCTCTTACCTACCAAGGTTCTTGAAGGAAGGGAGACAACCAAAGTTGAGACACAGCCTCAGAGTGGAAAAGCTCCACTAAATACCTGCAAGAAGTCAGATAAGACGTCAAACCACCAACTCCTTTCAGAGGAAAATAAGCTGCAATTCTCTCTGTGGCCAGTAGATGTCAGCAGCATCAGAGCCTAAGCAGCACTGACCCTGTTATCTGAATGCTCTTGCTGCATTTTAATGATGGCCCAATGTAGGTAATCAAAGCCTTGCTGACCTTCCTTTGTGTGCGCCTCATTCTTCCGCTTGCGCCTGAATGGAAAATCAAAGAAAGAAAAATGAATAAATGGCTGGTTATCAAAGGCTGCCATGGGTTGTTGTTGTCTAGTCTACATACTGGATGGGAAACATCAATTTATCACACACACACACACACGTAATAAATACTTACGAATAAATATAGACACTCACCTACCCGTATCTACACAACACATTGTTCCTTACTATAGAGCAGGGTTCTTCAATTCCGGTCCTGGAGGGCCGAAACACCCCTGTTTTTCATCCTCTCCTTCTAATCAGGGGCTAATTCAGACCTGGGACACCAGGTAAGTGCAATTAACTACCAGGTAGAAATAAAAAACAGAAGTGTTTCGGCCCTCCAGGACCGGAATTGAAGAACCCTGCTATAGAGGCTACCTAGGCTTATAGTTTCAAGTTTATTATATAAAACATCATTGCATAACATTATGAAATGAGATGCTCTTTACATGATGAGGAAGACCACTGTAATAAACTTTAAAAATACATGGACATTGAAACACAACCGTAATCTAAAGTGATAAAATTTTTGGCTAAAGTTCAGATTTATCACTGGGCACATTACAGTTAAGAATTTAAGAAATTACCACAGGTACACTACAGGGTCAGTCTGTATGCTCTAGGCAGAAAGGACAGTTGGTGTCTTTTTGTTTGACTGATTGTATTGTTTCCCATTTCACAGGTTATAGTGGTTTGGTTTTGTGATCAGAGCCTGGAAAAGTGGGTGGGTCCCCTCCTTCAGTAGCCGAGTGAACTCACTTATTGTGGCCTCATCTCTTCTTGCCTCCGGGCTGTGTATACCCTAATGATACGGCAGCATCTTCTCTGAAGGCCTTCCATCTCTTTGATCAGGTGTTTTCGGAGACCTGCCCAAACTATAGCCATTAAAACCAGTAGATGGTGATAGTGCTGATGTTAACCACAAATATTTGAATTTGAAGCGTACCATTCATATTTAGCTGAATGGGGCTAAATGGCACCAAACAAATCGCTAAGGATCATGGAGAAAGTGGCCGTAACTAGCAAACGATCATGGTAGATGTAGTTGTTTTCATCCTGCCTGAGAGTCAACCGGAGCCTCCTCATAGCCTGCCAGCCCGTGATTGGTCTGTCAGCATTTGGTCCTGTGTGATGACAAAAGTAGTAGTCAGATTGGATCACTATTTAATAAAATATCTCGATTTGTAGCAAACTATAAAATAAATCACTGTGAGGATCGAACTTCATCATAATAAACTCATTTTAAAGCCAAAACGGCCGCCAATTTTTTTCTCCCAGTTTGGCCGTTCTGCCGATCGTACTTTACATAGGCTTTCTAGGGCAGACCAGGGCTTTTGGCACCGCTATCAGAGCTTGGGACTTCATGCTCCAGACCGGCCACTGGGTGCCTGGCCCAAACAGGTGAAGCATATTCCAGGACAGGCCTGATGAATGTCACATTTATCACAGTTTATTAGGTACACCCATCTAGTACCGGGTCGGACCCCCTTTGCTTCCAGAACAGTCTGAATTCTTCAGGGCATGGATTCTACAAGGTGTCGGAAACGTTCGTTGCTCAATTGGTATCAAGGGACCTAATGTGTGCCAGGAAAACATTCCCTACACCGGTATGCCACCAGCCTGTACCAGGCAGGATGGGTCCATGGACTCATGCTGCTAGCGACAAATCCTGACTCTGCCATCAGTATGAAGCAACTGGACCTCAAGTGTCCAGTGTTGGTGAGCGCGTGGCTACTGGAGCCACTTCTTGTTTTTAGCTGATAGGAGTGGAACCTGGTGTGGTCGTCTGCTGCAATAGCCCATCTGTGACAAGGATCGACGAGTTGTGCGTTCCAAGATGCCGGTCTGCACACCACTGTTGTATTGTGCCGTTATTTGTTTGTTGCCCGCCTGTTGGCTTGCACAATTCTTGATGTTGTTTGTTTGTCGCACCATTCCCGGGTAAACCCTAGACACAGTCGTGTGTGAAAAGCCCAGGAAGGCAGCTGTTTCTGAGATACTGGATCCGGTGCGCCTGGCACCGACGATCATACTATGCTCAAAGTCGCTTAGGTTACTCTTTTTGCCCATTCTTACATTCAATCGAACAGTAAGTGAATGCCTGTCTGCCTGCTTTATATAGCAAGCCACGGCCACGTGACTCACTGTCTGTAGGAGCGATCAATTTTCGTGAACTGGGTGGTGTACTTAATAAACTGAGTAAATTTGGCTTAGAACATCTGAAGAAATACCAGCGCGCTTGGCCACGCTCAGGTAATGGATTGTTGGTTGGGCTGTCTTCAGCATGTATCTGACGTGGGCCAAGGAGAGGTCAGAGAAGAGCTGCACCCCGATGAGCTTAAAGGTGTCCACGTTCCACTGCCTGGCCGTTCAGGAAAACAGGAGGAGGAGTCAATCTGTTTTTGAGGCTTCCCGCAGTCGTGGGTGAACAGGGAGTACAGGAGTGGACTAAGCACGCACGCCCTCGTGTTGAGGATCAGCGTGGCAGATGTGTTGTTGCCTACCCTCACCACCTGAGGGCGGCCCGTCAGGAAGTCCAGGATCCAGTTGCAGAGGGAGGTTTTTAGACCCAGGGTCCTTTATCTTAGTGATGAGCTTTGTGGGCACTATGGTGTTGAATGCTGAGCTGTAGTCAATAAACAGCATTCTCACATAGGTGTTCCTTTTGTCCAGGTGGGAAAGGGCAGTGTGGATTGAGATTGCGTCATCTGTGGATCTGTTGGGGCGGTATGCGAATTGGAATGGGTCTAGGGTTTCCGTGATGATGGTGTTTGATGTGAGCCATGACCAGCCTTTCAAAGCACTTCATGGCTACCGACGTGAGTGCTATGGGGTGGTAGTCATTTAGGCAGGTTACCTTCACTTTCTTGGGCACAGGGACTGTGGTGGTCTGCTTGAAACATGTAGATATTACAGACTCGGTCAGGGAGAGGTTGAAAATGTCAGTGAAGACACTTGCCAGTTGGTCCGCGAATGCTCTTTGTGCACATCCTGGTAATCTGTCAGGCCCTGTGGCCTTGTGAATGTTGACCTGTTTAAAGGTCTTGCTCACATTGGCTACGGAGAGCGTGATCACACAGTCGTCCGGAACAGCTGGTGCTCTCATGCATGCTTCAGTGTTGCTTGCCTCAACGGCATTTAGCCCATCTGGTAGGCTCGCGTCACTGGGCAGCTCACGGCTGGGTTTCCCTTTGTAGTCTAATAGTTTGCAAGCCCACATCCAACGAGCGTCAGAGCCGGTGTAGTAGGATTCAATCTTAGTCCTGTATTGACTCTTTGCCTGTTTGATGGTTCGTCTGAGAGCATAGTGGGATTTCTTATAAGCATCCGGATTATTGTCCCGCTCCTTGAAAGCGGCAGCTCTAGCCTTTAGATCGGTGCGGATGTTGCCTGTAATCCATGGCTTCTGGTTGGGATATGTACATACGGTCACTGTGGGGATGACGTCGTCAATGCACTTATTGATGAAGCTGGTGACAGAGGTGGTATACTCCTCAATGCCATTGGATGAATCCCAGAACATATTCCAGTATCTGCTAGCAAAACAGTCCTGTAACATCTGCGTCATCTGACCACTTCCGTATTGAGCGAGTCACTGGTACTTACTGCTTTAGTTTTTGCTTGTAAGCAGGAATCAGGAGGATAGAATTATGGTCAGATTTTCCAAATGGAGGGCGAGGGAGAGCTTTGTACGCGTCTCTGTGTGTGGAGTAAAGAGTTTTTTTCCCCCTCTGTTTGCACATGTGACATGCTGGTAGAAATTTAAGTTTGCCTGCATTAAAGTCCCCGGCCACTAGGAGCGCCGCTTCCTGATGAGCATTTTCTTATTTGCTTATGGCCTTATACAGCTCGTTGAGTGCGGTCTTAGTGCCAGCATCGGTTTGTGGTGGTAAATAAAAGGCTACGAAAAATATAGATAAACTCTCTTGGTAGATAGTGTGGTCTACAGCTTATCATGAGGTACTCTACCTCAGGCGAGCAATACCTCGAGACTACCTTACTATTAGACATCGCGCACCAGCTGTTATTGACAAATGGACACACACCCCCACCCCTCGTAGATGTTCTGTCCTGCCGATGCACGGAAAACCCAGCCAACTGTATATTATCCGTGTCGTCGTTCAGCCATGACTCGGTGAAACATAAAATATTACACTTTTTAATGTCCCGTTGATAGGGTAGTCTCTTTTCTTCATGCGAATAACAGGGATTTGGGCCTTGTCTGGGAGCAACATTATATCCTTCGCGTCCGACTCATTAAATAAAACATCTTTGTCCAGTTCGAGGTGAGTAATCGCTGTTCTAATATCCAGAAACTATTTTCGGTCATAAGAGACAGTAGCATCAACATTATGTACAAAATAAGTTACAAACAATGCGAAAAAACAAACAAAATAGCACAATTGGTTAGGAGCCAGTAAAACGGTGCCATTCTTCAATAAAATCAATGGACCACATTTCAGGGTGTTGTCTCCAAGAATCACAATAACTGGAATACTATATCTGTTTTGAATAGTACTGAAACATTCCAGGGCCTGGGAGTCAGATCGGGCCTCTTTAGAATATTTGAGGGGGTGATAGAGAACAGCAGACACAATGCCGTTAATACCACGTGGTAGGAGAGATGGTCTCAGCCAAATCCAAAAACACGCAAAGCTGTCATCCTCAAGGTCCAGTAAACGCTTGTGATGGATGCTGTGCGTTATGTACATGGCTACACCCCCACCACGAGGTTACTCTGGCCTTTCTATGCAGACTATAGCCTTGAATACTGACTATTGAGCCTGGGACATCTTCCTTTAACCAGGACTCGTTCACAGCTACAATGGCATTCTCGTTAGCCTGAGTCACAGAGTAAAGCTCATCTACCTTGTGTGTTAGGGATTGTGTGTTAGGGATTTTGTGTTATACAAGAAAGTTGGGAAGCACAGTCTTTGCATCTTTTGGGGCATTGTGTGCTCCACACCAGACAGTGCAGGGTGGACTAGATTCTGCAAGTCAACAGGGCAATAGGGCTTGTGCTGCTTTACGCGCTCACGAGTCTGGACAGGTATTCAAAGCACTGTTTTCTTCCCGTCTACAACCCCTTGGCTGTCGCGAAAGGCCAGACTGTGCTAGAGTCCATTTAAGATTCCGAAAAAAAGCTGCTGTCAGTTTTTACATTGCTCAAACTCAAACTTGATAATGCTAATACACACAGGAAATGCAAGTATTCACGGAATTACAAACTATTATAAAACAGGTAATGCAAGAGTGACCTCTGACTCAAACTGTTATAATGCAAGCTGCCAAACAAGGGTGCCAAGTTACAATTGTCAAGAGTCAGTGTTGGTGTTACCCAGGGACCGGAGGGCAACAAGATGGCTCCCATTCCCAACTGCTGTTTGGACATACAATTACAAGCCTACACAACTAAAATATTCTGAAATGATAACCGAAATCTATGGCCAAAGCGATGATAGAAGACTTTGGTTTAAGTAAATGTGTGGATGGCTGGTAAAAACTATGATTTGGAATGGATTAAGTATTTGCAGGAGAGCACCAAACCCTGTTGGCAGCCATCTTGAATAACCTCTGACCTCTGAGAATGTACTCTGTGAAACTGCTCTAAATGCTTTGTTTGCTTCATGTAAAATGAAAGTGAACGCTAAAGTAAAGTAAGACACTGACTAATAAAGCTTGCATCAAAAAATAACATTTGTTTTGCACAATTGAACATGAATTTAAGTGAAGTGGGGACATTTTGTTCTTGCAATATGGCAGTTCAACTGACTGTTTCTTTTTCTTCCTCTTTCGTTGCTCATTGTTCACTCTCTTGTTTCTCCTATGTAGCTGCTTCTGGAAGGTTCAGCACAGGATAGAATTATGAATGTGTTCTCTGTGTCTCTCTCTCTCACTTTCTCTCTCTCTATTTCTCTCTCTCTTCCTCCCACACAATCAGACTTTGAGAGCTCCCTGATGAAGTGGACTAGCTGTACAACTGGCTCGTAAAATGGACAGCCCATTTCCCTCCATTGTCCCCTTCGCGCTCTCACTCGCTCACACTCACTCACTCAGATAAGCTTTATAACATGAATGACAAAGCCACTGTTGCTAAACGAAGTGAGATAATGACATCAGCAATAACAGTAAAAACAAATAATCGTGATGGTGATTAGAGAGAGGGGACAGTATATACACTGAGTGTACAAAACATTAGGAGCACACCCTTTTACCCCCAGAACAGGATCAATTCGTTGGGGCATGGACTCTACAAGGTGTCGAAAGCATTCCACAAGGATGCTGGTCCATGTTGACTCCAATGCTTCCCACAGTTGTGTCAAATTGGCTGGATGTCCTTTGGGTGGTAAACCATTCTTGATACACATGAGAAACTGTTGAGCGTGAAAATCCCAGCGGTGTTGCAGTTCTTCACACTCAAACCGGTGCGCCTGGCACCTACTACCATACCTCGTTCAAAGGCACGTCAATATGTTGTCTTGCCCATTCACCTTATAATAATAATAATATGCCATTTAGCAGACGCTTTTATCCAAAGCGACTTACAGTCATGCGTGCATACATTTTTGTGTATGGGTGGTCCTTCTGAATGGCACACATACACAATCCATGTCTTAAGGATGAAAAATCCTTCTTTAACCCGTCTCCTCCCCTTCATCTACACTGATTGAAGTTCTTATTCTAAAATTGATTAAATTGTTTTTTCCCCCTCATCAATCTACACACAATACCCCATAATGACAAAGTGACAACAGGTTTTTTGAAATGTTTGCAAATGTATTTTTTAAAAATTTTTAATAGTGTTATTAAATACCTTATTTATGTAAGTATAAAGACCCTTTGCTATGAGACTCGAAATTGAGCTCAGGTGCATCCTTTTCCATTGATCATCCTTGAGATGTTTCTATAACTTGATTAGAGTCCACCTGTGGTAAATTCAATTGATTGGATATTAAATGCATGTAGTTCTGTCCTTGAGCTGTTCTTGTCTATTAATGTTCTGTATTATGTCATGTTTCATGTGGACCCCAGGAAGAGTAGCTGCTGCTTTTGCAACAGCTAATGGGGATCCTAATAAAATACCAAATACCAAATTTGGAAAGGCACACACCTGTCTATATAAGGTCCCACAGTTGACAGTGCATGTCAGAACAAAAAACAAGCCATGAGGTCGAAGGAATTGTCTATAGAGTTCTGAGATAGAATTGTGTCGAGGCACAGTTCTGAGGAAGTGTACCAAAAAATTTCTGCATCATTGAAGGTCCCCAAGAACACAGTGGCCTCCATCATTCTTAAAAGGAAGAAGATTGGAACCACCAATACTCTTCCTAGGGCTGGCCGCCTAGCCAAGCTGAGGAATCAGGGGAGAAGGGCCTTGGTCAGGGAGGTGACTAAGAACCCGATGGTTACTCTTAAGGAGCTCCAGAGTTCCTCTGTGGAGATGGGAGAACCTCCTAGAAGGACTACCATGTCTGCAGCGCTCCACCAATCAGGCGTTTATTGTAGAGTGGCCGGACGGAATCCACTCCTCAGTAAAAGGCACATGACAGCCCGCTTGGAGTTTGCCAACAGGCACCTAAAGGACACTCGGACCATGAGAAACAAGATACTCTGGATGGATGAAACCAAGATTGAACTCTTTGGCATGAATGCCAAACGTCACGTCTGGAGGAAACCTGGCACCATCCCTACGGTGAAGCATGGTGGTGGCAGCATCATGCTGTGAGGATGTTTTTCAACGGCAGGGAATGGGATACTAGTCAGGATCTTGGCAAAGATGAATGGAGCAAAGTACAGAGAGATCCTTGATGAAAACCTGCTCCAGATAGCTCAGGACCTCAGACTGGGGAGAAGGTTCAGCTTCCAACAGGACAACGACCCTAAGCACACAGCCAAGACAATGCAGGAGTGGTTTCGGGACAAGTCTCTGAATGTTCTTGCGTGGCCCATCCAGAGCCCGGACTTGAACCCAGAATGAACATCTCTGGAGAGACCTGAAAATAGCTGCGCAGCGATGCTCCCCATCCAACCTGACAGAGCTTGAGAGGTTCTGCAGAGAAGAATGGGAGAAACTCCCCAAATACAGGTGTGCCAAGCTTGTAGCGTCATACCCAATAAGACTCGAGGCTGTAATCGCTGCCAAAGGTGCTTCAACAAAGTTCAGCGTAAAGGGTCTGAATACTTATGTAAATGTGATATTTCATTTTTTTATATTTAATAAATGTACAAAAATGTCTAAAAACCAGTTTCTCCTTGTCCTTATTGAGTATTGTGTATAGATTGATGGGGGGGGGACAATGTAATCCATTATAGAATAAGGCTGTAACGTAACAAAATGTGGAAAAAGTCAAGGGGTCTGAATACTTTCCGAAGGGCACAACGGCCACTTTGGCCTCAAAAGGCATGGATTTTTTAGCGGGCATTACGGCCACACAGGGGGGATGCCGCCGGGAAATTTGAGGCCTGGTGAGAATATTATCAGGTGCTTGTCAAATTGTGAATGACAGACTGATGAAGTGAGTGCAGCTTGCGATTTTTTTCAAATCAACATCAGAGTCCCATCATGCAGCCTTAGAATGTATTAAACATCAAATCATATAGCCCAACATTTGTATCACAACTAAAGTTGCATAAATAACTCTATATTAAGCATATAGGAGGACCAGTTTCTTTGTTAACCGCTCAACACAGAATAGCCGCCCGCATGTGCGCACTTCCTTTGAAACCGTTTGGAGAAAATATCCTTTCTATTTTATTGAGCTATGTTCAATTGTATTCTTCATACTATAAAATAAAATAAAATTATGCCACGGAATTCTAAGCAAATCTTGTCTGCTAAATTTACTAGTGTAGCCCACAGACATATGGCATAGCCAGATCAGGGCCTAATATAAGGACAACTCAGAGTATGCTATTCTGTTCTTCTGATATAGACTACATTTTCTTCATATCATGTTTCTTTAGACCTGTCTAAAATAAATAGCGGATTTGTTGTGATGGTGTAGGCTATATTAAATTGATTTATTAAACTTTTTGAAATTTAGATGTTCCAAAGGTCTGTATCAGTGGCTTGTAGGCTATGCGAGGAAGCCAGGAGATGCTAAACGCATTTATGCTAATTAATGGTAAATTAAAGTGAGACTGGCAGTTATTTGCTTGACAATCACCGGCTGACAATTTCATGACCGCCACAGCCCTAGGTGTGTGCATATAGGAGTGTGTGGCTAAGTGTGTGAGTGTATTAGATGTTATTTGATGTATTATTCAATGTGTATTTAGTGTACATACAGTTCAAGTCGGACGTTTACATACACTTAGGTTGGAGTCATTAAAACTTGTTTTTCAACCACTCCACAAATTTCTTGTTAACAAACTATACTTTTGGCAAGTCGGGTAGGACATCTACTTTGTGCATAACACAAGTAATTTTTCCAACAAATGTTTACAGACAGATTATTTCACTTATAATTCACTGCATCACAATTCCAGTGGGTCAGAAGTTTACATACACTAAGTTGACTGTGCCTTTAAACAGCTTGGAAAATTCCAGAAAATGATGTCATGGATTTAGAAGCTTCTGATAGGCTAATTGACATAATTTGAGTCAATTGGTGGTGTACCTGTGGATGTATTTCAAGGCCTTCCTTCAAACTCAGTGCCTCTTTGCTTGACATTATCGGAAAATCAAAAGAAATAAGCCAAGACCTCAGAAAAAAAATTGTAGACCTCCACAAGTCTGGTTCATCCTTGGGAGCAATTTCCAAATGCCTGAAGGTACCACGTTCATCTGTACAAACAATAGTACGCAAGTATAAACACCATGGGACCACGCAGCCGTCATACCGCTCAGGAAGGAGATGCGTTCTGTCTCCTAGAGATGAACGTACTTTGGTGCGAAAAGTGCATATCAATCCCAGAACAACAGCAAAGGACCTTGTAAAGATGCTGGAGGAAACAGGAAAAAAAGTATCTACAGTGAGGGAAAAAGTATTTGATCCCCTGCTGATTTTGTACGTTTGTCCACTGACAAAGACATGATCAGTCTATAATTTTAATGGTAGGTTTATTTGAACAGTGCGAGACAGAATAACAACAAAAAAATCCAGAAAAACGCATGTCAAAAATGTTATAAATTGATATGCATTTTAATGAGGGAAATAAGTATTTGACCCCTCTGCAAAACATGACTTAGTACTTGGTGGCAAAACCCTTGTTGGCAATCACAGAGGTCAGATGTTTATTGTAGTTGGCCACCAGGTTTGCACACATCTCAGGAGGGAATTTGTCCTACTCCTCTTTGCATATCTTCTCCAAGTCATTAAGGTTTCGAGGCTGACGTTTGGCAACTCGAACTTTCAGCTCCCTCCACAGATTTTCTATGGTATTAAGGTCTGGAGACTGGCTAGGCCACTCCAGGACCTTAATGTGCTTCTTCTTGAGCCACTCCTTTGTTGCCTTGGCCGTGTGTTTTGGGTCATTGTCATGCTGGAATACCCATCCACGACCCATTTTCAATGCCCTGGCTGAGGTAAGGAGGTTCTCACCCAAGATTTGACGGTACATGGCCCCGTCCATCATCCCTTTGATGCGGTGAAGTTGTCCTGTCCCCTTAGTAGAAAAACACCCCCAAAGCATAATGTTTCCACCTCCATGTTTGACGGTGGGGAGGGTGTTCTTGGGGTCATAGGCAGCATTCCTCCTCCTCCAAACACGGCGAGTTGAGTTGATGCCAAAGAGCTCGAATTTGGTCTCATATGACCACAACACTTTCACCCAGTTCTCCTCTGAATCATTCGGATGTTAATTGGCAAATTTCAGACGGGCCTGTATATATGTTTTCTTGAGCAGGGGGACCTTGCGGGCGCTGCAGGATTTCAGTCCTTCACGGCATAGTGTGTTACCAATTGTTTTCTTGGTGACTATGGTCCCAGCTGCCTTGAGATCATTGACAAGATCCTCCCGTTTAGTTCTGGGCTGATTCCTAACCGTTCTCATTATCATTGCAACTCCACGAGGTGAGATCTTGCATGGAGCCCCAGGCCGAGGGAGATTGACAGTTCTTTTGTGTTTCTTCCATTTGAGAATAATCGCACCAACTGTTGTCACCTTCTCACCAAGCTGCTTGGCGATGGTCTTGTAGCCCATTCCAGCCTTGTGTAGGTCTACAATCTTGTCCCTGACATCCTTGGAGAGCTCTTTGGTCTTAGCCATGGTGGAGAGTTTGGAATCTGATTGATTGATTGCTTCTGTGGACAGGTGTCTTTTATACAGGTAACAAGCTGAGATTAGGAGCACTCCCTTTAAGAGTGTGCTCCTAATCTCAGCTCGTTACCTGTATAAAAGACACATGGGAGCCAGAAATCTTTCTGATTGAGAGTAGGTCAAATACTTATTTTCCTCATTAAAATGCAAATCAATTTATAACATTTTTGACATGCGTTTTTCTGGATTTGTTTGTTATTCTGTCTCTCACTGTTCAAATAAATCTACCATTAAAATTATAGACTGATAATTTCTTTGTCAGTGGGCAAACGTACAAAATCAGCAGGGGATCAAATACTTTTTTCCCTCACTGTATATCCACAGTAAAACGAGTCCTATATCGACATAACCTGAAAGGCCGCTCAGCAAGGAAGAAGCCACTGCTCCAAAACCGCCATTTAAAAAAGCCAGACTACGGTTTGCAACTGCACATGGGTACAAACATCATACTTTTTTGAGAAATGTCTTCTGGTCTGATGAAACAAAAATAAAACTGTTTGGCCATAATGGCCATCGTTATGTTTGGAGGAAAAAGGGGGTAGCTTGCAAGCCGAAGAACACCATCCCAACCGTGAAGCACGGGGGTGGCAGCATCATGCTGTGGGGGTGCTTTGCTGCAGGAGGGACTGGTGCACTTCACAAAATAGATGGCATCATGAGGAAGGAAAATAATGTTGATATATTGAAGCAACATCTCAAGAGATCAGTCAGGAAGTTAAAGCTTGGTCGCAAATGGGTATCCCAAATGGACAATGACCCCAAGCATACTTCCAAAGTTGTGGCAAAATGGCTTAAGGACAACAAAGTCAAGGTATTGGAGTGGCCATCACAAAGCCCTGACCTCAATCCTATAGAAAATTGGTGGGCAGAACTGAAAAAGCGTGTACGAGCAAGGAGGCCTACAAACCTGACTCAGTTACACCAGCTCTGTCAGGAGGAATGGGCCAAAATTCACCCAACTTATTGTGGGAAGCTTGTGGAAGGCTACCTGAAATGTTTGACCCAAGTTAAACAATTTAAAGGCAATGCTACCATTTACTAATTGAGTGTATGTAAACTTCTGACCCACTGGGAATGTGATGAAAGAAATAAAAGCTGAAATAAATCATTCTCTACTATTATTCTGACATTTCACATTCTTAAAATAAAGTGGTGATCATAACTGACATAAAACAGGAAAGTTTTACTAGGATTAAATCTCAGGAATTGTGAAAAACTGAGTTTAAATGTATTTGGCTAAGGTTTATGTAAACTTCCGACTTCAACTGTACATGAGGTGTGGTGTGTAATTATTTACAGAAATTAAATTAGTAAAAAATCATTCAATAAGGAAACAAAACAAAAGAGAACAAAAACACTAACAACTGCAAAATCTATCACATTTCTGGTTGTGGCACATGGTGCGAAATTTAGCTGCCAGCTTAGCTGACTTCTGCTCCTCTCCAAGCAGGATGGGAAGTTTATGTACAGGGATCTGTCTAAAGTTTGGTATATATGTTGTCATATTTTGGGCAGGAACACAGGAAGTGCATCTGTTTCTACCTCCTGTAAATCACAATACCTACATATTCTCTGATCTCTTGGCAGCCAAGATTTATGGTGTCTTGCTTTTTCAATTTCCAGACTGTGGTCGCTCATCAGCCTTTATTTTGGCAGGAGTTTTTTTCCTTTTACATCTTGGAGGCTTCGATATTCAGCCAACGATTTAGGGACAGATAACAATCAAGTTTAGTTTGTCCAATTGCTTTCAATTTGGAGTCAATTTGTTTGATTTTGTAGGTAGGGAGGGGTGTACATGAGAGGGGGGGGGGGCTCATCAGAGTAGCAAAGTACAGTTGGTATTTGGTATTTTATTAGGATCCCCATTTAGCTGTTGCAAAAGCAGCAGCTACTCTTCCTGGGGTCCACACAAAACAAGAAAAATTACATAATACAGAACATTAATAGAGAAGAACAGCTCAAGGACAGAACTACATACATTTAAAAACTGCACAGACAGCCTACATATCAATACATACACACAGTATCTAGGTCAAATAGGGGAGAGGCGTTTTGCCGTGAGGATTTGCTTTATCTGTTTTTTGAAACCGGGTTTTCTGTTTATTTGAGCAATATGAAATAGAAGGGAGTTCCATGCAATAATGGCTCTAAATAATACTGTACGCTTCCTTTAATTTATTCTGGATTTGGGTACTGTGAAAAGATCACTGGTGGCATGTCTGGTGGGGTAAGTGTGTGTGTCAGAGCTGTGTGTAAGATGACTATGCAAACAATTTAGAATTTCTTATAAAAAGAAGTGATGCAGTCAGTCTCTCCTCAACTCCTAGCCGAGAGAGACTGGCATGCATAGTATTTATATTAGCCCTCTGATTACAATGAAGAGCAAGACGTGCTGCTCTCTTCTGGGCCAGTCGCAGCTTAACCCTCTAAGATTGATGTCCGCGCCCCCCACATAATTCAAATTAGCATAATACAAAGATCTGCATCAAAATCCGTAATTTTAAGCTAAAGATATTTTTTGGTTGTTGAATTGGATGCTTCTCAATCAACCGCATCCTTCTATGTAACACTTCTGCATCTGCGGTGAAAGGTGACAGAGCTAGAGCGGTGTTTGTCAGACCATGAGACATCCAGAAAATCGGTCTTCTCACAAAATCGTCTCTAGCGTCCGAATGGTTTGGCCTACAAACTATTATGGAAAATGAGACTCTCACGAACACGATGGTGTTCTCCGTTTTGCTCTACGACCAACACAAGTGTCTTGCGACTCGTCTGAAGTCGGGACAGCCGATCTGCTAACGTTTGTCTGCAGCGTCCGAACAGTTTGGGCTACATGCTAATATGACCCCTCTGGGTTAATGTCGGTATTTTTATTTTTTATTTTTTTGCTCTAGGACGCCCACAGGCCACACAAGACTCGTCTGAAGGTCCCCCGGTACCAGTTGAAAACATTAATGGAAGAATATATGGAGACTGTTTAGTGACAAAAATAAGGGGTTAAATACATGTCAAAAGAAATAACAAATGTTTCCTGATCTTTCTTATATCTCTCAGATATAGGGCAGACACTTAAGTGATAATGCCCTCGAAGCCGGTGTTTGGAGGATATATTGGCACGGGTGTTGTTAATATGTCCGTTCCAATATATCCTCCAAACACCGGCTTTGAGGGCATTATCACTTTTATACAATGAATTACAAACATATTCAAATAATGATTTGACATTTTCATTAAAAACATTATTTTGATGAATTTATTCATACTATTTCACCCTTCCACAAGATAAAGTCCCGACACAAATCTAGGGTTGCTACCCAAGCTGGCTGGTCGTTCGTTCTATCGTTTCGGTTGCTAGAGACGCGACCCAGTCGTTCAGTCTTTTTGTTTTGTATCTATGGACCCAGTCGTTCATTCTAAATGTTCCATTGCCATACTGGCTGGCAACGTTCTTATCCCTTGCTTGCTAGCTAGCCAACTACGGCTAATTTACAGTCACGTCAAAAAGTGCAGCCAGAATAACAGCAAAGTAGCTGCATTTGCATTTGTTTAAGCTGTTTTCTAGTGACATTTATTTGGATACATCCATAACAATGAGCTAATGAGGCGCGATTTCGCCTGGCATAGAAAATGTTCTCACTCATCAGGACACTATTGTTCAGAGGAGCTAGCCAACAACACAGCTAACACAATCACTTCAAACTGAAGATGGAAAGACTGCAAACTAGATTCACTTCGTTTGTCAATTGACATTTATTTTTATATATCCATAAAATTGATGCCAGCTGATTCATGATTTCAACTGGCTGAGAAACGCTGCCTGCCTGTCTCTCGTCCCAACTCCCGACACGTCCGTTACTATGCGACAGCTGGAGATCGAATTTGAATATTGAAACAATGTTGCAAATGTCGGAGAGACAGACAGCAAGGTTTATACAAATTACCGCTGTTGAAAACTAAATGTTAGTCTAAAAGAAATGTGAGATAATGTCTAGATGCTTTTTATAGTGGAGATCAAGTTTATAAAGTGCCTGGCTGGGCTGATGACACATGGGATTGTGCAGTCAGATGGAACAGAGTAAATAGGCATTTTAACGTGATAGATTAAGCCGGTGGTAATTTGTGGAATAGACACCGGTCACTTGATGTCATCCTACGGTTGTTGAGTGACATTCGAATGAGTTGGCGGTCATCCCGGTCAGTAGAGAGTTGTTTTCGCCCTCTGCCGGTCTGTAGCTTTGTTGTCCCCAATGTCTGCTGCTTGACCTTGTTCTTATGAACCACCGTCTTTGAAATTTTAAGGATGGAAGCAACCTGACGCTCACTGTATCCCTCTGCCAGTAAAGCCAGAATTGAACCCTTCTTTTCCTCACTCAAAACTATTGACCATGCCAAAACTTTTGGCATGGTCAATAGTTATTTTTTGATTAATATTACTTTTGAGGTACTATTAGCACTGTTTTTGCCATCCAGCTGGTCCTATTGCAAGAGGATAGTGATGACCACAGCAGTGGTTTTTATACTTTTCCTCGTTAAATAAGATTAGGTTCATGTGATCACCTAATCAGTACCTAATTCAGTAGAATGAGGTGTGCCTGTGTTGGAATTCAACAGACACTGGAATAGAATGGCTGTCATACATGTAGAGATGCTGATTTAAGAAGAATTTGCAGTGGTCTCTTAATTTTTTCCAGAGCTGTATATTTCCTGATCTTTTTTATATCCCAGCTTGGATTCTTATGGGTTCACTAGGTCTTTCTTTGCAGCACTTGACCACCTGACTGGACAATAATCAAGATAAGACAAACCTAGAGCCTGCAGGACTTGCTTTTTGGAGTGCAGTGTCAAAAAAGCAGAGCATTTTTTTTATTATGGGCAGACCTCTAAGGTAACACCAAGTAATTTAGTGTCCTCAACTTGTTCAACAACCACACCATTCATTTACCAGATTCAGCTGAACACTAGAGTTTAGGGGATTGTTTGTATCAAATACAATGCTCTTAGTTTTAGAGATGGTCAGGACCAGTTTATTACTGGCCACCCCATTCCAAAGCTGAGCTGTGGTTGCTTACACGTACAGTGGAGAGAACAAGTATTTGATACACTGCCGATTTTGCAGGTTTTCCTACTTACAAGGCATGTAGAGGTCTGTAATTTTTATCATAGGTACACTTCAACTGTGAGAGACGGAATCTAAAACAAAAATCCAGAAAATCACATTGTATGATTTTTAAGTAATTAATTTGCATTTTATTGCATGACATAAGTATTTGATACATCAGAAAAGCAGAACTTAATATTTGGTACAGAAACCTTTGTTTGCAATTACAGAGATCATACGTTTCCTGTAGGTCTTGACCAGGTTTGCACACACTGCAGCAGGGATTTTGGCCCACTCCTCCATACAGACCTTCTCCAGATCCTTCAGGTTTCGGGGCTGTCGCTGGGCAATATGGACTTTCAGCTCTCTCCAAAGATTTTCTATTGGGTTCAGGTCTGGAGACTGGCTAGGCCACTCCAGGACCTTGAGATGCTTCTTACGGAGCCACTCCTTAGTTGCCCTGGCTGTGTGTTTTGGGTCGTTGTCATGCTGGAAGACCCAGCCACGACCCATCTTCAATGCTCTTACTGAGGGAAGGAGGTTGTTGGCCAAGATCTCGCGATACATGGCCCCATCCATCCATCCTCCCCTCAATACGGTGCAGTCGTCCTGTCCCCTTTCCAGAAAAGCATCCCCAAAGAATGATGTTTCCACCTCCATGCTTCACGGTTGGGATGGTGTTCTTGGGGTTGTACTCATCCTTCTTCTTCCTCCAAACACGGCGAGTGGAGTTTAGACCAAAAAGCTATATTTTTGTCTCATCAGACCACATGACCTTCTCCCATTCCTCCTCTGGATCATCCAGATGGTCATTGGCAAACTTCAGACGGGCCTGGACATGCGCTGGCTTGAGCAGGGGGACCTTGCGTGCGCTGCAGGATTTTAATACATGATGGCGTAGTGTGTTACTAATGGTTTTCTTTGAGACTGTGGTCCCAGCTCTCTTCAGGTCATTGACCAGGTCCTGCCGTGTAGTTCTGGGCTGATCCCTCACCTTCCTCATGATCATTGATGCCCCACGAGGTGAGATCTTGCATGGAGCCCCAGACCGAGGGTGATTGACCGTCATCTTGAACTTCTTCCATTTTCTAATAATTGCGCCAACAGTTGTTGCCTTCTCACCAAGCTGCTTGCCTATTGTCCTGTAGCCCATCCCAGCCTTGTGCAGGTCTACAATTTTATCCCTGGTGTCCTTACACAGCTCTCTGGTCTTGGCCATTGTGGATAGGTTGGAGACTGTTTGATTGAGTGTGTGGACAGGTGTCTTTTATACAGGTAATGAGTTCAAACAGGTGCAGTTAATACAGGTAATGAGTGGAGAACAGGAGGGCTTCTTAAAGAAAAACTAACAGGTCTGTGAGAGCCGGAATTCTTACTGGTTGGTAGGTGATCAAATACTTATGTCATGCAATAAAATGCAAATGAATTACTTAAAAATCATACAATGTGATTTTCTGGATTTTTGTTTTAGATTCCGTCTCTCACGTGTACCTATGATAAAAATGACAGACCTCTACATGCTTTGTAAGTAGGAAAACCTGCAAAATCGGCAGTGTATCAAATACTTGTTCTCCCCACTGTATATGGTTGAATCCTCAGCATACATGGACAAACAGGCTTTTTTTAATGCCAGTGGCAGGTCATTGGTAAAAATAGAAAAGAGTAGAGGGCCTAGAGAGCTGCCATGTGGTACAGCACACCCTACATGTTTAACATTAGAGATGCTTCCATTAAAGAAAACTCTGAGTTTAGTTAGATAGCTCTGAATCCAAGATATGGCAGAGGTTGAAAATCCATAAAACATAAGTTTTCTCAACAACAGGTTATGGTCAATATCAAAGGCTGCACTGAAATCTGACAGTACAGCTGCCACAGTCTTCTTATTATCAATTACTTTCAACCAATCATCATTAATTTGTGTCAGTGCAGTACATGTTGAGTGCCCTTCTCTATAAGCATGCTGAAAGTCTGTTGTCAATTTGTTTAAAGAGAAATAGCATTGTATTTGGGCAAACACAACAGTTTGCTAAGAGCTGGCAACAAGCTGATAGGTCTGCTGTTAGAACCAGTAAAGGTCGCTTTACCACTCTTGGGTAGCGGAATGACTTTGGCTTCCCTCCAGGCCTGAGGACAAAGACTTTCCTCTAGGCTCAGATTAAAGATATGACTGCTAGGAGTGGCCATAGTGAGTTACCATCCTCAGTAACTTTCCATCTAAGTTGTCCATGCCAGGAGGTTTATAACAATAATTTTTCCACCTCTCCCACACTAACTTTACAAAATTCAAACTTGCAATGCTTTTCTTTCATTCTTTGTTTTTTAATGCGTGAATACGATGGCTCACTGTTCATTGTTGGCATTTCCTGAATAACGTAATCATTAAAATAATTAACATCAAATGGTTTTATGATGAATAAACCATCTGATTCAATGAACGATGGAGTTGAATTTTGTAAGGATTGTACCCTTTTTTTTTAATTTTCGCCTAAAATGACACCCAAATCTAACTGCCTGTAGCTCAGGACCTGAAGCAAGGATATGCATATTCTTGACACCATTTGAAAGGAAAGACTTTGATGTTTGTGGAAATGTGAAATTAGTGTAGGTGAATATAACACATTAGATCTGGTAAAAGATAATACAAACCAAAAAACATGCATTTTCAATCATCTTTGAAATGCAAGGGAAAGGCTGCAATATAATATTGCAGTTTAGGCGCAATTTAGATGTTGGCCACTAGATGGCAGCAGTGTGTTCAAAGTTTCAGATAGATCCAGTGAAGCATTGCAATACTGGACTATTTTGTATGAAGTCTGCCCAAATGTGCCGAATTGGTCAATTGATACATTTCCAAGTACATAACTATAGAGAACATACAAAAATTATATGGTAATACATTTACATTTACGTCATTTAGCAGACGCTCTTATCCAGAGCGACTTACAAATTGCTGCATTCAACTTATGATAGCCAGTGGGACAACCACTTTTTTTGTATTATTATTATTATCATTTTTTGTGGGGGGGGGTAGAAGGATTACTTTTCTACTATTCCAGGTATTCCTTAAAGAGGTAGGGTTTCAAGTGTCTCCGGAAGGTGGTCAGTGACTCCGCTGTCCTGGCGTCGTGGGGGAGCTTGTTCCACCATTGGGGTGCCAGAGCAGCGAATAGCTTTGACTGGGCTGAGCAGGGACCGTGCTTCCGTAGAGGTAAGGGGGCTAGCAGGCCAGAGGTGGATGAACGTAGTGCCCTCGTTTGGGTGTAGGGTCTGATCAGAGCCTGAAGGTAAGGAGGTGCCGTTCCCCTCACAGCGCCGTAGGCAAGCACCATGGTCTTGTAGTAGATGCGAGCCTCAACTGGAAGCCAGTGGAGTGTGCGGAGGAGCGGGGTGACATGAGAGAACTTGGGAAGGTCGAACACCAGACGGGCTGCAGCGTTCTGGATAAGTTGTAGGGGTTTAATGGCACAGGCAGGGAGCCCAGCCAACAGCGAGTTGCAGTAATCCAGACGGGAGATGACAAGTGCCTGGATTAGGACCTGTGCCGCTTTCTGTGTAAGGTAGGGTCGTACTCTGCGAATGTTGTAGAGCATGAACCTGCAGGATCGGGTCACCGCAGCTCCGTCTTGCCGAGGTTCAGCTTGAGGTGGTGATCCGACATCCACACTGATATGTCTGCCAGACATGCAGAGATGCGATTCGCCACCTGGTTATCAGAAGGGGGAAAGGAGAAAATTAATTGTGTGTCGTCTGCGTAGCGATGATAGGAGAGACCATGTGAGGATATGACAGAGCCAAGTGACTTGGTGTATAGAGAGAATAGGAGAGGGCCTAGAACTGAGCCCTGGGGGACACCAGTGGTGAGAGCACGTGGTGCGGAGACAGATTCTCGCCACGCCACCTGGTAGGAGCAACTTGTCAGGTAGGACGCAATCCAAGAGTGAGCAGCGCCGGAGATGCCCAACTTGGAGAGGGTGGAGAGGAGGATCTGATGGTTCACAGTATCAAAGGCAGCATATAGGTCTAGAAGGATGCAGAGGAGAGTGAGTTTTTTTTTTCTTCTTTTTTTTTAATGGGGTAGATCAGCTTAATATTGCAGATTGATGGAAGTTACAATCTATGTAATTGTCTGCATCACTTCCAATCCCCCATGTTTTTATATATATATATATATATATATATACACATAGTGGCACAGTGGTCTAAGGCACTGCATCGCAGTGCTAGCAGTACTAGCTGTGCCACTAGAGATCCTGGTTCGAATCCAGGCTCTGTCGTAGCCGGCCGTGACCGGGAGACCCATGGGGCGGCGCACAATTGGCCCAGCGTCGTCCAGGGTAGGGGAGGGAATGGCAGGCAGGGATGTTGGTAGAGCATGACGTTTGCAACGCCAGGGTTGTGGGTTCGATTCCCGCGGGGGGCCAGTATGAAAAAATATATATAATATGTATGCACTCACTAACTGTATGTCGCTCTGGATAAGAGCGTCTGCTAAATGACTAAAATGTAAAATGTAAATGTACATACATACATATCCTTTAAAAAATATATATTCCCCTTTATTACTTTCCAACCCCACCACCATTTCCCTACTTGGAGTAAACTAGTGAACAGGAGAGGAGAGAGAGTTAGCTTTAGCAGTGCGGAGAGCCTCCGTGACACAGAGAAGAGCAGTCTCAGTTGAATGACCAGTCTTGAAACCTGACTGGTTTGGATCAAGAAGGTCATTCTGAGAGAGATAGCAGGAGAGTTGGCTAGAGACGGCACGCTCAAGAGTTTTGGAGAGAAAATAAATAAGGGATACTGGTCTGTAGTTGTTTACATCGGAGGGATCGAGTGTAGGTTTTTTGAGGAGGGGTGCAACTCTCGCTCTCTTGAAGACGGAAGGGACATGGCCAGCGGTCAAGGATGAGTTGATGAGCAAGGTGAGGTAAGGGAGAAGGTCTCCGGAAATGGTCTGGAGAAGAGAGGAGGGGATAGGGTCAAGCGGGCAGGTTGTTGGGTGGCTGACCGTCGCAAGATTTCATCTGGAGAGAGAGAGGGGAGAAAGAAGTCAAAGCATAGGGTAGGGCAGTGTGAGCAGGACCAGTGATGTCATTTGACTTAATAAATGAGGATCGGATGTCGTCAACCTTCTTTTCAAAATGGTTGACGAAGTCATCCAATGGTTGACGTAATACAAAATGTAAGTTTAAGCACTCCCAGGAATGTCATACATGATGGATCATTAGCTTATACACTAACTTTCACACATTTAGATGGCGGGGTGGGTGTGGAGCCAGAGAACCGGGGTTCAAACTGTAGAATATAAAAATAGATTTTATCGAACAAAACTATGCTACATTTTATCTCTGGGACCCTTAGGATGATAAATCAGATTACTGAATGATCGTGGGCTTCAGGAAACAGCAGAGGGTGCACCCCCCTATCCACATCAACGGGACCGCAGTGGAGAAGTTGGAAAGCTTCAAGTTCCTTGGCGTACACATCACTGACAAACTGAAATTATCCACCCATGCAGACAGTGTGGTGAAGAAGGCGCAACAGAGCCTCTTCAATCTCAGGAGGCTGAAGAAATTTGGCTTGGCACCTAAAACCCTCACAAACTTTTACAGATGCACAATTGAGAGCATCCTGTCTGGCTGTATCACCGCCTGGTACGGCAACTGCACCGCCCGCAACCGCAGGGCTCTCCAGAGGGTGGTGTGGTCTGCCGAACGCATTACCGGGGGCAAACTACCCGCCCTCCAAGACACCTACAGCACCCGATGTCACAGGAAGGCCAAAAAGATAATCAAGGACATCAACCACCCGAGCCACTGCCTGTTCACCCCGCTATCATCCAGAAGGCGAGGTCAGTACAGGTGCATCAAAGCTGGGACTGAGAGAATGGAAAAACAGCTTCTATCTCAAGACCATCAGACTGTTAAATAGCCATCACTAGCACATTAGAGGCTGCTGCTGCCTATTGAAATCACTGGACACTTTAAGAAATGGAACACTAGTCACTTTAATAATGTTTACATATCTTGCACTACTCATCTCATATGTATATATTGTATTCTATTCTATAATATTCTACTGTATCTTAGTCCATGCCGCTCTGTCATTGCTTGTCCATATATGTATATATTCTTAAATTCCATTCCTTACTAGATTTGTGTGTATTGGGTATATGTTGTGAAATTGTTAGATATTACTTGTTAAATATTACTGCACTGTCGGAGCTAGAAGCATAAGCATTTCGCTACACCCGCAATAACATCTGCTAAACATGTGTATGTGACAAATAAAATTTGATTTGATTTGAATGTAAGTACATTATTTACCTTCAGAGGTGAATGTATCAAACCAGTTGCCGTGATAAGTTTTTTGTTGTTGTGCACTCTCCTCAAACAATAGCATGGTATTTTTTCAATGTAATAGCTACTGTAAATTGGACAGTGCAGTTAGATTAACAAGAATTTAAGCTTTCTGCCCATATAAGACATGTCTATGTCCTGGAAAGTTTGCTGTTACTTACGACAGTCATGCTAATCACATTAGCTCACGTTAGCTCAACCGTCCCGTATATGGGACACTGATCCCATAGAGGTTAAAGTACTCAAAAGTTTTGATCTTGACTTCATAATACAGTTTATTTTTCTTTTTGTTCAGTTTAGTCACATAATTTCTCAATTTGCAGTAAGTCAGCCAGTCAGATGTGCAGCCAGGCTTATTAGTCACTTATTGATGGCTGCCTTGCTGCGATTATAACTAGTCCCTCATCCATCATCCACCTCACCTGGCCCTTGTGGTCGCCATGACAATGGCCATGCGTCCTGAAGGTCGTCAAGGCGACGAGAGGCCAGGGAGCGTGCCAATTGGCCATGCGCAACTCAAAGACCTATCCTGTTCTGAATCTGAACTGATGATGATTCAGGACTTTATGGGCTCTCTGCTTTACTGAAGGCGGCAGCTATTCTCTCACAGCTCTACAGCTCGCCATAGAAAAGGACAAGCCCTCTTAGCACTTGTTTCCATTCTGTTGAATGATTTTGTGTATAAACTAATGATTTAGTATTGAATCAGGTCCTTCTGGACTCTTTCTAGGCCAGCAGTGCCCACGGCCTTTTCTTCTTCCTCTCGATTCACCTTGCTGAATATTGACAGCATTGTCTCTAAGCAGTGGCAAGGAAACAAAGCACATGTAACTTCTTTAGGAAAACAGCCCTAATGTTGGAAACAAACATCATGTTGTTGTCCTCATAGTCACATTTATTTATTTTCCAAGTTATAGCGCAATATTTTACATACAGCAGGTTTTTAAAGGACCAAAGAGTTTGATCTGCTTTGTGTTTTCATTTTTGCCATGGACATTTTTTTGCGATTCTAGTATCGTCACAGCCCTAGTCTTAGATCAGTTGAGTGTTTTAGTGGATGATAGTAAGTTTGCCATTAAAGATTAGTAATTACCCTAACCCTAATTATGAACCCACTCATGAATACTGATTCTAGATCAGATTATGGGAGCTCCAGTCAGATGAAATATGAGGGAAAGCTGACATTTGAACAGATTAGGATGCCGATGATTACTGATGGGGATTGTTTTTATTAAAGCTTATCCCAGTACAGAACATCCCTCCTCCCTTCCCCCTCCTCACCTTCCCCTCCTCCTCTCCCCCGGTGCAGTGTTTCAGAGACCCTTGTGTAATTAACATGGAGACGTCTTTAGTAGAGGGGGAGGGATGGAGGGATAGAAGAGGATGAGGGAGGGGTGGAGGTGGGCCGGTCCTATCTCAGCTTGAAGGACAAAGACGTTGGGTTTTGGCGAGGAAAGAGAGGGAGCCACCATGTGTGAGGGACAAAGGAGAAGAGGCCTTAATCAGGACTCCCTCTCTCTCTGTCTCTCCTTCTCCCTTACTTTCTCACTCACCGAACTAGGCCTAATCCTAATGCTGCTAGCTCACTCCAGTCCTTTATTCAAATGACAGTTTGGGCTGTCTGTCTGACATGACAGCAAGTTTTACATATAGGCCCAGTGACACACACACACATACAGACACAAAATATTAGCTCTTTTTAATCTTGCACCAAAAGTTTTTAACACATGATTGCATTTAGAATTGTTGCGCAATGAATGGGCCTGTAAAAGCACATGTTTTACTCCAGTAGCAACCAGCTGAGGAGCTGCAGGAGAAATCCCTCTCAAATTAGGGTCTGTATGCTGTGTGTGTGTGATAGTTGTGTTGGATAAATAAGATTATATGATGACTAACGAAAATACACACAAGCCAATTTAATTCCACTAAATTATGCACATTAACCTATAGACCGATAGCCATGATGGTCAAATGAATTTACATCGACTGGTAATTCAAAAATTATATTTCTGGCTAACGGAAACCCTGACACACGCACTCATCATGAACACCCTTGATTATTACATAAACACCCAGCATAGCTGCCCTAAATATACACATACTCATGGTCTCCTATTCACATAATCTCCTACGTATGCACTCTGATAATGATATTCTATCTCTAATCTACTACTATGCATTCATGTGTACAACATTCAGATTCATGCAATATGTTAAGGATACTACTGAATTAATAATCAGGCGCTCTTACCAGACTGTGGGTATCATGCTTAATCAGTGTCATCATTAAAATGAAAAGATGTTGCAGTTCGGTGCGTGCCTGATTTGTTTGCTGGCCATTGCGCAGATTTTTTTCCCCAATTAATATGGAAGTTTGCTGAATGTTCATGTAATTACAACCCACACACATAGATAGGCCTAATATTTTGGGTACCCTATATGGTTGAATGTGGTTAGATGATTCCCTGTACTGTAGGTAGGTGAATTCACCTGGTGTGTGTTCATTAGTGTTGCTGCTGCACAGGCAGGTATACACACAGCTGTCTCCAGAGTAATGGTTCTTATTCATTTCAATTTGTGGAGCTGCCACATTGGAGCTGCCCTTATTCCCCTTAGCCTACCGCTCCTTCGGTGGGGGATGTGTGTGTGTGTGTTTAACAGCAGGTTTTATGGGGGACCATAATAGACAACCCCATTTGATAGGTCTTTTCCCAGTGCCCCCTTCCTTCCTCCATCTCCCCCTCCCCCTCCCCTTCGCCTTCTCTCCTCTCTCCAGCAGCAGTCAGTCAGTGGGTGCGTTTCTCTGCCCAGGCATTGTTGACGCATGCCAGGTCTTACAACGCCTGGATAGGTATTTTAAGTATCAGCTAACCACATATGTTATAGCAATCTCACCCTTAGCAGCATTGGAAAAAAGCGGATGTTGCCGGTTTTCAGGAATGCAGTATTTTTAACATAACTTCCAATTCCTCTGCTCAGGCGTCTTTCTTCACCTGATACGTTATGTTAGAGCAATCTGGTACCCGACAGCACAGTTGATGACGTGGCACGCAACTATTGGTTGATGCATGCAACGTCTGAGCAGGGGAACGTGACCAGTGTTTCGCAGGGCTCCTGACATCACTCACTGTTTGCATAGCTATAGACTTACCCACCGGCCTGCCTACAGGATTGCAGTATCTGCTTTCAGCTTTTTTACCCGGGACAGCTCGCCTCTCGTTCTCGGCTGCACGGACATATACAAAGCGAGAACGAGCGAGAGAAACAGAGGATAGTAGGAGACAACAAGAGGAGTAGAGGAAAGTGAGAGCTAGCTGCAGCAGGCAGGCAGCTCCTTCTCTGTCTGGATTTTAACACGTTTGTTTTCTGTGGAGAAGGATTTCTATTGTTGGAGGGTTTTTCTTCCCTCTCCTGAGGCCCCTGTTCAGCGGCTGGACTGAGTGTGTGTGTGTGTTTTGGGAGCTGTGTGTGTGGAGGAAGGCCGTTTAGCGGCTACGGGAGCGGAGCGCCAAGCTTGCGAGCGAGCGGAGCATCTGGGTGTCTGAAAGCCAGGGCAGGCCGGCTGGCTGCATTGTGTGCTTTGATGACCCCCGCTGTGTAGCTGCCTGCTCATCAACCCCCCTCCCTCTCTCTCTCCCTCCCTCTTCCCTCTCTCCCTCTCTCCTCTATCTCCATCGCAGCTCCCGGCCCAGCCATGTTTGGCACAGAGTCCTCATGTAAGTACCGTATCGCCATCCTCCAGCCTCATCTGTCTTTCTCTCTGTGTGTTGTGTATTATTGTCTGGTGTTACGGTGTCTGCTCGCTTCATTCTGCGCTCTCCCTGTCCTCTCTCCATCCCTCTCTTTTTCCCCTTTCTCTGTCCTTCGTGTTGTTTTCAATGTTTCCTGATGACAGATTGCTCGGCAAGAAAGCTGGGATCTACCATTTTGCATAAAGGGTCTATGATAGATTTTTGCATCACAATCAGCTATCTCTCTCTCAATCCCTTCCTCCGCCTTACTTCCCTCCCCTCCTTTATTTCAGTTTTTTTCCCCACCAGTCTTCCTGCACGCCTCCATGTTTATCCCAGATTTATCCTGTGATGCAGTGTATTCTCTTCTCACATCTCTAAATGGAATGGCTTGGCTAGCTAGCCTGAAATAGACACAGTTACTGACTCTCTCTGTGTGCATGTTATATGCGTGCATTCCACGTAATGTTTTATAGATAGATGAATGGATCATGTTTTTCTACAGTTTGCTTTCAGAACCCTCCTGCCATTGCAGGTAGTTTTCTCAATCTCAATCTCCATCACTCTCCTGCTCAGTCAGGTGACATTGAGAGGGGTGAATGTAGCATTTCCACATGCTACATGTGCTAAAAGTTAGGAGCACCAGAAAATATTTACCTGTATTGGGCCTTTATGTATTCTAGCTACTTCTGAAGCACATGTTGTGCCCTATAAACTATGTAACAATGTAAATACATTTATTTATTATAAAAAGCTAAAATGTTGATGAATGGAAGAGATCAGTCATTAATGAATTGCTATGATCATTGATCTCCAGAAGAAACTATCCCTTTCTTTCTGTGTCCTCAAACGTTCGGATATACACTACTGGTCAAAAGTTTTAGAACACCTACTCATTCAAGGGTTTTTCATTATTTTTACTATTTTCTACATTGGAGAATAATAGTGAAAACATCAAAACTATGAAATAACACATATGGAATCATGTAGTAACCAGAAAAGTGTTAAACAAATCAAAATATATTTTATATTTGAGATTCTTCAAATAGCCACCCTTTGCCTTGATGTCAGCTTTGCACACTCTTGGCATTCTCTCAACCAGCTTCACCTGGAATGCTTTTCCAACAGGCTTGAAGGAGTTCCCACATATGCTGAGCACTTGTTGGCTGCTTTTCCTTCACTCTGCGGTCCGACTCATCCCAAACCATCTCAATTTGGTTGAAGTTGGGGGATAGTGGAGGCCAGGTCATCTGATGCAGCACTCCATCACTCTCCTTCTTGGTAAAATAGCCCTTACACGGCCAAGAGGTGTGTTGGGTCATTGTCCTGTTGAAAAACAAATGATCGTCCCACTAAGCCCAAACCAGATGGGATGGCGTATTGCTGCAGAATGCTGTGGTAGCCATTCTGGTAAAGTGTGCCTTGAATTCTAAATAAATCACAGACAGTGTCACCATAACACCTCCTCCATGCTTTACGGTGGGAAATACACATGCGGAGATCATCCGTTCACCCACACCACGTCTCACAAAGACACGGCGGTTGGAACCAAAAATCTCAAATTTGGACTCCTTACCAAAGGACACATTTCCACCGGTCTAATGTCCATTGCTCGTGTTTCTTGGCCCAAGCAAGTCTCTTCTTATTATTGGTGTCCTTTGGTAGTGGTTTCTTTGCAGCAATTCGACCATGAAGGCCTGATTCACACAGTCTCCTCTGAACAGTTGATGTTGAGCTGTGTCTGTTACTTGAACTCTGTGAAGCATTTATTTGGGCTGCAATTTCTGAGGCTGGTAACTCTAATGAACTTATCCTCTGCAGCAGAGGTAACTCTGCGTCTTCCTTTCCTGTGGCGGTCCTCTTGAGAGCCAATTTCATCATAGCGCTTGGTGGTTTTTGCGACTGCACTTGAAGAAACCTTCAAAGTTCTTGAAATGTTGTCTTAAAGTAATGATGGACTGTCGTTTCTCTTTGCTTATTTGTTATTAGTTTTGATGTCATCACTATTATTCTACAATGTAAAAATATTAAAAATATAGAAATACCCTTGAATGAGTAGGTGTACTAAAACTTTTGACCGGTAGTGTAAATTAGACCAACTTCTATGCCTGTGCACAGCGCTTCTAAAATTGAAACTTTCACTCAGCTCTTCACGTGCGCACAGCCCCCAGCCAGGCAGTGTTGCAGCTCGAGGTGGGATAGGCTATATAGGATTAATTTACCATCTATGACATGAAACGGCAGACATTTTGAAAACAGCTACTGCCGCATTTATTTTACTATAAATGTGATCATACTTGACTGTTTTTATTCATAAATGCGAGTGAAATGCTTGCACTGTGGAGCCCTGACCACCCGCCAACATGGCTAGTGAAATTAACATCTTACCGGCCAATGCCAAAATCTATCCGCATTTATCAGGTGGCAGGTGTTAATTTTAGGCCCCGGACGGTCACAGTAAGCACACACATACAACTCATACAAGCAACAGTACACTTATCTGTACTTTTAATTAAAAAAATAAAAAATCGTCAGTTTTATAACTGAAAATGTACAATTATTTGTGTAAACAAACAGTAAAATACGACTCAGACTCATCCAAACTCTCGTGGTATGGTAGTTGCGTGTCAAGAAACGGACAGAAACACAGCTCAATCAAAACCGTCTAACCTGTAGCAGAGTGCGTTCAACACATCCACTCCTTTCCACACGCCCACTACGTTCCTTTCGACACACCCACTCCTTTCCACACGCCCACATCTTTCCTTTCGTCAGCTACCCCCTTCTCAATCGTACAGCAAAATTTAGGAGTAAGTTCATTCGGAAAGTATTCAGACCCTTTCACTTGTTCCACATTTCGTTACGTTACAGCCTTATTCTAAAATGGATTAAAAATATATATCAATCTACACACAATACCCCCATAATGACAAAGCGAAAACAGGTTTTCCATTTTTTTTGCACATTGATTACATCTCCTTGAGATGTTTCTACAACTTGATTGGAGTCCACCTGTGGTAAAATCAATTGATTGGACATGATTTGGAAAGGCACACACCTGTCTATATAAGGTCCCACAGTTGACAGTGCATGTCAGAGCAAAAACCAAGCCATGAGATCGAAGGAATGGTCCGTAGAGCTCCGAGACAGGATTGTGTATGCAACATTGAAGGTCCCCAAGAACACAGTTTGGAACCACCAACACCCGGCCAAACTGAGCAATCGGGGGAGAAGGGCCTTGGTCAGGGAGGTGACCAAGAACCCGATGGTCACTCTGACAGAGCTCCAGAGTTCCTCTGTGGAGATGGGAGAACCTTCCAGAAGGACAAACATCTCTGCAGCACTCTACCAATCAGGCCATTATGGTAGAGTGGCCAGACGGAAGCCACTCCTCAGTAAAAGGCACATGACAGCCCGCTTGGAGTTTGCCAAAAAGGACTCTCAGACCATGAGAACAAGATGTTATGGTCTGATGAAACCAAGATTGAACTCTTTGGCCTGAATGCCAAGAGTCTTGTCTGGAGGAAACCAGGCACCGCTCATCACCTGGCCAATACTGTCCCTACGGTGAAGCATGGTGATGGCAGCATCATGCTGTGAGGATGTTTTTCAGCGGCAGGGACTGGGAGACTAGTCAGGACCAAGGGAAAGATGAGTGGAGCAAAGTACAAAGGGATCCTTGATGAAAACCTGCTCCAGAGTGCTCAGGACCTCAAACTCGGACGAAGGTTCACCTTCCAACAGGACAATGACCCTAAGCACACATCCAAGACAATGCAGGAGTGCCTTCGGGAATAGTCTCTAAATGTCCTTGAGTGGCCCAGCCAGAGCCCGGACTTGAACCCGATCAAACATATCTGGAGAGACCTGAAAATAACTGCAGAGACGCTCCCCATCCAACCTGACAGAGCTTGAGAGGATCTACAGAGAAGAATGGGATAAACTCCCCAAATACAGGTGTGCCAAGCTTGTAGCGTCATACCCAAGAAGACTCTAGGCTGTAAACGCTGCCAAAGGTGCTTCAACAAAGTACTATTTAAAGGGTCTGAATACTTTATGTAAATGTCAGTTTCATTTCTAAAAACCTGTTTTTACTTTGTCATTATGGGGTATTGTATGTAGATTGATGAGGAAAAAAAATATGTAATCCATTTAAGAATAAGGCAGTAACGTAACACAATTTGGAAAAAGTAAAGGGGTCTGAATTCTTTCTGAATGCACTTTATATGCAAAAAAAATGGTCGCATTTAGAGCCCTGGCTAGCATACATGCTATCTTAGGCTTGATGTATAGCAGCAGTGTTTGGATTGGTGTGGGCGGGCACCTCACTGTAGACCAGGGGTTGAGTGTTTTCTTTGTTTTTTGGGAGGGGCCCCCCAAAGTTTTTAGCAATTGTCTTTCATTTAGGGAATCCGTTAAAGTATTCCCACAAGTAAAAAAATTAATATGTGACCGTGTCTTAATGTAACAAAGGTATGAAATGATTGTTATTTTCAAATATATTCTCTTTCTGGGCTTAGTTGTGGTCAATTTTCAGTGTGTAAATTATTATAATTAGGTTCCGGCCCCCCGACCATCCACTCCGACAAAAATCAGCCCCCGGCTGAATCTAGTTGCCTACCCTTGCTGTAGACTGTACCCCCCCCCCCCTCCTCACCGTCAGTTTGAGGAGCTGTCACACTGATCTGCAGGTGGTCCGCTGTTCCAGCTAATCTACTTGCCCCCCTCACCCCTGTCCTCTGTCCCCGTGAGAGGACCCCTTCCCCTTTTTGATCAGTCCCATGATGCCCCTGAATCTACCAGCACGATGCCACAAGGAATTTCCATGGCTGTGATCTAATAGAAATTGTTGTGGTCACACAGTCACAGTGCCAAAGTTAGGCTACTTCTTTCTCTCTCCTGGAAGTCAGATTAGAGATTGCGTGCAATAGTCCAGCAGCAAGCAACCAGAGTCCCTTTCTGTTACCAGTTTCCCTGGCTTCTAAACAGAGAGCGGAGTGGAGTGGACTAGTCATGCATCAAAATGCAGTTTCCTCGTATCATATCATCTGAATTTAATATTTTCATTTGAGAAATTGTATGGTGGTTAAGTGGATACGGATGTTCTGTTATCTATCTGAAGATTTGATTTCAACAGTTGTTTGAGTCCTGTTCCGCAGGAGTCTCGCTAAAGGTCGTTCTGACCTGTTGTTGTCTTTAAGAACTTAGTGTAGGTCTGAAGCCAAAAGTTGCATCAGTGGAGGGTCATTACATGCCACTATTAATCAACTACTACAATGCTTAGTGTACCTGGTGTGTCAGAAAGCAGAGTCGGTGAGTTGGCACACATACACACAGGTTTGTTGTTAAGTTTGGGTATTGACTGCTGCTGCTCTTTCCTGGTTTCATTTCAATTGCCTTTTGCACTACACTGTAGAGTGTAGAGGTTGCTATGGGAAATGCACCTAGAAATGGTGGATGTACATAATGTACAGAGTGGATACAGAACAGCACCAAAAGGAGGCTGAATGTGTTGTTGTGTTGATTTTGCGAGGGTATGTGTTTTGGTAAAGAATGAGCTGACTACAGCCACACAAGTCTGACCCCATGGTCCAAGCCACCTTACTTTACTGTGATGGGTCACTTTTATCCTTTGGCCATCATATTAGACTGAACCACTTACCCAACTGAGATATTTTATAGACCAAGAAACTCATCTTATAATGGCGTCCTTGTGTGTGTATTGTGAGAGGCACTGCATTTTTTTTGGTGAAGGTGACCTGTAGTTAAAGACTGAGTGGTATTGATTGATTGATCTCTGCCTCAGTATGCAGCTTTGGTATGAAAACTGCTAACCATATGATATCAGCAGTCTAAGATGGACACCACTACAACATACTCACATAGTATGATAATGTTCATGTGTAGGCCATTACAATATACCTGGCTGCACAGTCAGATGACAACATATAAATGCACACTTATTAATATGAGAATATAATACGCCTATCACTTGGACTTCATTTGTTTGCTACGCTGCTAAAAATAAGGGTGCTTTGCACAGTTCTATATATCATTATAAACTTTTTGAGAGCCATATGAAGCAATCACCATCGCTTCTAGCAGTGTACAGTGTAGTGTAGCAACTTCAGTTGCCACAAAGAAGTGCATCAAGTCAGAACTGGAGTGGGGGACTACCACCACTTGTGGACGTTAGTTGACGCCTGTTGTCCAAACAGTTCCTGGCCATGCATGGGTCTATTCTAGTTGTTGTTTGTTGAGGCTCAGGGCAGTGTAGGGTTAGCTAGGTGCTTACTAAAAGGGGCAGTATGATAAAGGCATACACAACTCTGAAGGCAACCAGCTGCCTCTCTCTGTTGCAGTGGTTACCAGGACTGCCTCCGAGTGGTAGAAACGGATAGCTCAGGGTCAGGTTCCTGTGGTAACTGCTGACTACTGCAATTTTTGTTCTAGTAGCTAGGTTTCCATCCAAATGGTGACAGATTTTCATACGAATATTCTAAATTCCGCATAAAAATGATATATGCATTTTCCCAATTGTGGTGTGTTTCCATCAAACTGACTTGTTGCGGATAAAATGCTGAACATGATGACGTAGTCCACATAAATAGCACTTTTGCGGTTAATGGCACCCTCCAGAGGAAGTTACTGCCCCTATTTCGACTTAATTCCTGTCCTAGAGCGGAAAAGAATAACCTAGGCTCCTAATACATATTCACGAATTGGGGGTGGGAACATCGTGGAGTTGAGAAAAAACAACAAATAGGGCATTGACAGCTGTCAGTGTACCTAGCTAGCATGCTAACCTTATCTAGCTAGCTATCTTGCTAACCTTATCTAGCTAGCTATCTTGCTAACCTTATCTACTTAGCTAATGTTATCTGTTGTTGCTGTTTTTTTTAACTACACCATATTCAAAAGATTAGCCAGCTGGCTAGGCTATGGCTGGTTCTGGAGCTGGATTTGTCATAAGCATTTAGGGAAAACTTCTCAACAGATGGACGGGGGAAACCAGTATCTTTGACTTTGCCATCTGTTATCTCCAAAGTTTTGGCATTTTCCATAAATTGCGGCTGTGAATCCGCCATATAAATAGTTTGAAAGATGAAGCTCCGGTAATATGGATAACTGAGGGTTACTTTCGTAACCCATTCTTTGATAATATGAGTGAGATGTATCACTATGGGGAATCGCCAGGATCACCAATACTCTCGGAAGGACCTAACAAAAGCATCTGCTGGAGACAGACCGGTAGAGTGGCGAATGAGGTGAGCCACTTACCGCCTTATAATGAGCCACTCTCCTGCCCTCTGGTCATTCTCAAGCATGCTTCTCTTCCTCGCACTCTTGCGAGCAGGAGAATGTTGTGATACATCATTCATATTATCAGAAAATCAGGGTTACAAAAGTAACCTTAAATTCTCTTTCAAAAACTAGTTTCAATGTATAACTATGGGGATATGGCCAACTCCCGTATCGCAAAACATGCTCTCCGAAGCCAGCGTAGTCCCAACATCAGGGAGTGCTCACAAAGAGGGTGCAGAAACAAGCCGTTGAGGGGGAAAAAAACTCATAACAAAGTGAGGGGAAGCCCAATACGTGGCGCACAAAATCTCAGTTTAATGAGATATGTCCCAAAAACAGTGCCCAAGAGGTAAACTCTATAAGAGCAGGCCCTTTCAGGCCCTCGCCATTATAAATCAATATAATAGCCCCCATGATCCAGCAAGATACCTCTTTCGAGGGTGATTGCCCAAAGAGCTAAGAGCATAACACCCTTGCCTGAGCTCTCGTTCAATCCAAGTAGATGCACGTATTGGACAACAACGGGGACGCCCTTCTGGGGAAGGAGACAGGCGAAAAGCCATAGGCTCCAAGGTGCGACAATGAGAAAATGTTGACCTAGGTCAAAGGATGACGTTCGGTACAGTAACCTAAAAAGCCCCTGAGGAGACTGCGGCCGTGAACAGTGGCTGGTAGAGCACAATCTACACACTCGCTTAGGGATGCCAAGGGCAGTAGCAAAGTGAAAGATGGAGGAATATTACATCTCTATGCTTCTCAGCGGCTAGTAGCTGCTCTGAAAGGATCTTAATCACAATAGACGACATGTCCCAGAACGAGCTAAAATCTTAGAGACTGGGTGTAAGCGACGTGCCCCCCCCTAAAAACAACATAACAGTTATGGATAAACTGTATAAACTGCAGACATAGAGGAGCCCAAACTACAACGGAGGAGGGGCGGCTTCACTGCTCTCGGGGCCTGAAGTCGGGAGATCGGTGTTGTCAGCCCCCATCTCCTAAGCTATCTCGAGGATATCCGTGAGATTAATCACATCGTCATCCTCGTCATCCCATAGCTCGCCTTCCCCTGACAAGACGTCGTCAGACTGTGAGGGGAGGGAATCAAGGCTATCCATGACCTTGCCCCAACTCGGTTCGGTTGCGGGGAGCAGAGCCTTCGCTGTTGGCTCGGAGGCGAGAGGGGCTATAGAGAGAGCTTGTTTAAGCCTCCTCCCCAGACCTGCAGTTTGCAGTGCTCACAGGACTCGGCATGTTCCTTTCCCAAGCAATTGATGCATTGAGGGTGGGAATCCTTCCATGCAATCATGGAACCGCAAGCGCAAAAACGTGGGGGTTTGAGTGCTGGGCTAGGCTCATCTTGGGATGGGATAGTAGTGGCCATTGTGAGGAACAAGGCTTGCTAGGAGAAAAAAGCAACGCCTGTTGTAAGAACAACGTGTAGACGCTGTAGGCTAGCTAGTTAGAAGCCTCGTGGCTGGTGGCTAGCAGACGGTAGCTTGTGTAAACAGCGTTATAAGCTAGCTAGTTAGAAGCCTTGCGGCTAATAGCTAGCAATAATAAGCACAGTAGAACGCTATAACCTTTAGAACGTTTTAGACAGTATTCAGACCCTTTGCTATGAGACTTGAAATTGAGCTCAGGTGCATCCTGTTTCCATTGATCATCCTTAAGCTGTTTCTAAAACTTGATTGGAGTCCACCTGTGGTCAATTCAATTGATTGGACATGATTTGGAAAGGCACACACCTGTCTATATAAGGTCCTACAGTTGACAGTGCATGTCAGGGTAAAAACCAAGCCATGAGGTCAAAGGAATTGTCCGGAGAGCTCAGAGACAGGATTGTGTCGAGGCACAGATCTGGGGAAGGGTACCAAAAATGTTATCCAGCATTGAAGGTCCCCAAGAACACAGTGGCCTCCATCATTCTTAAATGGAAGAAGTTTGGAACCACCAAGACTCGTCCTAGAGCTGGCTGCCCAGCCAAACTGAGCAATCGGGGGAGAAGGGTCTTGGTCAGGGAGGTGACCAAGAAACCGATGGTCACTCTGACAGAGCTCCAGAGTTTGTCTGTGGAGATGGGAGAACCTTCCAGAAGGACAACCATATCTTCAGCACTCCACCAATCAGGCCTTTATGGTAGAGTGGCCAGACGGAAGCCACTCCTCAGTAAAAGGCACATGACAGCCCGCTTGGAGTTTACCAAAAGGCACCTAAAGACTCTCAGACCATGAGACACATGATTCTCTGGTCTGATGAAACCAAGATTGAACTCTTTGGCCTGAATGCCAAGCGTCACGTCTGGAGGAAACCTGGCACCATCTCTACGGTGAAGCATGTTGGTGGCAGCATCATGCTGTGGGGATGTTTTTCAGCGGCAGGGTCTGTGAGACTAGTCAGGATCGAGGGAAAGATGAACGGAGCAAAGTACAGAGAGATTCTTGATGAAAATCTGCTCAGGACCTCAGACTAGGGCGAAGGTTCACCTTCCAACAGGACATCGACCCTAAGCACACAGCCAAGACAACGCAGGAGTGGCTTCGGGACAAGTCTCTGAATGTCCTTGAGTGGCCCAGCCAGAGCCCGGACTTGAACCCGATCGAACATCTCTGGAGAGACCTGAAAATATTTGTGCAGCAACGCTCCCCATTCAACCTGACAGAGCTTGAGAGGATCTGCAGAGAAGAATGGAGAAACTTTTCAAATACAGGTGTGCCAAGCTTGTAGCATCATACCCAAGAAGACTTGAGGCTGTAATCGCTGCCAAAGGTGCTTCAACAAAGTACTGAATAAAGGGTCTGAATACTTAGGTTAATGTGATATTTTGGTCTAAAAATTGTAATACATTTGCTAACTTTTCAAAAAGAATGTATAGATTGATGAGGGCGAAACAAACAATTTAATCAATTTTAGAATAAGGCTGTAACGTAATAAAATGTGGAAAAAGTCAATGGGTCTGAAGTATGAAAAATAAAAATGATGTATGCACTCACTAACTGTAAGTCGCTTTCGGGCTGCACTGTGAATATACACTACCAGTCAAAAGTTTGGACACACCTACTCATTCAACAGTTTTTCTTACTATTTTTCATATTGTAGAATAATAGTGAAGACATCAAAACTATGAAATAACACATATGGAATCATGTAGTAACCAAAAAAGTGTTAAACAAATCAAAATATATATTGTATTTGAGATTCTTCAAATAGCCACCCTTTGCCTTGATGACAGCTTTGCACACTCTTGGCATTCTCTCAACCAGCTTCATGAGGATCAAATCAAATGTTATTTGCCACATGCGCCGAATACAACAGGTGTAGACCTTACAGTGAAATGCTTACTTACAAGCCCTTAACCAACAATGCAGTTTTAAGAAAATAAAAAGAGTGTTAAGTAAAAAATAAAAATGGCAAATAATTAAAGAGCAGCAGTAAAATAAAATAACAGTAGGGAGGCTATATACAGGGGGTACATGTACAGAGTCAATGTGCGGGGGCACCGGTAATTGAGGTGTGCTTTTCCAACTGTCTTAAAGGAGATCCCACATATGCTGAACACTCGTTGGCTGCTTTTTCTTCACTCTGCGGTCCAACTCATTCCAAACCATTTCAATTGGGTTGAGGTCAGGTGATTGTGGAGGCCAGGTCATCTGATGCAGCACTCCATCACTCTCCTTGGTCAAATAGCCCTTAAACAGCCTGGAGGTGTGTTTTGGGTCATTGTGCTGTTGAAAAACAAATTATAGTCCCACTAAGCGGAAACCAGATGGGATGGCGTATCACTGCAGAATGCTGTGGTAGCCATGCCTGTTAAGTGTGCCTTGATTTCTAAATAAATCACAGACAGTGTCACCAGCAATGCACCGCCACACCATCACAGCTCATCCTCCATGCTTCACGGTGGGAACCACACATGCAGAGATCATCCGTTCACCTTCTCTGAGTCTCACAAAGACACAGTGGTTGGAACCAAAAATCTCGTCAGACCAAAGGACAGATTTCCACCGGTCTAATGTCAATTTCCTGTGTTTCTTGGCCCAAGAAAGTATATTCTTCTTGTTGGTCCTTTAGTAGTGGTTTCTTTGCAGCAATTCGACCATGAAGGCCTGATTCACGCAGTCTCCTCTGAACAGTTGATGTTGAGATGTGTCTGTTACTTGAACTCTGTGAAGCATTTATTTGGGCTGCAATCTGAGGCTGGTAACTCTAATGAACTTATCTTCTGCAGCAGAGGTAACTCTGGGTCTTCCTTTCCTGTGGTGGTCCTCAAGCGAGCCAGTTTCATCATAGCACTTGATTGTTTTTGCGACTTCACTTGAAGAAACTTTCAAAGTTCTTGGAATTTTACACATTGACTGACCTTCATGTCTTAAAGTAATGATGGACTGTCATTTCTCTTTCCTTATTTGAGCTGTTCTTGCCATAATATGGACTTGGTCTTTTACCAAATAGGGCTATCTTCTGTATACCACCCCTACCTTGTCACAACACAACTGATTGGCTCAAACGCATTAATTCCACAAATTAACTTTTAAGAAGGCACACCTGTTAATTGAAATGCATTCCATGTGACTACCTCATGAAGCTGGTTGAGAGAATGCGAAGAGTGTGCAAAGCTGTCATCAAGGCAAAGGGTGGCTATTTGAATAATCTCAAATATAAAAAAATGTTTTATTTGTTATTCATAGTTTTGATGTCTTCACTATTATTCTACAATATGAAAAATAGTAAGAATAAAGAAAAACCGTTGAATGAGTAGGTGTGTCCAAACTTTTGACTGGTAGTGTATATACGCTACCGTTCAAAAGTTTGGGGTCACTTAGAAATGTCCTTGTTTCCATTAAAATAACATCAAATTGATCAGAAATACAGTGTAGACATTGTTAGTGTTGTAAATGGCTATTGTAGCTGGAAACGGCTGATTTTTTTTATGGAATATCTACATAGGCGTACAGAGGCCCATTATCAGCAACCATCAGTCCTGTGTTCCAATGGCACGTTGTGTTTGCTAATCCAAGTTTATCATTTTAAAAGGCTAATTGATCATTAGAAAACCCTTTTGCAATTATGTTAGCACAGCTGAAAACAGTTGTGCTGATTTAAAGAAGCAATAAAACTGGCCTTCTTGAGACTAGTTGAGAATCTGGAGCATCAGCAATTGTGGGTTTGATTACAGGCTCAAAATGGCCAGAAACAAATGACTTTCTTCTGAAACTCGTCAGTGTATTCTTGTTCTGAGAAATGAAGGCTATTCCATGCGAGAATTTGCCAAGAAACTGAAAATCTCGTACAACGCTGTGTACTACACCCTTCACAGAACAGCGCAAACTGGCTCTAACCAGAATAGAAAGAGGAGTGGGAGGCCCCGGTGCACAACTGAGCAAGAGGACAAATACATTAGAGTGTCTAGTTTAAGAAACAGATGCCTCACGGGTCCTCAACTGGCAGCTTCATTAAATAGTACCCGCAAAACACCAGTCTCAACGTCAACAGTGAAGAGGCAGATTCGGATGCTGACCTTCTAGGCAGAGTTGCAAAGAAAAAGCCATATTTTTATTTATGTATTTATTTTACCATTATTTAACTAGGCAAGTCAGTTAAGAACAAATTCTTATTTACAATGACGGCCTTAGACCGCTGCGCCACTCGGGAGCCCAGACTGCCCATCTTAATCTTTTATTTTTATTGGCAAGTCTGAGATATGGCTTTTTCTTTGCAACTCTGCCTAGAAGGTCAGCATCCCGGAGTCGCCTCTTCACTGGTGTTCCAATTCATCCCAAAGGTGTTCGATGGGGTTGAGGTCAGGGCTTTATGCAGGCCAGTCAAGTTCTTCCACACCGATCTCAACAAACCATTTCTGTTTGGACCTCGCTTTGTGCACAGGGGCATTGTCATGCTGAAACAGGAAACGGCCTTCCCCAAACTGTTGCCACAAAGTTGGAAGCACAGAATCGTCTAGAATGTCATTGTATGCTGTAGCGTTAAGATGTCCCTTCACTGGAACTAAGGGGCCTAGCATCTTCCACCAAACTTTACAGTTGGCACTATGCTTTGGGGCAGGTGGCGTTCTCCTGGCATCCGCCAAACCCAGATTCGTCCCGTCGGATTGCCAGATTCCAGAAAACGTGTTTCCACTGCTCCAGAGTCCAATGGCGGCGAGCTTTACACCACTCCAGCCAACGCTTGGCATTGCGCATGGTGATATTAGGTTTGTGTGCAGCTGCTCGGCCATGGAAACCCATTTCATGAAGCTCCCGGCGAACAGTTCTTCTGCTGACGTTGCTTCCAGAAGCAGTTTGGAACTCGGTTGTGAGTGTTGCAACAGAGGATAAGCAAATTTTAAGCGCTACGTGTTTCAGCACTCGGCGGTCCCGTTCTGTGAGCTTGTGTGGCCTACCACTCCTAGACGTTTCCACTTCACAATAACAGCACTTACAGTTGACCCGGGGCAGCTCTAGCATGGCAGAAATTGGATGAACTGACTTGTTGGCAAGGTGGCATCCTATGATGGTGCCATGTTGAAAGTCACTGAGCTCTTCAGTAAGGCCATTTTGCTGCCAATGTTTGTTTATGGAGATTGCATGGCTGTGTGATCTATTTTATACACGTGACAGCAACGGGTGTGGCTGAAATAGCAGAATCCACTAATTTGAAGCGTTGTCCACATACTTTTGTGTATATATAGTGTACTTTGACTAAAACTATGACTTATTTACTTAAATCGTTTTGCAACATCATGGGTAAGCTCTGGGAATCTTTCAGCTGAAAAAATTTGATCTTCGCTGTTGTTTACGTTCCCATGTACCGAATAAAGAAAAGATAAGTTAAATGGGTTTCCATCGCATTTTCAACTCTACCGATGGTTTTGCCATCAAATCTGCTGCGATAAATAGCAAACTTGCCCAATCTGGTTTTGGCACATGCTCTATAGACAAGAGTTCGCTGATAAAGTGGACAGGGGGTTTTGAGATCTGGATAAGAGCAAGATAATTTTATTTGATAATTGACAGCCAAGCACCGATCATCATGACACCAGCTTTCAAATAATAGCCTACCCTCGATATTTAGCCTTTTGGCTAAACACCCTAAACACTCTTCATGTTGACTGCTAGGTTGGAGATGATGAGGGAGCTTTGGTTGCTTTTAAGGACACAGATGTATTATATGTTATATTTTGAATTGCAAATGCATAGAATTCATCGATGTTGTTCAAGCATCTCTCATAAAGGCATGTTGATTTTCTTCAAAGGAAGTCAAGGCAAGCTCACAGCAGAGGGCCCTTAAGTAATTGGTTCAGAGGGATCTTATTTAGAAAATTATCACTCCCTGCAGCTACTGCACCACTGTATGATTTAGTGTAACCTCATTCTACATTTAATTTCATTGGGCTCTCTGTCTGGCAGTTGTAAGGTTCTTATTGGGCTCTTTTCGAGGAAAGGCAACAAAAAAATAGTTTATTTATTTTAAATTCAATAAATGAAAATAATAAAACCATATGCTTTCTTTGCTATGTTTCAACCACTCAGGTCTTTTTCAGTTCAGGAAAGACAACATCCCATTTCCAAGCCAGTTGAGACACGTGGCATTAATGGACTAGCTTTACTGTCTCTCTCTCCAGCTACGTCTTCTAGTCATGCACTCTCGTGTACGGTCGTTGAGAGGGGTTGTCATGGTTACCTTTTACATGCGGCGTGAAAGAGAAGACCACCCCACATTAAAATGAGAGCTCCTGATTTGGCTGATTCTACAGTGTTACTAGAGAGAGGGCAGTCCTGCGTTATAATTGGCCTTACCAGCTGTCACTCAAATACAGATGCCTATCACGTACAAAGCAAATTTTGTGCTCTTAGGCAAGGTTTTATTGCCTTGACTCTCACTGTGTGTACTCTCTGTGTGTGGTTTGCCTGTGGTGGGTTTCTCTGACTGTTATCAAGACAGATGTCACAGAGAAATGGAAGGTGAGTTACAGCCTATATTGTAGCCTACATAATGTGCATCAGCTTCTCTTTATACAGCTTGAGTAGGGTGACATGGTGAGTTCTGTTTTCTTTTGGGCTAGGCTGCTAGGTAAATGGCCTTTTGATAGTGTACTGTACAGTTGGTACATACACCAAGAGGTACTGTTAGTTTTTTATTCATGAGCTCAATAGTTTGCTCAGTATGTGGGCGAGCTGAGGTGCCTGTTCATATGAACTTGTACTGTGAGTGTGTTTGTACTTGTGTGATTGTTTGCTCTTGTGTGTGTGTATGTGCATGCGAGGGTGTTTGTTTTGTCTATGTGTCCGTCTTCATACATTGGGAGTGAACCGATAGCTGTGTATACATAAGGGACATAGAGCTAGATGAGGATATCAGTGTCCATGACAGACAGACATGTTCTGTTTCCCAAGTGGCACCCTATTCCCCATATAGTGCACTGTTTTGAACCAAGGCCCATAGGGTCCTGTAGTGAATAGGGTGACATTTGGGACACAGACCTGATTCTGTTCTTAGTCATTTTTGCTGGGAAGCACCAGGCTACTCCATTCTGCACATGTGTATATTCTCCACGCGTAGAGAACAGGCTACTCAGGTGAATGGTGCTCGTTTAATAAAGTTATCTCAAAGCTGAATCAGTGTCTGCAAGATCACATAATGATAATATTCTACATACAGAACTGAATATAATAGCATAGTATAACGTTACTGTAAGACAAAAACACCAGCGCCACCGCATTTTTCTCTCATGTGGCCAAAACTTAACAGTGTGCGCCACTAGGCACAATACAGATGTAGGCTAAGCTACAGTTTGTTAAAGCTCAGACACACTGGTAGGATTGTCAAACGTTTGCCTGCCGACAGTACTTTAGCACGTCTGAACAGTGTCGGCAGTCAATCTCTTTTGTGTTAACACAGCAAAGATCTTAGAAGTCGTCAGCCTTGTTAAAATACTCCAAACCAGAAGGTGGCAGTAGCATTGTTTGGCAATACATATCCATGCATATTGCTTATGGTCTAGATTCCAATCTATCTGCGCTAGTGTTGCTATTGTGTAGAAAGCCCTTGTTGAGACTAGCCAGATAGCCACAGCTAGATAACTGCCTAGCAAGATGACGAAGAAACAATTTAATTCACTCTCCAATCCCATACTGCCAGCCCATAGCCACATGTTTAGCTAGCTAACTAAAGTTAGCATATTCGCTAGCTAGCACAACATAGCTAGCTAGCTAAGGACACTGCACTAACTCGGCAGCTAACACAAGCAGCTGTTTCATGGAAACTAGCTAATCCATTGTGATTTAATTATACTGAACAAAAATATAAAGGCAAAATGCAACTATTTCAACGACTTTATTAAGTTACAGTTCATATAAGGAAATCAGTCAATTGAAATAAATAAATTAGGCCCTAATCTATGGATTTCACATGACTAGGCAGGGGCGCAGCCACCCACTTGGGAGCCAGGCCCAGCCAATCAGAATGAGTTTTTCCCCACAAAAGGGCTTTATTACAGACCGAAATACTCCTCAGTTTCATCAGCTGTCTGTGTGGCTGGTCAGACGATCCCGTAGGTGAAGAAGCCGGATGTGGAGGTACTGGCTGGCATGGTTACACGTGGTCTGCAATTGTGAGGCAGGTTGGACGTACTGCCAAATTCTCTAAAACAATGTTGGAGGCAGTGTATGGTAGAGAAATTATAATTTAATTATCTTTCAACAGCTCTGGTGGACATTTCTGCAGTCAGCATGCCAATTGCACACTCCCTCAAAACTTGAGACATCTGTGGCATTGTGTTATGGGACAAAACTGCACATTTTAGAGTGGCCTTTTATTGTCCCCAGCACAAGGTGCACCTGTGTAATGATCATGCTGTTTATTCAGCTTCTTGATATGCTGCAGCTGTCAGATGGATGGAAATAAGCTTCTTGTGCGTATGGAACATTTCTGGGATCTTTTATTTCAGCTCATGAAACATGCAACCAGCACTTTACATGTTGCGTTTATATTTTTGTTCAGTATATAATGTCAATAATAGCTACAGTGGTTAGCTAGCTTGGATGAAGTATTTAGTGTTGTGTCTGTGCACTTCACTAGCTACCATCCCATAGCCTACATTGCATATGAAGTGTGACTGGCTCATCCGTGGATATACAGAGAAAATTGCCCCTAATTTTGGTTGGCTCCGACACGTGGGGGCAGGGGCGGACTTAGTGATTCGGAGGCCCTAAGTCGAGACCAGTATGAGCCCGAGCCTCCTATGTGTGCACGCGCTTGCACACAGTTTTTTTATGGGTTTTATAGTAAAGACGTAATTTAACTGTAAAAATGTATTACCTTTTAAGCTCCAATAGTGCTCACTAGATTAGTGTCGTAGGTGCAACAGTGCGTGACTATTCTTTTTACAGTATATGGTGAGGATGGCCGGGAAATCGCAGATTTTTTAAATATGTTGATATATGTTGATTTTGTGTATAGCGCACACTTCTGACAAAACAGAATCACATTTTTCCTCCAGGTTTTCTTTCATTTTCTGCAATGTTGTAAATTAGCATACGGAACAACTCTCTGCAAAATGTGTCCTTCACGTTCTGAAAACAGTGACAAACATAACACATAGCATCAACGGGCATGTGGGGTGAGGGTTCCCAGCGGACCACTCAAACCGTTTTTGCAATACAAAATTCTCCAGACCTCCAAGGGAGGTGTGACAGTGATGTGATTTTGGAGGTATGGCAACACGAGACTACTATTAAGCTAAAATATGGAATTGTTTTAAAGTGGTAATACCAAGGATAATTTAGCTATTTGATTTAGAATTTTAGGACCCCTGTAGGTATCAACATTTTTGTAAACATTTTCTGGGATGAAATATTTAATTTGGCCCATATAAATGCATTGAATGACAGATTCATACATGGAAAAACAGATTGTCAAACATTTTATCAAAAGGAAGTATATTTTTAAATGACTGTCCTATATCTGAGAGATATAAGAAAGCTAATAATTTTTACAGTGGAATTACCTGTATACATTTGACGAGGAAATGCCCTATTCACTTCCATTCATTTTTCAGCCAGGAAGCGTGTTACCTTGAGTCCTGTGACACTTGTGGGGGTCGTAGAGCAAAACGAAGAACACCAGTTCATCAGTGTGTTTGTGAGAGTCTCATCTTTCCATAGAGGGGTCATGTTAATTTGTAGGCCAAACCATTCGTACGCTACATACGTTTTCGTGAGAAGACTGATTTTCGAGATGTGTCCTGGTCTGACAAACACTGCTGTAGCTCTGCTACCTTCCACCGCAAATGCGGAAGGCCGACATCGGCAGATGCGGTGGATTAAGACGGAACCCATGCCAAAAAACATATCTCTAGCTTAGACAGATTTTGATGAGGATTTTTTAATACTTTTTTTATTATGCCTCGAGCTGAGAAATTATTTGTGTGTATATATAATTGTATTTATTTAATAAAATATGAACGCCCAGCTCATGAGGCACCTTGGTGATGTGAGGCCTGAGGCAAATGCCTCTTCTGCCTAATGGTAAGTCCACCAGTAAGTGGGAGTTTGTGCTCTCTAATTGGCTCAATGTCAAGTTGTTGGCCACTGACGAGCATTACGATTCTACAAGTAGAATTGGTAAGTTCGTCGCTACCAGGTCGGCATGCAGCAGGTACCGCTTTTTTTTTCTAGCAAGAGAGGGAATGGCCTCCCACTGTGAGTACCTCTGTCTATCAGCAGTGAGATTCTCGGTGTGTTTCATGCTTTAACACCATCTGCTCTAAGATTTGCTCACTGTACATCATTCAAAACAACACACTGTAGGCTACTTCGAAACAAAAATGTATAACTCAAGATCTAAATGCATATACCCATGAAACTGATTGCGATCAAGTGGTTGGTATGCAGATGCTGCATGGACGTTTCACTGGTAAAACTTCAAAGAATTATCATTCACGATTGAAAGCAGTGATGTTTTTGTCTTACAGTAACTTTATGCTATTATTTATTATTTTACCTTTATTTAACTAGGCAAGACAGTTAAGAACAAATTCTTATTTACAATGATGGCCTACACCGGCCAAACCCGGACGACGCTGGGCCAATTTGTGCGCCGCCTTATGGGACTCCCAATCACGGCCGGTTGTGATACAGCCTGGAATTGAACCAGGGGGTCTGTAGTGACACCTCAAGCGCTGAGATGCAGTGCCTTAGACCGCTGCGCCACTCGGCCTATTCAGTTCTGTTATGTAGAATACTATCATTATGTGATCTTGCAGACATTGATTCAGCTTTGATCTAACTTCATTCCTTCCAGTTCTCTGCTGCCAATGACTGGAACGAATTGCAAAAATCTCTGAAGCTGGAGACTCTTATCTCCCTCAATAACTTTAAGCATCAGTTGTCAGAGCACCTTACCGATCACTGCACCTGTACACAGCCCATCCGAAATTAGCCCACCCAACTACCTCATCCCTATATTGTTATTTATTTTGCTCTTTTGCACCCCAGTATCTCTATTTGCACATAATCTCTTGCACATCTAGCATTCCAGTGTTAATACTATTGTAATTATTCTGCACTATAGCCTATTTATTGCCTTACCTCCATAACTTGCTACATTTGCACACACTGTATATATATTTTCTGTTGTATTTCTGACTTTGTTTTTTTTTACCCCATATGTAACTCTGTTGTTTTTATTGCACTACTTTGCTTTATCTTGGCCAGGTCGCAGTTGTAAATGAGAACCTGTTCTCAACTGGCTTACCTGGTTAAATAAAGGTGAAATAAAAAAAATAAAAAAATAAAAAATTAAGCGAGCACCATTCGCTTGAGTAACCTGTTCTCTACGTGTAAGGAAGAGAATATGAACCTGCGCAGAACGTCATCCGCAGATACGCTTCGGGATCAGGTGGACTAAAGATTCAGAAAAAGTTGGATCTGTAGCCACAGCCTTTTTATAAATGCCAACAGTTGCGTGAAAACTGGTGCATGCATGTTTTGTGGTATATTTTGTATGTACGTAACATTTGTGCATGCGTGGACTGATTCCATTATCATTCTGATCAGAACAGCGGTCACCCAGGTGTCCCATCCCTACTAAAGGTCACATCTATTGGTCTGCAATGACATTTTGATGTCTTGATTATTAAGCCAGTTGACATTTTCTGTAGACATGGTGCAACCGATGGTGGGCCAGCTAGATCTTAATTGCCAATTTACTGAGGTTACCATCATGGATTAAATCTCCAATAACAGTAAAATAATGAAACTTTGTAAGTGAATAGTTCATAATATGTTGCAGTGTCCATTATGATGCAACTCAACTGAGCCAAGACCCAAAGCGATTCATTGCATCTAGTCCTGTTTATCACACATGGACGTTTCATTTCCTCTGTGTTGTTATGAGGCCAGACAGACTGGCGGTACACACTGGCGGTCAGCGGTTTCTTCACCGGTACACAAGGTGCAAGGCAACCCCCCCACATTTACTTGTACATAGGCCTACTGTTCGCCACTCTCTATCATGTATCTTCCTCTCCCATAGAGTGGAGCCTGTTTCAGGTCTGTGAGGCTGTGGCTCCTCCATAATGCTCCCCTCAGGAGGAGAAGGAAGCCACTCCAGAAGGATGAATAGCTACAGCTGGTGCTGCAGTAGTAGTAGGATGGACTGGCCGTGTGTGTAGTTAATAGAAGGGCGGGAGGCCTGTCTGAGTGGTGTCTTTGTCCCAGTCTCCCAGCCTCTCTCTCTACAACTGGCTCCTTGAGAAGGGACACCCAGCTACCCTCTAGTCTAGAGTGGCATCCACCCACCCTGTTATCTACTGCCACTGACAACTACACCAGTGTTTCCCCTACCATCAATAACGCAGAAAAAGCCACCTGGCCTAGTTCTGTTGCCCATCTGCTTAAAACCAATTTGAAACCAGTGTTTACATTATTCACTGTTCATCATTCTTACCTGCATCCAGTGTTTACACAGCTTTTTCTTGCCAGTACATGATGTACTGTACATCCCGGCGTACTACTACAGTATCCACATTCCCCCATCCAGGCCAAAAGCTCCCACAGATCGCACCATCACTGGCCACCTCGTTATGGGATGATCTGGTTGTAAGGATTTGCCTCTTCAATCTGCACCGCAGGGCTTTAGTCTAGGCTGATCCCATGTGTAGTGTATCCCATGTTAATCATGTGTATGATGGCTAGCACACCTAGCAGTGAACATTGTGATGTTGCCGTAACACTGACACCACTATGCTGATCTCCCCTGTCGTGTTGCATGAAAGGGTATGTGTAAAAACCCTTTATCATGAGATTTTTAATACTGGGTCGTTCTGTATGATTTCAATCACTTTCTGACTGCACCCCTATTGATTTGAACGAAACCTTCCATACATGTTTGCCCATGGTAGAAGCAATGTTCCCTCTAAGCTGCGTGCAGCTCCCCAGGGACTGCCGGCAGAAGAAAAATCAGCCCGCGCAGAGAAGCACGAGATTGAACAATAATAGCCACTTTCAATGCAACATTACGAAACAAAATAAACTATGCAAGACTTAGTATGCAAAACTAACTGAGCAATAGATTTTCTTGTAGGCAGAGTGCATTGGAGTAGGTTATATTGCATTGACAGGCACGACTCAGCCCGTACTCTACACAGACCGGTGCACCATAACCAATCAGAGCTGCAGTAGGCTTACAGTGCCTTGCAAAAGTATTCATCCCCCTTGGCATTTTTCCTATTTTGTTGCATTACAACCTGTAATTTAAATGGAGTTTTATTTGGATTTCATGTAATGGACATACACAAAATAGTCCAAATTGTTGAAGTGAAATGAAAAAAATAACTTGTTTCAAAAAGTTCTAAAACATAAATAACGGAAAAGTGGTGCATGCATATGTATTCACCCCCTTTGCTATGAAGCCCCTAAATAAGATTTGGTGCAACCAATTACCTTCAGAAGTCACATAATTAGTGAAATAAAGTCCACCTGTGTCCAATCTAAGTGTCACATGGTCTGTCACATGATCTCATTATATATAAACCTGTTCTGAAAGGCCCCAGAGTCTGCAACACCACTAAGCAACTTTGAACATCCCACGGAGCACCATTTAAATCCATTATTAAAAAATGGAAAGAATATGGCACCACAACAAACCTGCCAAGAGAGGGCCGCCCACCAAAACTCACGGACCTGGCAAGGAGGGCATTAATCAGAGAGGCAACAAAGAGACCAAAGATAACCCTGAAGGAGCTGCAAACCTCCACAGCAAATATTGGAGTATCTGTCCATAGGACCACTTTAAGCCGTACAATCCACAGAGCTGGGCTTTACGGAAGAGTGGCCAGAAAAAAGCCATTGCTTAAAGAAGAAAATGAGCAAACACGTTTGGTGTTCACCAAAAGGTATGTGGAAGAAGGTACTCTGGTCAGATGAGGATAAAATTGAGCTTTTTGGCCATCAAGGAAAACGCTATGTCTGGCACAAACCCAACACCTCTCATCACCCCGAGAACACCATCCCCACAGTGAAGCATGGTGGTGGCAGCATCATGCTGTGGGGAAACCTGTTTGTCTTCCAGAGATTTGAGACTGGGATAGGTTCACCTTCCAGCAGGACAATGACCCTAAGCATACTGCTAAAGCAACACTTGAGTGGTTTAAGGGGAAACATTTAAATGTCTTGGAATGGCCTAGTCAAAGCCCAGACCTCAATCCAATTGAGAATCTGTGGTATGACTTAAAGATTGCTGTACACCAGCGGAACCCATCCAACTTGAAGGAGCTGGAGCAGTTTTGCCTTGAAGAATGGGCAAAAATCCCAGTGGCTAGATGTGCCAAGCTTATAGAGACATACCCCAAGATACTTCCAGCTGTAATTGTTGCAAAAGGTGGCTCTACAAAGTATTGACTTTGGGGGGTGAATAGTTATGCACACTCAAGTTGTCTGTTTTTCTTGTCTTATTTCTTGTTTGTTTCACAAGAAAAAAATATTTTGCATCTTCAAAGTGATAGGCATGTTGTGTAAATCAAATGATACAAACCCCCAAAAAATCTATTTTATTTCCAGGTTGTAAGGCAACAAAATAGAAAAATGCCAAGGGGGGTGAATACTTTCGCAAGCCACTGTATATGCAAATAGACCATTGCCATATATGGATTTGTACCATTCACTTTGAACTGGACTGTTTTACAGCAGGAGTGGTCACGATTATTATGCTCTTGTTTTGAGATCAAAGTGAGAGCTGCATGTAGCCACGTGTGCAGGTTTGTTCATATTCTTTGCTAGTTAGTTAGTTAGTTATTAGCCCAGTTATAGCTAATTTGTAGTCAGCGATGAGGGAGAGATTGCTTCCTACAAGAGCACAAAACGTGTAAATTTCTAGCCATCTTTGAAAAGCGAGTCAGGTGAAGAGGTTTTTTTTATGTCTTAAAGGGGCAGTGTTGTATTTTGAGACCGGCTTGAATAAGCTAAGTAGCCAATAGGCAGAGAGCAGCATAACTTGTCTGATTCTCTGTAATGATAGTATGGGAATAATAATAAATGTTATTTTGTAAAGTGGTTTCTTGCATCAAACAACACAACAAAATGTTCAGTGGATAAACAGGTTAATATCAAGCCCTGCATGTTTTTTTTTTTTTTTTGTTTTTTTTTAAGTCTCATGGAATGTAGGCCTACATTGGCTGCTACTTTAAGCTGAATGATAGAACATCTATTTCTATGTTATAATGTTATGTGATGCATTTTCTCCATTGGTTTTGATGGTAGGCCACTCTGGTAGGCCTACGTTATGATCAAATAGCCACAGTAGCCTACTTGGCCACTGTTAAAACAGTAAATTAAAGCGGGTACAGCCTCAGTGTTCACAGTAAACGCACGCCGGAAGTTGCACAGAAATTTCACAAGGTTCAAGTTTGCGCTCAGCAGACCTGAAATTTGCTCAGTGATGAAAAATATTAGAGGAAACATTGGGTAGAAGTGGTCAGAAAGTTACTTTTTAGACCGGAATGCCAAATGCCAAAACGTGGTCCTCTGTAGCTCAGCTGGTAGAGCACGGCGCTTGTAACGCCAAGGTAGTGGGTTCGATCCCCGGGACCACCCATACACAAAAATGTATGCACGCATGACTGTAAGTCGCTTTGGATAAAAGCGTCTGCTAAATGGCATATTATTATTATTATTATTATTAAAACATTCAGGAGAGAGTGCTCAAAGTTTTTACCCATTTTGAATACCCCACCCTACCATGAGACTTCCATGTCTTCGTCACTGAAAAAGATAAATGGTTGCGTTTGATATCATTTGAACGCTTACAAACAAGGTTGTCAAACTGTTTTATTTTGAAAAACGCATAAACTCCGATTTGTAAATTTATTTTCATGAACTCAGCAAATAAAGAAACGTCCTCTCACTGTCAACTGCGTTTATTTTCAGCAAACTTAACATGTGTAAATATGTGTATGAACATAACAAGATTCAACAACTGAGACATAAACTGAACAAGTTCCACAGACATGTGATTGACAGAAATGGAATAATGTGTCCCTGAACAAAGGGGGGGTCAAAATCAAAAGTAACCAGCTGCATGAAGTACTGCAGTGCATCTCCTCCTCATGGACTGCACCAGATTTGCCAGTTCTTGCTGTGAGATGTTACCCCACTCTTCCACCAAGGCACCTGCAAGTTCCCAGACATTTCTGGGGGGAATGGCCCAAGCCCTCACCCTCCGATCCAACAGGTCCCAGACGTGCTCAATGGGATTGAGATCCGGGCTCTTCGCTGGCCATGGCAGAACACTGACATTCCTGTCTTGCAGGAAATCACGCACAGAACGAGCAGTATGGCTGGTGGCATTGTTATGCTGGAGGATCATGTCAGGATGAGCCTGCAGGAAGGGTACCACATGAGGGAGGAGGATGTCTTCCCTGTAACGCACAGCGTTGAGATTGCCAGCAATGATAACAAGCTCAGTCTGATGATGCTGTGACACACTGCCCCAGACCATGACAGACCCTCCACCTACAAGCCCTCAGTCCAGCCTCTCTCAGCCTATTGCGGACAGTCTGAGCACTGATGGAGGGATTGTGCGTTCTTGGTGTATCTTGGGCAGTTGTTGTTGCCATCCTGTACTTGTCCCGCAGGTGTGATGTTCAGATGTATTGATTCTGTGCAGGTGTTGTTACACGTGGTCTGCCACTGCGAGGACGATCAGCTGGCCGTCCTGTCTCCCTGTAGCGCTGTCTTAGGTGTCTCACAGTACGGACATTGCAATTTATTGCCCTGGCCACATCTGCAGTCATGCCTCCTTGCAGCATGCCTAAGGCACGTTCACGCAGATAAGCAGGGACCCTGGGCATCTTTCTTTTGGTGTTTTTTCAGAGTCAGTAGAAAGGCCTCTTTAGTGTCCTAAGTTTTCATAACTGTGACCTTAATTGCCTACCGTCTGTAAGCTGTTAGTGTCCTAACGACCGATCCACAGGTGCATGTTCATTAATTGTTTATGGTTCATTGAACAAACCTGGGAAACAGTGTTTAAATCCTTTACAATGAAGATCTGTGAAGTTATTTGGATTTTTACGAATTATCTTTGAAAGACAGGGTCCTGAAAAAGGGACGTTTCTTTTTTTGCTGAGTTTATATGTTGGAGCTTACACCCTATTTTACATCCTCTGAGGTGTTTGTTGTACCCATCATCGGTTGAGACACAGCATACTCTTGAATACAGGGTGGGTGTCACGTTTTGGCTGATAAATGTACTAACATGCAAAGCTGTCATCAAGGCAAATGGTGGCTATTTGAAGAATCTCAAATATAAAATATATTTACACTTTTTTGTTTTCTACATCATTCCATATGTGTTATTTCATAGCTTTGATGTCTTCACTATTATTCTACAATGTAAAAAATAGTAAAAAAATATAGAAGAACCCTTGAATTAATAGATTTTGCAGGTTTTCCTACTTACAAAGCATGTAGAGGTTTGTAATTTTATCATAGGTACACTTCAACTGTGAGAGACGGAATCCAGAAAATCACATTGTATGATTTTTAAGTAATTAATTTGCATTTTATTGCATGACATAAGTATTTGATACATCAGAAAAGCAGAACTTAATATTTGGTACAGAAACCTTTGTTTGCAATTACAGAGATCATACGTTTCCTGTAGGTCTTGACCAGGTTTGCACACACTGCAGCAGGGATTTTGGCCCACTCCTCCATACAGACCTTCTCCAGATCCTTCAGGTTTCGAGGCTGTCGCTGGGCAATACGGACTTTCAGCTCCCTCCAAAGATTTTCTATTGGGTTCAGGTCTGGAGACTGGCTAGGCCACTCCAGGACCTTGAGATGCTTCTTACGGAGCCACTCCTTAGTTGCCCTGGCTGTGTGTTTCGGGTCGTCATGGTGGAAGACCCAGCCACGACCCATCTTCAATGCTCTTACTGAGTGAAGGAGGTTGTTGGCCAAGATCTCGCAATACATGGCCCTATCCATCCTCCCCTCAATACGGCGCAGTCGTCCTGTCCCCTTTGCAGAAAAGCATCCCCAAAGAATGATGTTTCCACATCCATGCTTCACGGTTGGGATGGTGTTCTTGGAGTTGTACTCTTCTTCCTCCAAGCACGGCGAGTGGAGTTTAGACCAAAAAGCTCAATTTTTGTCTCATCAGACCACATGACCTTCTCCCATTCCTCCTCTGGATCATCCAGATGGTCATTGGCAAACTTCAGACGGGCCTGGACATGCGCTGGCTTGAGCAGGGGGACCTTGCGTGCGCTGCAGGATTTTAATCCATGACGATTGACCGTCATCTTGAACTTCTTCCATTTTCTAATAATTGCGCCAACAGTTGTTTCCTTCTCACCAAACTGCTTGTCTATTGTCCTGTAGCCCATCCCAGCCTTGTGCAGGTCTACAATTTTATCCCTGATGTCCTTACACAGCTCTCTGGTCTTGGCCATTGTGGAGAGGTTGGAGTCTGTTTGAGTGTGTGGACAGGTGTCTTTTATACAGGTAACGAGTTCAAACAGGTGCAGTTAATCCAGGTCATGAGTGGAGAACAGGAGGGCTTCTTAACGAAAAACGAACAGGTCTGTGAGAGCCGGAATTCTTACTTGTTGGTAGGTGATCAAATACTTATGTCATGCAATAAAATGCAAATTAATTACTTAAAAATCATACAATGTGATTTTCTGGATTTTTGTTTTAGATTCCGCCTCTCACTTTTGAAGTGTACATATGATAAAAATTACAGACCTCTACATGCTTTGTAAGTAGGAAATCGGCAGTGTATCAAATACTTGTTCTCCCCACTGTATTTACCTTTTTTCAAGAAATCATAGAATAGTTTGACAACTCTGTTTGTAAGGTTTCAAATTAAATCAAACTCAACTATTTATCTTTTTCAGTGATGAAGACATGGACGTTTCATGGTAGGGTGGGGTATGCAAAATGGTTCAACTTTGAACACCAATATCTCCTGAATGTTTTGGCATTCAGGTCCGAGAAGTCACTTTCCGACCACTTCCACCATGGGCAAACGTATGAAAGGTTTCGTTCAAATCAAAAGGGGTGCAGTCCGAATGTGATTGAACTCATATGGAACGACCCTACTGTATCATAGCTAGCTAGAATGTAGCCTAATATAATGGTAATATAAATGATTTATGCTACAATACAGCATTGTTCAATTCGTATCAGAAATGTGTTTTATTCTTTTTTGTAACACCAATGCTAACGGTGTTGTGTTTTTCTGTGTCTCCTCTATAGTAAGCATGTTTCTGAACACCCTAACCCCCAAGTTCTACGTGGCTCTGACGGGGACCTCCTCCTTGATATCCGGACTCATACTGGTAAGTTGATCATATTATGCCATTTAGCACGTTTATCCAAAGCGACTTACAGTACAGTGAGTGCATACATTTTAGTATATGATAATATATGCCATTTAGCAGACAATGTTATCCAAAGCAACTGACTTACAGTAAAGGGAGTGCATAGCCTACACTACACTTAATTATTATGTGATGCCAGTGGGAATTGATCCCACAACACTGGTGTTACGATCGCTATGCTCTTACCAACTGAGCTACATAGGATCACCAAGTTGAGCCCTCATTCGTCTATAGTACAGTGAATGAACAGTGCTACAATGGTCTTTCTTACAAAGAGAAGAGAAGAGAAAGAGAAGAGCTACAAGCTAGCGAACCCCATTCCTCTCCGTAGATTGGCCAGTTAGTTTATTTAGTTGCCTGGAAACGACGATGAGTCTCACAGGCCTCTTAAGCCTACATTGGTTCCTATGAATAATTACAGTGGAGAATACATTTTGTGTACTGGGCTCGGCTGTGATGTATTGCAATACAGATGTATATCTGTTATATTAATTACTGTCAGTGGAGACTGGAGAGGTTTAGTTAATTGAATGGTCATTTTAGGACAGTACATTACTGTATCACCAGCTTTAGAAGTAGCCTAGATAAGAAAGCGATACCATAGTTGTGTATGGATTAAGACATAGAAAGTCAAGGAGTGCGTGTGTGTGTGTGCGGAAACAGAGTCTGAGTTGCATGTCGGACCCTGTCTTGATTAGGCAATGCTAAAATAGAAGTATATAATGTGTGTGGTTGCCTGTGTGCAACATGTGTATGAATTTGTATCTGACGTGCAATGTGGCTTTTCATAAATACAATATTTAGACCTCTAACTTACAAACATTGTCCTATGCTCCTGCCTATGCTAGTTGGGGTTATGTTGTACTTAAAGCGGCATACCAAAATAAAATAACCTCTTATTACAAAATCTCAGTAGTATGAAGTAGCTCAAATGGCATTCAACTGAAACGACACAGCCCTAAAGATAGATTGAAATATTTGTATTTATTTTATTTAACCTTTATTTAACTAGGCAAGTCAATTAAGAACAAATTCTTATTTCCAATGGCATACCAAGAGTCAAAAGGCCTCCTGTGGGGACAGGGGCTGGAATGAAAAATATAAATGTAGGACAAAACACGTATCACGACAAGAGACACCACAACACTACCTCAAGAGAGACCTAAGACAACAACACAACATGGCAGCAACACAACAAAACATCACAACATGGTAGCAACACAACATGATAACAACACAACATTGTAGCAGCACAACATGGTAGCAGCACAGACATGGTACAACAATGTTAGGCACAGACAACAGCACGAAGGGCAAAAAGGAATAGACAACACTAGATCACGCGAAGCAGCCATAAGTGTCAGTAAGAGTGTCCATAATTGAGCCTTTGACTGAAGAGATGGCGATACAACTGAATAGAACACATACAAATAATATAGTATCATATTGTTTCTCTATGGCCCTAACCCTACTGAATCATCCCTGAATGAACTGCCTCCTGTCTGTCCCATCAGATATTTGAGTGGTGGTACTTCAGGAAGTACGGTACCTCCTTCATCGAGCAGGTGTCAGTGAGCCACCTGCGCCCTCTGCTGGGCGGCGTGGACAACAGCTCCCCAACCAACTCCAACACCAGTAACGGAGATGCAGACTCCAACCGACAGAGTGTGTCCGGTAAGACTCAGAGATTTACTAGATTGGTAAAGCATTCGCTAGATAAAGCAATTACTGGATTTATATAGAGCGTTCGCTAGATGGAACATTTACAACCTAGATAAAGCATTCATTACGCGTTCACCGCTCCACATTGAAATGGCCTTATTGTTTGCCCTTATGCTAGAGCAGTGGTTCCCAGCCCGGAGTACCAAGCCCCCTGGGGGTAGTTGGCCTATCCACAGGGGGTACTTGAGAAGACTCATGAGACCATAAGCCTACTGTTAAAATGCACATGAGGGGGTACTTCAGGGGTACTCCGGTCAGAGCAAAATTCAGTTGGTGGTACAGTAACTGAAAAAGGTTGGGAACCGCTGTGCTAGAGCATTTACTAAAGCTGAATAGAGCATATTGTTTGTAGAAGTATAGAGACACAACACAACCAATTTAATAGAGATACCAGATAGAGCATTTGCCATAGAAGTCTTCTTTATTTTGCCTACACACTTGATTAGAGCATTTAGGCCTACTACAGCCAAATATAGCATTTAATACCATAGAGAGCCTTATTGTTCGCTCCCACACCAGTGAGAAATCCAATGCGTGTGTGTTTTTGTTTTTGTTGGATTAAATGGATTATCTCAGCTGTGTTGAATCAACACGGCATGATTGGAGAAATGGCTTTATAATTATTTGCTGTTGTAATCCCTCTGTCTGGTAAAGGAGAGTGATTTTAAGATGGAGACTGGCTAGTGATGTTGATTTGTGGATTTAGGATGCAGTCTGGTAGTACAGACCTGAAGCTTACAGAAGCTATGAGATTGCCTTACTGTAGGGCACTTTAGTGTAGGAATATCATGATGTACACTTGATCCCTAGCTTGCTCAGAGGTACACTTAGGACTCTATTTTGTGTCTGATACACACAAACAATGTCTTCCTCCTCTTGTTCCCCCAGAATGTAAAGTATGGCGAAATCCACTGAATTTATTTCGAGGGGCGGAGTATAACCGGTGAGTCACATGATCCCTCACCCTTTCTATCCTCTCCTCCCTTACTCTCCTATTATTCTTCTCATCCCCCTCACTCCCTCAAGAACTCCTGATTCTCTCTCCAGCTCTCAACCTCTGCTCTGTCGTTTTCTTCACTCTTTTCCAACCTCTGTTTTCTGTTCTTCCCTCATTCCCTCTCTCTGTTTCTCTGCCCTGCTATGTGTTCCCTCTCTCTCCGTGGAGAGTTGGTAGTAATGGCTGGGGCTGATATGCTGTCCCATGGTGTCAGCTTTAAATGCCAACAGGCTGAGAGAATCCCTGCCTCACCAGGAGCCCACGCTCATAAATTAGATCAGTGCTGCCTAGTTCCTCCTCAACAGCTTTTTCCACCTCTCTTTTCTCTTTCACTCTTCACATCTGTCTTCTCTTCTACCTTCCCTTCCTCTCTCTCTCTCCCCCTAGACTTTTTTTCTAGAACCATTAAAATGACTTTTAACCATAAGTGTGTGTGTGTGTGTGTGTGTGTGTGTGTGTGTGTGTGTGTGTGTGTGTGTGTGTGTGTGTGTGTGTGTGTGTGTGTGTGTGTGTGTGTGTGTGTGTGCCCACCCACCAGGTATACGTGGGTGACGGGCCGAGAGCCACTCACGTACTACGACATGAATCTCTCGGCACAAGACCACCAGACCTTCTTCACATGTGACTCGGACCATCTCCGGCCAGCTGACGCCAGTAAGGAACACACACACACATCAAATCAAATCAAATTGTATTTGTCACATGCGCCGAATACAACAGGTGTAGACCTTACAGTGAAATGCTTACTTACATATATATTAAAGAGAAGCAGTAAAATAACAGTAGCGAGGCTATATACAGGGGGTACCGTTACAGAGTCAATGTGTGGGTGCACAGGTTAGTCGAGGTAATTGAGTTAATATGTACATGTAGGTAGAGTAAAAGTGACTATGCATAGATAATAAACAGAGAGTAGCAGCAGCATAAAAGAGGAGGGGGGGGACAATGCAAATAGTCCGGGTAGCCATTTGATTAGCTGTTCAGGAGTCTTATGGCTTGGGGGTAGAAGCTGTTAAGAAGCCTTTTGGACCTAGACTTGGCGCTCCGGTACCGCTTGCCGTGTGGTATTAGAGAGAACAGTCTATGACTAGGGTGGCTGGAGTCTTTGATGTAGTACATCACATAGAGACACACGCAGGCACACACACACACACACACACACACACACACACGTACACACACACACACTGTCAATCTCACCCCATCTCCAGGGAGGTTTGATTCATGTTCACAAGTGTTACCGTGACCTCTGACCTCAATAACACAAACTAACGTGTTTGTGTCTTCAGTAATGCAGAAAGCATGGAGAGAGAGGAACCCACAGGCACGCATCTCTGCCGCACACGAAGCCCTCGAACTAGAGGAGTGAGTAGTACTTCTTTCACCTACAGAGCTATCATACTGTGTAACATGGTTGGCCTCAGTTCACTCATGCATTACTTGTAAATAATCCTATTATTTCTCTGAGGACTCTTCATTAATAAATCATTAATAAATAGAATTTCACCTCGTCAATTGACTGAAGTGAAGTGGAATCAACCACATCTCTTCTGTATATAACCTGAATGAAAAGTGTAAGATGCACACGTAAAATACTCTTTATAGCTAATATAGTTATTGACCTACTTCTGACATTGGCAAAAAGCAGATTTGCACATTACTCTCTTCTATTCACATTACTCTCTTCTATTCACATTACTCTCTTCTATTCACATTGTCTCTCAGCAGACTTTTATGTGTAAACGACGCAGCTTTTATTATATTTGTGCTTAGTGCAGGTATTTGTCTCCCCCCTGTTTTTATCCTCCAGCTATGCCGTCTTCTGCTGTGTCGTTTTCCCCCAAATTCTCTCTCTGTTCCTCTCAGCTGTGCGACTGCATACATCCTGCTGGCAGAGGAGGAGGCCACCACCATCGTGGAGGCAGAGAAACTCTTCAAACAGGCCGTGAAGGCAGGAGAGGGCTGCTACAGACGCAGCCAACAGCTCCAACACCACGGGGCGCAGTATGAGGCACAGCACAGTGAGTAGAGGACACACGCGCGCAGTCGAACATACGCATGCACACGGTCGGACAGACACACACACACACACACGCACTCAAACACTTACACATACGCGAATAAATGTATTTGTGTGCGCGTGCGGATGTGTCTGAATGTGTATGTGTCTGTAAGCATGTGTCCATGTGTCTGTTATACCAGTTAAAATAACTTTGCTGTGCTGTGTCTCTCAGGAAGGGACACCAATGTTCTGGTATACATTAAGAGGAGACTGGCCATGTGCTCTAGAAAGCTGGGCCGAACCAGAGAAGCTGTCAAAATGATGAGAGACGTAAGTACAGTATACGCCAAGCTGCCAGGATGTTACGGGTGAATCCTAGCTTCCACTTAAGTAGAACTTTCAGTTAGTCCAAGGGGGGCTAAGTGAACATTTTACTTTAGTGAAAGTTAGGATTTGCCCCAGTTTTACATGCCCACATTTTCAGTCACTATACATTGTCGATAATGATGATATTCTGACATTCATTCAATTGGGGTTATTTGATGAGAACGTATCGGTAAATGTAAAATAAAAAAGGAGGGGTGTTTGAGGTAACCTGGTCCCAGATCTGTTTGTGCTGTCGTGTCATCTCCTATAGTCATTGCCATGCTAATTTTGCCATGACAGTGACCATAGGGGATGATGACAAGGCAGCACAAACAGATCTGGGACCAGGCTAGGTCTGAGGCTGTGTGGGACTGGGCGGAGTAACTAAACTCATGTTGCTGACTGTGTTGTGTTTCACTGCCTGTCCGGTATTACATGTAACAACAGTTGTATGTTTTCCAGTTAATGAAGGAGTTCCCTCTCCTCAGTATGTTCAATATCCATGAGAACCTGCTGGAGTCACTACTAGAGTTGCAGAACTACGCAGACGTACAGGCCGTACTAGCCAAGTACGACGGTAAGACACACTCACAGTGAGTGAAAAAGAGTCAACGTTAATCGTTGCTTATTGGTGATGCTTGAATGCTTCTATAACAGACATCTATGCAGTGCTAACAATGTCACTTGTGATTTTATTTCTGTGGATTAGACAACCAGCCGTAGGGGAAGTTTGAATGACAGACATTAGATAACAAAAGTCATAAAATGCAAATAATTAGATAATAGATGTTAACTTCTAACCATTATGACTTAAAGTAAAGTGAGAGTTTATTATAGTAAAATCCTGACACCTGTAAACCCTTCTGGGTCCTATTCCAACTGTCCTATTTTCCCCTGTCTACTGTCATTTCATTGTGTGTAATTGTTATTTTTCCTCCACTTAACACTGTTCATGTCTGCTTTGTCTCCTGACAGATATTAGTTTACCCAAATCTGCAACAATATGCTACACAGCAGCCTTGCTCAAAGCCAGGGCGGTATCGGACAAGTGAGTATCCTTTTACTGCTGTTACAATGGCACCAAGTGGTTCACATACCTGGAGTAGTATTTAAAAGTTAGCCTGGGGCTATCTGTGCGACAGAGAGAATGGTATTGAAATGGGTTAGGGGCAATTGTATTTTATAATAGTTATGTGTATTGTGAAAAGACTACTGTGAGGATTACATTTTTCTTAGCCCTTATGCCTGCACACACACACTTACACATTGACACTTTCATACACACGCACTACACTTTCACATACACTCACTTTCATACACACACACACTGATCCCCCCACACACACACTCATCTTTGACAGTGTCCTTTGTTCCCCATGCAGGTTTTCTCCAGAGGCAGCGTCGAGGCGAGGGTTGAGTACAGCAGAGATGAATGCTGTAGAAGCCATACACAGAGCTGTGGAGTTCAACCCACACGTCCCCAAAGTATGACACAACAATGGAGCTACGCACTTAACACTGCTAGTAGCAGTATTACTACTGTACCTCCACTAACTACACTGAACCAAAATAAAACCCAAAATGAAAAGTGTTGGTCCCATGTTTCAACTGAGGAGTATTTCTGTCTGTAATACAGCCCTTTTGTGGAGAAAAACTCATTCTAATTGGCTGGGCCTGGCTCCCAAGTGGGTGGGCCTATGCCCACCCATGGCGGCGCCCCTGCCCAGTCATGTGAAATCCATAGAGTAGGGCCTAATTAATTAATTTCAATTAACTGATTTGCTTATATGAACTGTAACTCAGTGAAATTGTTGCAAGTTGCGTTTTTGTTCAGTATACTACTACTATTACTACTGCTATGCTTCTGATGGTGCTACTTCAATTAAATACTGATTGATGTTCTCCTGGTTGTAAGATAACTGGTATAACTTTGCATTAAGAAGTATGTATGTTTATGTTGTAAATTTTATATTGTCCTTACTGACTCTCGCTCTACCTTCCCCCCCCACCGTCTCTCTCTCTCTTTCTCTCTCTCTCTCCACAGTACCTGTTAGAAATGAAAAGTTTAATACTGCCCCCTGAGCACATTCTGAAGCGAGGGGACAGTGAGGCCATAGCCTACGCATTCTTCCACCTGCAGCACTGGAAGAGGGTGGAGGGGGCCCTTAACTTGCTCCACTGTACCTGGGAGGGCAGTGAGTAACACAAATCAGCTTTACCTTATACGCCATAACAACTTCATTGTGTTACACATTTTGCAGTGATTACAATCAGAAAATGCTGATTTTTCTCATGCTACTCCATTTTGATGCATAACCCCTCCACACTTAGCTCAGCACAAACATTTGTACATGACTGTACCTATTCTGAATGCTGTGTGTCTTCTTTCCTCCCCAGCATTTAGAATGATCCCGTACCCTCTGGAGAAAGGCCACCTCTTCTACCCATACCCCATCTGCACCGAGACCGCAGACAGAGAGCTGTTACCAAGTAAGAGACGCTCTGGATTCAAGTGTGTGTGTTTGTGTATATACTGAGTGTACAAAACATTAGGAACACCTTCCTAATATTGAGTTGCACCCCATTTTGCCCTCAGAACAGCCTCAATTCGTTGGGGCATGGACTCTGCAAGGTGTCGAAAGCATTCCACAGGGATGCTGGCCCATGTTGACTCCAATGCTTCCCACAGTTTTGTCAAGTTGGCTGGATTTCCTTTGGGTGGTGGACCATTCTTGATTCACACGGGAAACTGTTGAGCGTGAAAAACCCAGCATCGTTGCAGTTCTTGACACACACAAACTGGTGCGCCTGTCACCTACTACCATACCCCGTTCAAAGGCACTTAAATATTTTGTCTTTCCCATTCACCTTCTGAATGGCACACACATGCAATCCATGTTTCAATTGTCTCAAGGCTTAAAAATCCTTCTTTAACCTGTCTCCTCATCTACACTGATTTGAAGTGGATTTAACAAGTGACAACAATAAGGGATCATAGCTTTCACCTGGATTCACCTGGTCAGTCTATGTCAGGGTTCTTCAATTCCGGTCCTGGAGGGCCGAAACACTTCTGTTTTTTATTTCTACCTGGTAGTTAATTGCACTCACCTGGTGTCCCAGGTCTGAATTAGCCCCTGATTTAGAAGGAGAGGATGAAAAACAGAGGTGTTTCGGCCCTCCAGGACTGGAATTGAAGAACCCTGGTCTATGTCATGGAAAGAGCAGGTGTTCCTAATGTTTTATACACTCAGTGTATGTGTGTGTTGACTCTGAGTTGTTGTGTGTGTGTGTGTGAGGTGTACTCTTGGGTTAAAATTCTCTGTCACTGCAACGGATTTCAGTCATATGGATGGGTTTGGGGGGGGATTATTATTTTGGGCTAAAGGCCCAGTGCAGTCAAAATTCAGTTGTTCCTGTGTTTTGTATCATACTGTACAACAGTTGATGAAACTAACACTGTAAAAGTGTGATTTTTAAAATCAGTGTTATTTCCTGATTGAAAATACAATTTACACAGGAGCTAGTCAGCAGATTTGCATGGGCGGGAGTTTTGGCTTTCCATTGTGACATCACCATGCGGTCAATTGGTTAATAGACCAATAAGAAAGAGAGTTCCAAACCACTCTGCCAATAACAGCTAGTTTTCAGTTTTCCCCTCCCAACTCAGACCACTTTTAATGAAAATCTATTACAGTAAGGTACTTAATTGTTACCCAGAAATGATATTGATATTGATATAAAAATGGCTGCATTGGGCATTTAAACAAAAAAACTCCAGGCCACACTTGAACGTATAAAACTAGATAGAAAGTATATAGAAATGATAATGGACTTATATATTTTCAAATAACTGCCCTTTTTCTGGCCTGCAAATCGATTTAGACAAACAAATTGGTCATAAACAAATCTGTGTGGCCCTCCGTTGAATTTCGAAATCCCGATGTGGCCCTCGAGTCAGAGTTTCCCACCGATCTGAGATTGACTTAAATTTAAGTAATGGGATTTCATTTAGCTTTAACCCCTCTGTACTGTGTGTATGTATGTGTTTGCGTGTATACAGTGTTGACCCTGTCTATGTATCTTTCTAATGTGGAAGCAGTGTGTCATGAGGTGTTGGTGTACAGTGTGTGTGTGTGTGTATAAAGTATGAACAGTGTGTTGATGCTCTCGCTCTATATCTCTCTCATGTGGAAGCAGTGTTTCATGAGGTGTCAGTGTACCCTAAGAAGGAGCTGCCATTCTTCATCTTGTTCACGGCTGGTCTCTGCTCCTTCACTGCCATGCTGGCCCTCCTCACACACCAGTTCCCCGAGCTCATGGGAGTCTTTGCTAAAGCTGTGAGTCTCCTGCACCGCTCTCACACACTAACCAGTTCTCTTTGTAAGTCAAATCCCCAATAAGGTTCTTTGCATTCAGATTCTTTGTAAGGTGGTCATTAATTTTGTTGCGTTCATGTCCTGGACAGCAGTTGCCGTTGGGCCATTTTGGTTTTGAATGTAACAATCATAGACCTGCCTTCATCTGAAGTCTGGATGACAGGAGACTAGCCAAGCTCTATACAAGTTGATGCAAGATCCTCTTATCAATGTAAGTTATTGTAGATCAGGGAAGGAAATAGCAGCTTCAGACTAAAGGAAGCAGCTTCAGACTATTGAATCCACCCCCCTAGAACCTACACAGGCCCTCTCCCATCTGCCAGTGGAGGGCACTGTCCTCTCCTCTACCTAATGTTCTTCCTCAGCAGGCTTGTACTGTCTGTGATGCCACTCCCCTGGAATGTGTGTGAGCTCATGTCTCTGCTCCGTGCTCCTGGGGTGACACAATCAGCAGCTACTATCTCCTCTGCAGGGGCTTGCTCTGGCTCCACACTGGTTGGGTGCTGCCTGCGAAGAGCTGATGGCACACACACATTTTAAATACTTTATTTAAATCCACAAATCACATTACAGTCGAGAAGGATTCAAACATTTCAAAGGTCATGGTTATCTGGACAATTCTGGATATAGAAAGCACCTTCTCCATACAGCTATGCTGTCCATGATCGCTGACACAAAGCAGTACCTTGCTAGCTGCTTTGCCTTTGTCCTATGCAGGCCTGCAATCTGAAGGCCACGTACTGTCAGCCTATGTACTTGGCCGAAACTCCCAAATATAACTCCCAAATATCAGCACCACAAGTGATAACCAAGGCAGTTCAGGCGTGACATAAGGGGCTGGTATTTCAGCAACTTGGCAGCAAAGGTATGCTCCATGTAGGAGTCAAAAGAGCAACCCACTTCCAAAATGAGCACCTCCCTCCGGCCTCCCCCCACAACAACAATATCTGCCATATTTGGTATACAAGAAAGCACATCATCATCAGCATCAAACCAGCCTCCTCTGACAAGAGAATGTTTGTGCATATGCACTGATGGTGGTACTGTCTGTCTCACCTCACTAGCTAGAAGATCAACAAGGCGGTCATGTCTAGCTATGTACAGGTAGGTCCTTGTATGAACGGCAACCATTAACATGTGCAACAGACTCCATTACATTTGACTCATGTGAGATATAAGTGGATCATGGTTTGCAGGGTACCAGAGTGCTAGATTGTATTTTGTTGGTAGAACCTGCAGCCTCGTCTTAACGATAAAGGTGAGAATGTCTTCGCCAATAGCAGCATTCTGGTATACAGAATGAGAGAAAGAATGGTCAGACGTGTACACACACACAAACGCTCTCTGCCCCACTTCCAATACTTTGAAAATGCACTCTTCTAAGACAAACTAATCAGCACCTGGTTTACACGCTAGGGTTCAAATAGATGAACCTTCTTCCTTCCTCGCTTCCTTAAAGTAACTGTCCAGTGTTTCCAGATTTCTATGAAATAGGACCTTCAGTTAATTACAATATGAGTGAAATAGTTTTCCTTCCAAAACATTCTAATTAAGTATGTTAAAAAGCAGCTTTTCTGTGTTGGAATGGTGTTGGCGTACCCCAACAACAGACTGGTGTGGGCGGATACAGGTCATAAAAAATAACAATGCGAGTAGGCCGGTGATTGGCCAGCTCATTCTCCTCTGAGGAAATAGCACGTTTTTTAAACTGTCTGTTTTGAGATACAAGTTTGAGGTGGGGTCCTCCAATTTATGCTTTGGCCATAAATACGAGTATATGATGAGTCAACAACAATATTTGGGTATGAGTTAACAGAATATGAACTTTGAAGTGAGAATTTCACTGGACAGTTACTTTACAGTAATCACTGATCTAATATGATTGAATGGATGAAACACGACTTGTCTTTCACCTATCAAATCATGTCAGATCAGTGGCTTCTCCCAAGGAAAGATGGAAGGAAGTAAGGGTGCATCTTCAAAGGATTGGAACAGGGCCTCTCTCCCTCTTAGCGTGTAAACGAGGTGCTCGTTTCACCTCTCTCTTTCCTTGATGGCCTTTTTATCTGCCATCTGACAAAGCTGAGCCTCCATGACCCGGAATCCCTCTGAGGGAGCCCCTATCTCCCACACTGCATGTTGCCAAAACACATTAGAGAGGAGCGAGGGATGAGAGAGGGGGGTGAACAGAGAGAGGGAAAGAACATATCTGAGAGAGAGAGAGAAGGGGGAGTGGAATGAGGGGCTGACAGAGAGAGTCCACCACCACTCTCAGGGGTTAGAGCACAGTCAGTAGTCTGTCAGCAGTCAACATACCTGGGAGACAAGTTATGGTTCTGCCCCATAGAGCACAGTACCTCAACTGGCATGCTATGGTGCTCCTATCATAGTCTTCTAGCATTTCAGGTCATCGACAACGCACAGTACCTACCTTGAAATGTGCAGAGCTTCAGTTGACGCTGAAAAGAGTAGAGATGGCTACATTCTCAACTAGCATGTTATGGTGCTCCTACCATGGGCCTCTAGCTAGCATCTGAGTAGCATACAGTACCTTGAAATGTTCAGAAAGAGATCTGGTTCACCTTGGTTCCAGTAGGAATTGGCGTAGTGTGTGTGAGGTCATGTGTTCTAACATCTTCTCTCTCGCTGTCTGTCTCTGTAGTTTCTTAGCACCCTGTTTGCTCCTCTGAACTTCATCATGGAGAAAGTGGAGAGCATCCTGCCATCCAGTCTGTGGCACCAGCTCACACGCATCTAACAGTGACCAGCCCCGACCGGACTAGACTGAACCGGACTGACTGACACATTCTTTGTGCCAATATCATGGATTAGACGGACAGTGAGGATGGATTGGAAGAGAAGAGAAGAGAAAAAAGATTAAAGGGAAACATGGAATTCTGAATTGCTTTTGACTTTATTTGATATGTTTTCATTTTGTCTTCAAATCTCATGTAAAACCGTTTTTTTGTTGTACAAAAAAAGGTGATCAATTATCATCATTAAAAAAGTGGAAAAATACATAAAATAAAGGACTTTTTGTGTATTGCAATGTCTACCCTGCCATTTTGATTGTCAAGCATATCAAAATTGTAATAGATATTGGATCATAGCTGGAGGTTAGGTAACTAAACCGTGTTTTGTAACTGGCTGGTTGAGGAAAGGGTGTGTGGTCAGATCTGTTATCAATTTCAAACAGTTTCCATAAACTATATAGACATTGCAACAAAGCCGATGGGGCAAAACAGACTGGGTTGGCTTAGATAGTTGACATGTCCCCAATGTTTATTGAAAACAAATACATTTGCACAATGAGCACTTGTCTCTCAAATACATCGTTACAGTTGTTGGTTAGCTAGCTAGCGAAATTTAGCAATATTAGCATTGACATGAAATCAGTTGAAACACCTCAAAACAAGACATGGTATCAAGAATAACATGAAACGAGCCACTTACAATTCCCCACATGGCAGTTTCTTGTCATTCTTGCTAGCAATCTGGCCATCCAGAATCACAGCAACACGCTGACTTATGCCCCATGAAAGCGCACATAGTTTTCGTGACGTTGTCAGCTAACCCATCTATACTGTTTTCTTTTAAATTACATAGTTTGTATTTACATAAAAAAAATGTATCCATTTCAGATAAAGGTTATTTTGTACTCTAAAAATAGTAAATAAATATAATGGAATGTGAGGGAAGAACAAAATTAGATTTGCGTAACTTTGGACTGTAAAAGGGCCTTATTGGTGGAGTAGCCTACAGGGGGCGTCAAACCGGGATGCTTCTTAGTCAGGTGCAAGTCAGACTGACTCTGGTGAAACATCCGAAATGCATTCTATTCCCTATTTAGTGCACTACTTTTGACCAGGACCCGCATAGGGCTCTGGTCAAAAGTAGTGCCCTATATAGGGAATAGGCTGCCATTTCAGACAGACTCTGCGCAAGCGGTTGGATGGTGGTTCACTATGGTCACGTCTGGGCCTTGCAGGTGTGCACATCCACCTCTAGGATGCAGTCCCGGCAGTGTACAGCGCAGCACCAGTGGAACTTGCACTCACACTTGGTGGTGCGGCTGATGTGCGACGTGTCATAGCCCCGGCCGCAGCACATCACCTCGCAGCTGTCCACGCCGCGAGACGTCCTGTTGCATACCCGCCCGCCTGTCCCCACCGAACCTGAAGAGGAAGAGAGAAATTAAGAGACACATATATTCTGTCTGTATATTGAGTCAGTAATTCCTAAAGCTTTATTACCTTGTGACCCACATACAAGCCTTTTCAAATGTGCTTACATCTCGCCAAATAGACTTAATCAAAATCCTACCAACCTAGCTGCAAGCCAGAGTTTAGCCGTAATAAAGTGATTGTTGGCAAACAGCGGTCTAAGCCCCAGTACCCTACAGGTATTGACATCATTCCAATAGAATACAGAGTACTCAATCTAAACTGAGACACAGACTGTGAGTGAGGGAGAAAGCAAGGGATGGGATGGGGGGGGAGAGGGAAGGATAAGAGGATGAACGGAGAGAGGACGGCAGAGGAGAGATGAGAGATTGATGATAGAAGCCATCAGCTGGGGCTCAGGGTCTTCATCAGGTGTTCATTTTACAGGTGCCTTCATTCTGTCTATCTACTGCTGGGATACACCCTGGCTGGCGCGCGCACACACACATTCTCACTGGCGCAAACTTACCCTGTCGGCTGTCATACACATACACACACATCCTGTCTCACTGACACACACGCTTGCACCTATCATCTCAGAATGAGGACACTGCAAGGGTGTCTGGCAGGCTTAATGGACTCACTCCCAGACATCAGCCAATAATACAGTTACACGATGAACTGCTAAATAAATAGTCAATATTAATCTTGAGGCCTCAACTCAAACCTCAATGGGATGAATCTCAATAGTCTAAAGTAGCTTCCTTTCCTTATCTCCTTCCTCTGCATTATGGTGAAACCCCTGGACAGGTGAAGGTAAATGTCCTGACTTAAAGGGGCTAGCTAGTGGTCGATATGGAATTGGGAACAGATCATGTCTGTTCTAGGCAGCCTATTTCTATGCCCCTCTGCTCTCTTTCTCCCTCCCTCTCTGTCCGTTTGACCATCTGTTCCTCTACTGAGGAGGAGGAGGGAGGGAGGGAGGGATAGAAAGAGGGAGAGCAGCCAGGTAATGTCTGGGCACGGCGAGACTCCACCCTCTCCTGACAACGCGTCCGCCCCTCCATCAGTCCTGGTATGCTGCACTGCTAGGGGTGACGTCACAAACAGACTCCTCCCCTCTTCTCTCTCGCTCTCTCTCTTCTCTTCTCTCTCTTCCTCCTCTCCTGCTCTTGCTCCCTCTCTCTCTCTTCTCTCCTGGCGTCTGCTTATTGAATTAAGATGAGGGGGCGCCGAGAGATGAGTTTAGCACCTGAGTCTCCATGCAGCCGAGGGAAATTGATTTCACACTTCGGAGAGGCACAAGGGGGTGCAGTCTCCACTGTGTGTGTGTGTGTGTGTGTATCCGTCTGTTTGTGTGTGTGTGTATTGTCCCAGATGACTGGAGCTAATGTCTGTGGAGAGAGGTTCTCACAAGAGGGGCCCTGATCAGTGAACTCACCATGCTAACATGTACATTGCCCATAAAGGGCCTTCATGCACTGGAACTGTACTGTACAAAACAGGACAAAACACACACACTTCAAAACAGAACTGTACATCACACAGTCATCAAAACAGCGAAGGTAGCCTACTGTAAGATGGAGTGCGTCTCAATAGTCTAAACCAGCTTCCTTTCCTTTTATCCTTTCCTTCACTCGCACTGACGTGAAAGACCTGTTCACCGGATTACCTTCACCTATCCTGTGACTTTAGGTCAGCGTAATGAAGGAGAGGAGACAAAGAGAGGAAGCAACTTCAGAAAGGCCCCCCAGCTCTACATTAGGGGTGGTTAGCTTTAATGGGCAAGCGTGCAGAGGTGTAGGTGCCATTGGTGTGCCCGTGTGTGTGCGTGCTCCAGAGGTGGTAATTTATAGCGGTGTGCGGCAGGTCAGGTTTCAGCCCAAAGAAGTGTGTAATGGCCCTTAAACTGTTCGACACCCGATCACCTTGGATCACCTACTGCCTGACAGGCACCCAGGTCTTCCGGATCACACACACTTTTCTTCCTCTCTCTCTCTCTCTCTCTCGCTCTCTCACACACACACACTTTTCTCCCTTTCTCTCTCTGTCAAACACACACTTTATTTTTTTGCCATCTCTCACACACCCACACACTTTTCTTCTCTCTCTCTCACGCACGTACACAAACACATTCTCTCTCTTTTGCACTCACTCACACACGCACTCTACATCTGGTGTTATTCAGTGCAGCTTGAAGAATAATCCTAAAGTACAAGAGACTGAGCGGTTACCCTCTGAAGATATTATGGACAAGTAGTATGGTGGACTGCTCTACAGACAGTCATGTCAGATGTCAAATAGATAGACAGCATACATATTCTAGTCAGTCTCTTTGCTTGCTTGTCTGTCTGTCCAATGTCAGTGTATACAGTGGGGGAAAAAAGTATTTAGTCAGCCACCAATTGTGCAAGTTCTCCCACTTAAAAATATGAGAGAGGCCTGTAATTTTCATCATAGGTACACGTCAACTATGACAGACAATGAGGGGAAAAAATCCAGAAAATCACATTGTAGGATTTGTTATGAATTTATTTGCAAATTATGGTGGAAAATAAGTATTTGGTCAATAACAAAAGTTTCTCAATACTTTGTTATATACCCTTTGTTGGCAATGACACAGGTCAAATGTTTTCTGTAAGTCTTCACAAGGTTTTCACACACTGTTGCTGGTATTTTGGCCCATTCCTCCATGCAGATCTCCTCTAGAGCAGTGATGTTTTGGGGCTGTCGCTGGGCAACACGGACTTTCAACTCCCTCCAAAGATTGTCTATGGGGTTGAGATCTGGAGACTGGCTAGGCCACTCCAGGACCTTGAAATGCTTCTTACGAAGCCACTCCTTCGTTGCCCGGGCGGTGTGTTTGGGATCATTGTCATGCTGAAAGACCCAGCCACGTTTCATCTTCAATGTCCTTGCTGATGGAAGGAGGTTTTCACTCAAAATCTGACGATACATGGCCCCATTCATTCTTTCCTTTACACGGATCAGTCGTCCTGGTCCCTTTGCAGAAAAACAGCCCCAAAGCATGATGTTTCCACCCCCATGCTTCACAGTAGGTATGGTGTTCTTTGGATCCAACTCAGCATTCTTTGTCCTCCAAACACGACGAGTTGAGTTTTTACCAAAAAGTTATATTTTGGTTTCATCTGACCATATGACATTCTCCCAATCCTCTTCTGGATCATCCAAATGCACTCTAGCAAACTTCAGACGGGCCTGGACATGTACTGGCTTAAGCAGGGGGACACGTCTGGCACTGCAGGATTTGAGTCCCTGGCGGTGTAGTGTGTTACTGATGGTAGGCTTTGTTACTTTGGTCCCAGCTCTCTGCAGGTCATTCACTAGGTCCCCCCGTGTGGTTCTGGGATTCTTGCTCACCGTTCTTGTGATCATTTTGACCCCACGGGGTGAGATCTTGCGTGGAGCCCCAGATCGAGGGAGATTATCAGTGGTCTTGTATGTCTTCCATTTCCTAATAATTGCTCCCACAGTTGATTTCTTCAAACCAAGCTGCTTACCTATTGCAGATTCAGTCCTCCCAGCCTGGTGCAGATCTACAATTTTGTTTCTGGTGTCCTTTGACAGCTCTTTGGTCTTGGCCATAGTGGAGTTTGGAGTGTGACTGTTTGAGGTTGTGGACAGGTGTCTTTTATACTGATAACAAGTTCAAACAGGTGCCATTAATACAGGTAACGAGTGGAGAACAGAGGAGCCTCTTAAAGAAGAAGTTACAGGTCTGTGAGAGCCAGAAATCTTGCATGTTTGTAGGTGACCAAATACTTATTTTCCACCATAATTTGCAAATAAATTCATAAAAAATCCTACAATGTGATTTTCTGGAGAGAAAAAATCTCAATTTGTCTGTCATAGTTGACGTGTACCTATGATGAAAATTACAGGCCTCTCTCATCTTTTTAAGTGGGAGAACTTGCACAATTGGTGGCTGACTAAATACTTTTTTCCCCCACTGTATAACTGCTTTGAACATTGAGAACTGTGGAGTAAATCTGAACGTCACAAACTGTGTGCGGTTGACTGGTCCTCACCAGACTCACCGGAATCTTGGTCTCGTATGCAGTAGTCTGGCGAGTCCTCGAAGTAGACCAGGTCGTTCTTGCTGGGCCGTTTGAGGTGTTGCTGTGCGGTGGTGAAGCCCGTGCCATACTGGTTCATGACCACCTGCACTGCCCCGTTGTAGCGGCGCCGCAGGTGGTCGCCCGTGCGGCGGAAGTCGGCCAGGGCCAGCCAGCAGGTCCGGACACTGCAGGAGCCGCTCACGCCGTGACACTTACACTCCAGAGACATAAACCGCTTCACCGCCTGGGAGATGAGGAGGGAGAAGATGCAAGTCAGGGGGCTAGGTGTGTGTCAGGTTTGTGGAAGAGTGGTGGTAGGACGTTAGGGTGTGTGTGTATGTGTGTGTAAGGGAACTGCACTGGGCAACCGTCTATATACTTCCTCTAGATCAGTGTTTGACTACTTGATTCAGGTGTGAATAGTTCAGGGCAATAAAAAATATGTAAAACGTCTGGTGATTCCTCTCAACACTGATCTAGATCCAGTTGGTTGTGGTCCATCCCTCAATGTGTATGAACTTTGAACCCACCTTCCTTCCGGCGCGGTTGTTGTGAAGGTTCATCAGAGCCCTGGCATCTCTCTCCTTCCGCTCTTTGGCGTCTACAAAGGCCTGGCTGAACCTCATGGCGTGCTCCACGTGGTCGCTGCAGCCGCCCCAGGCGAACGCCCCCTTGGCGTCCCGGGACGAGCCCTTCTTGGTGGGGTCGCAGGAGCACGACTGCAGCTCTCCCTGGCTGCAGGCTCGGGTCAGGGTGTGGACCACCCCGGCCGAGGAGATGGCGTACACAAAGGCTGCTTCACGACTGCCTGGAAGAGAGGGAGAGAAGGGTACTGGATGAGCATTAGTGGTGTGACAGGATGGACGGGGACACACAAACACAGGTAACAGTATACACGAGTGGTATGTTTTACTGCCTGGGGAATAGGGGGAGGCTAAGCACACACTACACACACACTACACACACGCTTGAAACAGCATACACACCAGATGGTATAAATTACATGGACACAAGTATTAGGCATACCCACGGGCCAAGGCTCAAATGCACAAAAGCACACATTTGCTCATTGTACACACTTAGAAGTTACACAAATATGCAGATATAAATTGTATACATCTAGTAATCCCATAAAGATGCATAGAAAATCTACAGTAATCGTGCAGTACGGAAAAGTTATGTATTTCCATAATCTCACTAGGGGTGTCACAGTTCAAATAGGATCTTCATTGGAGCTTCAACACAAAACACAAAGAGCTATTGGTTACTGCTGCTGTTGCTGTACCTGCATGAATACTATCTGTTGCTGCTTTCGTTTCAAGTCTTTTATTTCATGCATGGCAGTGTTTTGCTTCATCTAACTCTGAGATGGATAAACAGGTAACATTTCCCAGCAATGTTCTGTGATAAAGGACCCGTATGACCTGACTGCTCTTGTAACTGATGAGAGATCTGTGGGATCAAAGGCCATAAATGACAAGAAGGGTGTGTGTGCGTGCGAGTGTGTGCGTGTGGGTGTCCAGTCAGGAAACATCCAACTTCTGCTCTTCTGTGGGTGAGTGTCTTTAACACGGTTAATAGGGATGATAAACCAACCAAACGATGGGAACATGAAACCAAAAAGAAAACCCAGTAATTGTTTTAAATTAGCGTTCAGACATTGACAATAAGTAGCTCTCACGGTGCCACAGCGATAATGCCGCCAATCAGAGCAGCTTCCTAATGTCGTGTGACACAACCAGAGCCGCGCCTGGGAGGTCCGAATACCACAGGGCCAATTAAATAACCAGATTACATGGACCTCTCAGGGCCGGTTGCCCTGACACATATTAAGCCTTGTCCTGAACTAAAAAATACTTTCAATGATAAATCTCCATTGAGCATGCTTCTTAGTCCAGGGCTAGTCTTAATGTACAGTGGGGAAAAAAAGTATTTAGTCAGCCACCAATTGTGCAAGTTCTCCCACTTAAAAAGATGAGAGAGGCCTGTAATTGTCATCATAGGTACACGTCAACTATGACAGACAAAATGAGAAAAAAAAATCCAGAAAATCACATTGTAGGAGTTTTAATGAATTTATTTGCAAATTATGGTGGAAAATAAGTATTTGGTCAATAACAAAAGTTTCTCAATACTTTGTTATATACCCTTTGCTGGCAATGACACAGGTCAAATGTTTTCTGTAAGTCTTCACAAGGTTTTCACACACTGTTGCTGGTATTTTAGCCCATTCCTCCATGCAGATCTCCTCTAGAGCAGTGATGTTTTGGGGCTGTCGCTGGGCAACACAGACTTGGGCAACACAGACTTTCAACTCCCTCCAAAGATTTTCTATGGGGTTGAGATCTGGAGACTGGCTAGGCCACTCCAGGACCTTGAAATGCTTCTTACGAAGCCACTCCTTCGTTGCCCGGGCGGTGTGTTTGGGATCATTGTCATGCTGAAAGACCCAGCCACATTTCATCTTCAATGCCCTTGCTGATGGAAGGAGGTTTTCACTCAAAATCTCACGATACATGGCCCCATTCATTCTTTCCTTTACACGGATCAGTCGTCCTGGTCCCTTTGCAGAAAAACAGCCCCAAAGCATGATGTTTCCACCCCCATGCTTCACAGTAGGTATGGTGTTCTTTGGATGCAACTCAGCATTCTTTGTCCTCCAAACACGACGAGTTGAGTTTTTACCAAAAAGTTATATTTTGGTTTCATCTGACCATATGACATTCTCCCAATCCTCTTCTGGATCATCCAAATGCACACTAGCAAACTTCAGACGGGCCTGGACATGTACTGGCTTAAGAAGGGGGACACGTCTGGCACTGCAGGATTTGAGTCCCTGGCGGTGTAGTGTGTTACTGATGGTAGGCTTTGTTACTTTGGTCCCAGCTCTCTGCAGGTCATTCACTAGGTCCCCCCGTGTGGTTCTGGGATTTTTGCTCACCGTTCTTGTGATCATTTTGACCCCACGGGGTGAGATCTTGTGTGGAGCCCCAGATCGAGGGAGATTATCAGTGGTCTTGTATGTCTTCCATTTCCTAATAATTGCTCCCACAGTTGATTTCTTCAAACCAAGCTGCTTACCTATTGCAGATTCAGTCTTCCCAGCCTGGTGCAGGTCTACAATTTTGTTTCTGGTGTCCTTTGACAGCTCTTTGGTCTTGGCCATAGTGGAGTTTGGAGTGTGACTGTTTGAGGTTGTGGACAGGTGTCTTTTATACTGATAACAAGTTCAAACAGGTGCCATTAATACAGGTAACGAGTGGAGGACAGAGGAGCCTCTTAAAGAAGAAGTTACAGGTCTGTGAGAGCCAGAAATCTTGCTTGTTTGTAGGTGACCAAATACTTATTTTCCACCATAATTTGCAAATAAATTCATTAAAAATCCTACAATGTGATTTTCTGGAGAGAAAAAATCTCAATTTGTCTGTCATAGTTGACGTGTACCTATGATGAAAATTAAAGGCCTCTCTCATCTTTTTAAGTGGGAGAACTTGCACAATTGGTGGCTGACTAAATACTTTTTTTCCCCACTGTATGTCCGGAAAACTGGCCCTTAAAGTTCCGCCTCAGATTCATTTAGGGCCCATTTAGGAGCAGGAGGACTGGGACATGATGCCCAATAGAATTACCAATTCAATTTATATGACCACCCCAAGGTCTAGAGTGGATCCTCAGATTTATACCAATGAAAAAGAGATTCCAAAGTTAAGAGAAGTAATTAGTAGGACTAATATATCCATAGCTGGTCAGGTGACGAGATGGGAGGTGACACTTTCTTATTCTTGACTCCCCACATTCGTCAGGTGTGGCAGTTTTAAAAGCATGCAGCGCATTGGATCAGATACCGATCAGAGCAGCAGCAAGCACTTGCGTCAACTTGATAAATGTATGACAGTAAAGTGAGACAATGCATGGAATGCAATGCAAGCACGGGGGGGAAACATCTGTCAAGGAAGAACATGTATTTCACACAAATTCTTTCACTTTGATAAACGCTAGAATAACTTTATAGGTTCACCACTGTGAATAATTGGTTGGAGAAAAAGCGCATACCATTTTGCCATTGATCTCGGAGCCTATAGTCTATAGCAGATGTGAATGATAAGATCACCATTTACAAGCCTATCGTACAGACGTGCGTGTCTTGTAAATGAGGATGAGTAGCCTATATCACTTTCCCAGCACACAATATAAACATAACCCAGCATATTTCAGTGGTTTTCAGACTTTTCTTGCCAAGGGACCCCCGCCCAGACAAACCGGCGACCCAAGGATCCCCATCATATGCCATGTCAAAAAGTAATGTCTTGACCCAAGGACCCCCATCATATGCCATGTCAAAAGGTAATGTCTTGTCTTATCATCAGGTGAATGATAATGGAAAGTAGAAGTAATTTTTTTTTTAATTAAAAGATTTGGTAGACAGTTTCATTATTTTGAGCTCCCCACAGTTCACTGGAAGAGGAAGTGTAAACTCTAACACAGCCTATTAGCTAGAAAGGTATCTTGGCTGCCGAGAGGAAATGTGCTGTTGTAAAGCTAATTTTCTGCAATTCTACAGATCTTTCCATTGAGCTTATAGAAAATGTAGCAGATTTGAAGCAAATTTCCAGCAATTCTTCACAGTTTGGCATGGCTAATGCGGTGTTCCTCTACTCAAACATAACAAAATCAATGGGCATGTGCCCTGAATGCCCGGTTTTTGGAAATGTTGATTCTCCCTGTCTTGCTTTTATTTGATTGTTAGTTCTCAAAGATGGTATTATTCAAAAAAATATATATAGTTCAATATTTTTCCTGCATGCTTTCAATTTGCTTTTGGTCGTTTAAGTTGACACTGAAACTATTTCTCCATCCTGAAAATTACAAATGTTTCCCCAGAGTTGGATAAACAGGAACTAGCATGCTAACTGTTCCTATAGACTTACATTTACATTTACATTTACGTCATTTAGCAGACGCTCTTATCCAGAGCGACTTACAAATTGGGACTTCAAGTCATTGTGCTAATGCTGGTTAGCATTGGCTCCTGACACGAGTTTTAAAACCCCTGATCTATTTTACACATGGTAATTTAATAGCTGCTATTATTAGCTGCGCAATTTATCTGTCATAACATGTTCATACCCATATTTCAGTCAGAAAATATATATTTGCTTCATATAAACCTTAGACCTACGTCTGCGCGGGATAAATTAAATATCTTAAATACTTATTTTTAAAGTAGGGCCTATTTTCTCTCTCTCTCTCAATACTTACTACGCAGCAGTAGGCGTCCGAACACATTGTGGTCTCTCGCTATGGTATTGCAGTTCCAGCGGTGGTTCTGAAACTGATGTTGGCACTCTCCGATCCAGCCTTTAAACCCGGCTCCGATCGCCTGCATAATGTTGGGATGCTGGCGGCACAGATGCCGCTGTTTGTTGACCAACCCTGGGATGTTGTCGCACATCACTTGCGACCCAAGGGTACCCATGTACCTGCAAAGAAAGATTAGGTTTTGGCTTGGACCATGCAGATGTAATGCAAATGTAATCTGTTTTAATGTCCATGAGGCAATGATGGGTTATTAAAAAAAGAATGGGAAAAAGTAGGCTTCTACAACACTCGAATAAAGGAATAAAAAAATAATCTGCCCCATAAAATGTGTCCAAATTAAAGAAACATGCATGCATGTCTAACGTTATTGGGGGATATATTATATTATTTTACACACAAACGTATTATCAATTTTTGACAATGATTCAACTAGTTTAATTAAAACAATCGTTTAAACACAGATCATAGCCTATATGTGTCCAAAGTCACATCACATGTAGTCTCACGCAGTCCTTGCCTATTAGCCTACTATAAAGTAAAGACTTCATTGTGTAGGCTATACTTATTTTTCCTATAGCCTATAATCACTGCATAATATTTAATATATTTTCTATTAACTTTACACTATTAACTTTATGCATTAGTGGTTGGTGCTATGTTCACATTTTTGAGTCTACTCACCACCAAGATCCGTCGACCCTTGACGTTAGCCAGCAGATTGCTACAGATAAATAAAAACATATTCCACTTGGCAATAAGTTCATATTACTAAGTTGTATCGGTGTGCACATTCAGGCACTTGTACTAAGCATTTCCATGAGTAGACAAGAACACAGGCGCGCGTCAGACTGGAGTCTTGACAGCTTCTCGATTGCACAAATCAAAGTTCTGCTTTGTCTTGAATTAAAAATCGATAATCATAAGAGGTTTACCGCCCGGACGGATCTTCGTACATAAAAACCATAACGGTTATATGACAACGATAATGGTAAAGAAGCGCAATAGATGTTGGAAGCGCATGAGATATTGGGTCTATCTAAAGTTAACAGATATTTACAGTGTAAAGATAGGCAGATGATCGTTTGCTATCAGGTTTAAATTGCTTACACAAGGGGTGGGCGCAGTACTGTCTCAGGAATGAGGTGAAGAAATTAGATTTCTTTAAGTATATGTTCAGGCTAGCTTGATACCAGACACAAGCTTGGCCGATTTCCAAGCGGCAAGGTGTAGAATGTGGCACAAAGTGATGTGTTAAACCCTGAGCGTTTTAACAAAAACAATCAAATTGACGTGTTTGGGAGGAACTGGTGCGCTGCAAACGTGCTTAGTTATGCTTATGCCTATAATACCCAGGTGCCAAATATTCCAGAAACGCACAGCCATGACGCCATATTATGCACACAGATTAAGTATTAGACGTGGAGATGGGGCAAGGAATAATATTATTTGAAGAAGCTAAATGCAGATTTCTCAAAGGCCGCCCAAAACTGTGTGTGTGCATTTACAATTAGATTATCAAAGTCTTTTGAACTCGTTTCTCGATCTGTACGATTGTCACATTGTATTTTCTTTATCTTTGATCTCCGCTTTATGAAAGCGATTTAATGTTCCCAATCCCGTCTCTTCTTTGTATTGGGAGGTCTGGTGGTCGGTCTCCTGTCTGGATGAGATTAATGCTGAAATTGGATTCTCTCATGATCTTCGTGGAAGAAACGAACAAGACGCAGGAAAATTCATAAAAACCAACATGCCACCAGTAGAAAAACGTTATAATGCTTGGAGTATAAACTATTTGGAGAGACAAAAGATTAACATAGTATTCTTTCAATTACATTTATCAGCCCTTGAAATAATATAAAAAACCTGTTAGAAGTTGTAAACAAAATTAAAATTGAAAATGTCTACTAACTGTATCTTCAAGAAGAAATACGATATTTCCATAAGACAAACAATATTTACTTTATATCCGAACAAATTCAAATAGTTTTAGTCATATAGTCAACTTAAAGTATTGAATCTTTAACAATATGTAGGGCATGGATTTCACTGACAGTGTCCTGACTTGTGCAGCAATTTAATGCAGTAAAATGCTGGATAAAGAAAGGGTTTTTATTTTCAAAAGCCCACAAAGGATTAAGAACAAAATACATAAAAACAATTAAGAACCAAGTATACAAAATAAAAGGAACCTCAATCAAAAACTAAAACGTTTCTTGAAAGGTCTGCATTTGAGATATTCTTATTTGGTATAATTCCTCAAACAGAAATGTCAATTAGCTAAGACAATTAAGCAAATTGATTGATAACCTTTGACCTATGACATCATTTATCCAAAGTAATAGTGATTGGATATTATGGGCAGGGGTGGTGTCTAGGTAAACCTTGACACTCTTGGCTCTGGACAGGGCAAACAGCAGGCCTGCGCCGAGCATGCTCAGTGAGAGCATTTTCAGAACCCGTCTCCTCTAGTCGCCGTGGGAACCAGGGCACGATTCTCCGGCCGGGTCCATCTTAGGAGGAGCGGAGTGCATGGAGCTGGAGTGGAGCGGAGCGTGAGTAATTTGGCTGAACCGTGGGCTTTCTCTCCCGCTCCAATTTCGCTCCGGTACCGCTCAGCCACAAGCTCTGGCCATGCTCTGCCCAGCACTGTTCTTTTTAATTAGGCCTATTCTGTTGTATACCCAACCACTAATGCGCAGAGATGTTGATATGAGTCGACCAAGAAATAGGTTACACAGCCTGTGAAATTGATGGCAAGACAACCAATGAGCCCACGCAGCAGCATCAGAGATGTTTTGTTTTCTATATAGACTATTATTGAAAAAAGAGGAGTCTAAGTTTGTAACAGTGCTAAAGTTTTCTATCAACTGTCAAATGTAAGAGCAACAGAGCCAGTTACAACTGAAATATCTGATCATCAATAGATTAGAGAAAAAGTGACCACACAGCCCATCACCTAGGTAGGTCCTTATTTAATAGCCTACAACATGTTGTTGTTCAAAACCAAATGGTACATAGTCACAAAAGTATGTGTTTGTTAAATTATCTTTTTAAACAAAAAATGAATGGAGCTAATTTGGAGCAGCAGTTTATTTTCCTGTGAGTGCTAAGCAATTTTTAGCGGAGTGGGGGAAAGGGCATTGAGCGCCAGAGCAGTGCGCAAAGACCACTTCGTGAGCGATGAGTGGGATTTCCAACAGCTCAACTCCGCTCACATGCTCTGACACACACACCACTTCAAGTGGACATAATTACCTAATGCCGGGTCTGACTCTGACCTAATCCTGACCTGACCAGACCCGTTTATCGTGCATCCCAAATTGCACCCTATTCCCTACATAGTGCACTACTTGGACTTTGCTGTGAGTACACTACAGCTGTGAGTCTTTCTAGGTAAGACTCTAAGAACTTTCTACACGTGGATTGTGAAAGATTTGCCCATTATTCTTTTCAAAATTCTTCAAGCTCTCTCAAATTGGTTGTTGATCATGGCTAGACAACCATTTTCAGGTCTTTCCATAGATTTTTAAGTAGATTTAATTCAAAACTGTAACTCGGCCACTCAGGAACATTCACTGTCTTCTTGGTAAGCAACTCCAGTGTAGATTTGGCCTTGTGTTTTAGGTTATTGTCCTGCTGAAAGGTGAATTCATCTTCCAGTGTCTGGTGGAAAGCAGACTGAGCCAGGTTTTCCTCTAGGATTTTGCCTGTGCTTAGCTCCATTCCGTTGCTTTTTTAACTGGAAAAACTCCCCAGTCCTTAACGATTACAATCATACCAATAACATGATGCAGCAACCACTACAGTATGCTTGAAAATATGAAGAGTCGTACTCAGTAATGTGTTGAATTGGATTTTCCCCAAACAAAACAATTTGTATTCAGGACAAAAAGTGAATTGCTTTGCCACATTTTTTTTGCAGTATTACTTTAGTGCCTTGTTGCAAACAGGATGCATGTTTTGGAATATTTGTATTTTGTACAGGCTTCCTTCTTTCACTTGGTCAATCAGGCTAGTATTGTAGAGTAACTACAATGTTGTTGATTCATCCTCAGTTTTCTCCTATCACAGCCATTAAACTCTGTAACTATTTTAATGTCACCATTGGCCTCACGGTGAAATCCCTGAGCGGTTTCCTTCCTCTCCGGCAACTGGGTTAGGTAGGACGCCTGTATCTTTGTAGTGACTGGGTGTATTGATACATCATCCAAAGTGTAATGAATAACTTCACCATGCTCAAAGGGATATTCAATGTCTGCTTCTTTTTTTGTTTTACCAATCTACCAATAGGTGCCCTTTGCGAGGCATTGGAAAACCTCCCTGGTCTTTGTAGTTGAATCTGTGTTTGAAATTCACTGCTCGACTGAGGAACCTTACAGATAATTGTATGTGTGGGGTACAGAGATTAGGTAATCATTCAAAAATCATGTTAAACACAATTAATGCACACAGAGTGAGTCCATGCAACTTATTATGTGACTTAAGCAAATGTTTACTCCTGAACTTATTTAGCCTTGCCACAACAAAGGGGTTGAATACCTATCGACTCAAGACATTCCAGCTTTTCATTTTTAATTAATTTGCAAAAAATTGAAAAACATAATTCCACTTTGACATTATGGAGTGTATTGTGTGTAGGCCAGTGACAAAACAATCTAAGTGTGATCAATTTTAAATTCAGGCTGTAACACAACAGCTTCTATGATTATGGTGTGTTACAGCCTGAATTAAAAATTGATCATACTTAGATGTTTTGTTGTGTTACAGCCTGAATGTGAAAAAGTAAAGGGGTGTGAATACTTTCTGAAGGCACTGTATAGGGAATAGGGTGCCATTTGGGATGCAAGCCTTAGTTTTCTGCCAGTTCACCTCAATCACAGGCCTGAGATATTTCAGCCTGAGTGGGTGGGAATTGGCTCAATGACTGCTGGGTGATTGGCTGAATAAAGTGGAAAGAAAGCTAGTTACTACCTGTGGAGATGGCATGCCTGCATAATGTATCAGGGATCACAACTCAAGAGCTAACAGGCCTGCCCGCTCACTGCTCAGCCACCTGAGTCACTCGGGTACAAAGAATGCCCCATCTCACTCACTCTCTCACGGCCAACCACAACCTACGTATGTTGTAGCACTGTAGTAGCCCTACTTGTTGAGTGTATAATATTAATATGATCATAGAAGCTACTACTTTGAGGGAAAATGTACTTACTATGACTGTGATACGTGGTTGTCTCCCCTAGCTATCTTAAAATGAATGCACAAATTGTAAGTCGCTCTGGATAAGATTGTCTGCTAAATGACTCAAATGTAAAAAATGAGAATACATATGTGGCATGTACAGTACAGTAGGTGGAGGGTGTAGCCTATGTAATTGTGCTTTCTATCTTTCTATTAATGCCTTCAAACTGGACTCTAAGAGCATTCATAAAGCTGAATTGTATTGTATTATAGTACAGATATAGCACAATTCCCATAGGCGCCTGAGCAATGGAGCAAACGGTGCAGCTGCACCCCCACTTAAAAAATAGGGGTGTGAATGTATGTTTTTGCACCCCCATTTTTTCCCAGAAAATTATTATGATCCATTGGGTCATTTGTCATTTTCAATGATTAGTAATGTTTTAAGCTAGTATTAAAATAGATATGTCCATTTTATATATGATATAATAACTAACAGATTGCATTTTGCACACCCTCCCCCCGTTGCCTCAAGACGAATGGTTTTGACCACTCGAAAGTGTTTGTCCAGTATGAAGGAAGTTGGAGGTAGTTTCGCGAGCCAATGCTAACTATCATTAGCGCAGTGACTGGAAGTCTATAGGCCCATAGCCCATAGCTAGTTAGCAATTGTGCTAGCGCTAGTGAGCAACTTCCTTCAAACTGCACCCAGAGACATGAAAATGGTATCCATGAGTTCATCTGACTCTAGGGAAGTAGATAAAGGCCCTCATTGCCAAAATCCCAAAGTCTCACTTTAATGTGCAATTTAACAATGCTTTTTGTTAACCTATCAAGTACAACATTCTAATTCAAATCCTTATTGGGTAAAACAATGTTATTCCTCCCATTTCATTTCTTCTGGCCACAGCAGCAGGTAGCCTAGCAGTTAAGAGCATTGGGCCAGTAACTGAAAGGTCGCTGGTTCGAATCCTCCACCTGACTAGGTGAAAAATCTGTTGACGTGCCCTTGATCAAAGCACTTAACCCTGATTGCTCCGGTAAGTCGCTCTGGCTAAGTGTCTAATAAAATGACTAAAATATAGGAGCAGGATATTTGTGAGAGTCACAGTTGGTAGGGTTTCAGACCTGTCAATTAATTATTGGGGGTGGGATTTTCAGGGAAGGGAGTAGATTAGTAATCTAGTCATTTATTTATAAATGCATTGTGGTAAAACCAAAGAAAAATAGTTGTGTTCTGTTCATAAATATGGATTCCCCTGTTAAGAAACAGTGTTAAATTAATAATTGTTTATATATATATATATATATATATATATATATATAAAAAAAATGTGAGTCCCCCCAAGCTTTTGCACCTCCACTTTCAGACAGGCGGCTATGATTGTTGCACTCCCAAAGCATTGTCCCATCCCAAAGGCTTTTGGGAATCAGTCAGGCCCTACAACAGGGGTGTCAAACATACGGCCCAATCGGGTCGGTGAGGGGGTCCAATCCGGTCTTCGGGTGGCTTGAGTAAAAACAAAAAACAACAACAAAATATTTTTTTTGGGGGGGAGGGGGACAAACACAATATACTTTAAAATGACTAAAACCAAATCGAAACTGTGTAGAAATGATAATGGACCAACATTCATACAGTTTTTTGACGGTGTCCAGCTCGCAAATAATCACTGAAATAAAAGCTAGACAGTCAGGGAGCATTGAAAATTCCCAAAATTGAATTTTGATGGCAAGGAAATATAACACATTTTCAGTACAGCCCTCTGGACTTCGTTGAAGCGGCCCTGGGGGGTAAATCAGTTTGACAACACTGCCCTACAATAACCTTTCATCTGGACAGCAGATGGCAGCAATGAGCAAAGTGTTTTGTCCTGAAACAACTCTTCTTCACACACTGTTGTGTCCTTTCATTCTGTCCATCATTTTTCATTTATTAGGAGTCAGATTAGAACACTTATTGTTCTGGGTGAGATTATCTTTTAAAGTAAGCAAATGAGAGTTTGAATGAGAGGACCATTCTGCACATTATGCCACCTGCTGCACCTGACAAATACAGTGCATTCGGAAAGTATTCAGACCCATTGACTTTTTCCACATTTTGTTATGTCAGAGCCTTATTCTAAAATGGATTATAAATTTTTTTCCTCATCAATCTACACACAATATCCCATAATGACAAAGCAAAAACAGGCTTTTGGAAATTTTAGCACATTTATTTTATTTGGGGAGTTTCTCCAATTCTTCTCTGCAGATCCTCACAAGCTCTGTCAGGTTGGATGGGGAGCGTCGCTGCACAGCTATTTTCAGGTTTCCCCAGGCTCTGGCTAGGCCACTCAAGAACATTCAGAGACTTGTCCCGAAGCCACTTCTGCGTTGTCTTGGTTGTGTGCTTAGGATCGTTGTCCTGTTGAAAGGTGAACCTTCGCCCTAGTCTGAGGTCCTGAGCGCTCTGGAGCAGGCTTTCATCAAGGATCTCTCTGTACTTTGCTCCGTTCATCTTTCCCTTGATCCTGACTAGTCTCCCAGTCCCTGCCGCTGAAAAACATCCCCACAGCATGATGCTGCCACCACCATCTTTCACTGTAGGGATGTTGCCTGGTTTCCTACAGACGTGACGCTTGGCATTTAGGCTTGGTTTCAATCTTGGTTTCATCAGACCAGAGAATCTTGTTTCTCATGGTCTGAGAGTCTTTAGGTGCCTTTTGGCAAACTCCAAGCGGGCTGTCATGTGCCTTTTACTGAGGAGTGGCTTCTGTCTGGCCACTCTACCATAATGGCCTGATTGGTAATGTGCTGCAGAGATGGTTGTCCTTCTGGAAGGTTCTCCCATCTCCACAGAGGAACTCTGGAACTCTCTTAGAGTGACCATCAGGTTCTTGGTCACCTCCCTGACCAAGGCCCTTCTCCCCCGATTGCTCAGTTTGGCCGGGCGGCCAGCTCTAGGAAGAGTATTGGTGGTTCCAAACTTCTTCCTTTTAAGAATAATGTAGCCCACCGTGTTCTTGTGGACCTTCAATGCAGCAGAAATGTTTTGGTACCCTTCCTCAGATCTGTGCCTCGACACAATCCTGTCTCGGAGCTCTCCGGACAATTCCTTCGACCTCATGGCTTGGTTTTTGCACTGTCAACTGTGGGACCTTATATAGACAGGTGTGTGCCTTTCCAAATCATGTCCAATCAATTGAATGTATCACAGGTGGACTCCAATCAAGTTGTAGAAACATCTCAAGGATGATCAATGGAAACAGGATGCACCTGAGCTCAATTTCGAGTCTCATAGCAAAGGGTCTGAATACTTATGTAGATAAGGTATCTGTTTTTTATTTGTAAGAAATTAGCAAAAAAATCTAAAAACCAGTTTTCTCTTTGTCATTATGGGGTATTGTGTGTAGACTGATGAGGAAATGTTTTTATTTAATCCATTTTAGAATAAGGCTGTAACGTAACAAAAAGGGGAAGGGGTCTGAATACTTTCCGAATGCCCTGTAGATGTAAGGAACAGATCTACCATTCTACACACCAATGTCCAACCCATGGAAGGATTTGTGCTTCTCCCGATCTCCAATCTATCTGGCCAGGCACTCTGTGTGTGTGTATGGGGGTTAGTGTCAAGACGAGCCCCAACAGATAAGATAAACTGGTGCGAAGGCCTGCCCCCCTGGGCCCTGAGCCAATCTCTCCAAATGGCCTCCGTTGGTTGTCGGATTCCTATCTGACACCGCCAGCGTCCGGGGCTACCTCCCTCAACCCCCCTTCTTCCCCACCCTAACCTCCCCATCTCCACATTGACAGGACACTGTCACACTGTGTCTGAGTTATGGGCTGTGAGGACTCACCCTGTCAGAATCCTACACACAGGACCCTACACATAGAGAGGATGCGAAATGGGAGTTGACCTGAGTTTGTGAGAAGTTTGGAATTGGACCAGACGGGAAGAGAGGGCAGTGAAAGGGTGTGCATGGTCGGATAGAGGAAACTGAGACAGAACTCCCATTCTTTCAGAGTGGCCCACTTAGAGGAGCAGAAATATTGTAGCGGGGGCTCTTGAGTGGCAGGGCTAAGGTGACACACACACACACACACACATCAGTCAGAGAAAAGGTATGAGACGTACCTTGTGCAACAGGTTCCTGAGGCAGGTGACCTCTTTCTGCAGGTCTCCAGTCTGGGCCACCAGCTCATTACAGATGGCCTGGGCTTCCTTCTTAGGATTCAGGGACAACACCAGCTGGGGAGTGAAAAGGGGGAGAGAGGAGAGGGAGAGAGTTTGTGGAGCTGGAGAGAGTCCAGTCCAAAGGACAACCACAAGCTCCTACAATACACCTTGGCACTTGTTTGGATCTGAAAGGAATTGGATAGGTGTAGGCAATATGGCTAGATTTAATAGTGAGCTTTCAGTTAGACACTAGCACTTATTGATCAGTCCTTAGACTGGTACACACAAACACACACATACCTCAGAGGCCCGTTGGGGGAAGCGGCTGATGACGTCCTGCACGGTCTCTATCAGGTAACAGCACTGCTGATCAGGAAGTTATACAGCTCCTCACTCCTATAGCGAAGGACACAGACACCACTATTAGACAGCTTCTCACTTATAGTAGATGACAATGAGCCAAAACCTCAAACAGGAAATGGTGGTGGTACACTTCCAGCTAACTCAGTATTGATGAGTCTCTTCGCACCTCAACCCCAAGTGTGTTTAAGTGTGACTGTCTGAGCTTAATTGTGTGTGAAGGTGGGTGAGCAGCACAACCCGTGTCCACAACGCATTCCAGCCCCTCTCAACTATACCCCATACAATACATTACAGTACAGTACATCTAAACCAGGAGGGAGAGAAAGAGAGGCTGCCTGCAACAGACAGACATCTCCCTCTATCTTCCCCTCTGCTCTCCTATCCCTGTACTAAGTGTTGCAGCGAGAGCCTATCGGTCTTTGGTGTTAGATAAACTAACAGAGCTATAGTCCCAGGTCCCGGGAGGAGAAGTAACTCCAATCTGACTGACACTGTTTACACGGCAAGCTGACAGAGTGTGAGCATCACAAAACGGCTGCTACACATGCAGGGAAAGGTACCATTAAGATAAAATAACCCATCAACAAACACAGGGCAGCAGAGCGATGGCAGAAAAAACAAAATGAAGCCTTGATGAACATGATGTACAAGTCATTTGGATGTGACACCATTTTTTTTTCTCAAAAAAATGTTTTCTTCTTCATATTATACTGTAGTTTTGAGTTATGAGGGGACATACTGGACATTTGCCACACACAGGGTCTTATGTCTTTTTATTTGCCTGTTGTGTAGAGGTCAGTTGGTTTACTCTGTCTGTCAGTTGTCCCCCGGTATGAAAATCTCTGTTCCCCTGTCCACCCATCTGTCTGTCAGTCCATTTTGTCATGTACTGCAGATGGAAAGCTGTCTAACATACACTACATGGCCAAAGGAATGTGGACAACCTTTCAAATTAGTGGATTTGGCTATTTCAGCCACATCCATTGCTGACAGGTGTATACAATTGAGCACACAGCCATGCAATCTCCATAGACAAACATTGGCAGTAGAATGGCCTTACTGAAGAGCTTAGTGACTTTCAACGTGGCACCATCATAGGGTGCCACCTTTCCAACAAGTCAGTTCGTCATTTCTCTGCCCTGCTAGAGCTGCCCCGGTCAACTGTAAGTGCTGTTATTGTGAAGTGGAAACGTCTAGGAGCAACAATGGCTCAGCTGCGAAGTGGTAGGCCTCACAACCTCACAGAACGGGACCGCTGAGTGCTGAAGCCTGTCGCGCATAAACATAATCTGTCCTCGTTTGCAACACTCACTACCGAGATCCAAACTGCATCTGGATGCAACGTCAGCACAATAACTGTTTGTCGGGAGCTTCATGAAATGGGTTTCCATGGCTGAGCAGCTGCACACAAGCCTAAGATCACAATGCGCAATGCCAAGTGTCGGTTGGAGAGGTGTAAAGCTCGCCGCCATTGGACTCTGGAGCAGTGGAAACGCGTTCTCTGGAGTGATGAATCACGCTTCACCATCTGTTAGTCCGACGGACGAATCGGGGTTTGGTGGATGCCAGGAGAACGCTACCTGCACGAATGCATAGTGACAACTGTAAAGTTTGGTGGAGGAGGAATAATGGTCTGGGGCTGTTTTCCATGGTTCGAGCTAGGCCCCTTAGTTCCAGTGAAGTGAAATCTTAACGCTACAGCATATAATGACATTCTAGACCATTCTGTGCTTCCAACTTTGTGGCAACAGTTTGGGGAAGGCCCTTTTCAGCATGACAATACCCCTGTGCACAAAGCGAGGTCCATACAGAAATTATTTGTCAAGATCGGTGTGGAAGAACTTGACTGGCCTGCACAGAGCCCTGACCTCAACCCCATCGAACACCTTTAGGATTAATTGGAATGCCAACTGCGAGCCAGGCCTAATCCCCCAACATCAGTGCTGAACTCACTAATGCTCTTGTGGCTGAATGGAAGCAAGTCCCCGCAGCTATGTTCCAACATCTAGTGGAAAGCCTTCCCAGAGGAGTGGAGGATGTTATAGCAGCAAAGAGGGGACCAACTCCATATTAATTCCCATGATTTTGGAATTAGATGTTCGATGAGCAGGTGTCCACATACGTTTGGCTATGTACCAGCCCAACTAGAACATGAAATAGGCCACATCAATACAACCCGGGTGAACTCTGAACAAGTGTAGCCACTACGTCCTGGGATGAGCATACAGCATAAGGGATGTGGTTAGCTAGTGGTTTAATGTTTACAGTGTGGCCATCATCAGAGGATTTAACCCTGGGGATGTACAGTCTCTGTAAATGTAGCCCTGTACCCCTGACACTAAAGTACAGTAGAGTAAAGGGGAGGACATGGCCATAAGGCCTCAGGATTCATGACATGAGGGGCTGCAGGCAGACATGGTAGCTTGGCCTGAGAGCTGGCCTGTCATCAGTCACAGAGAGAGTGGAAAGGGAGGGGGGTGGGGGGGTGAAGAGGGGATTTCCTTCCATCTCCTCTCACCTTACAAATCATTATGGCCCGCTTAAACCATTAGGACTCTGCTCTGCTCTCAGAGACTCAAAGAGGCTGTGGGAGAATAACAGTGGGATGGATCCTCTGTCTGACGGATGACTTCCATAGCTGGAGGATGGACTGTGTATAGGATGTGGGGATGATGCTGAGACATCGCTGGTGGGGAGGGGGTCCTGAATGTAATGTAATGTCTGAATGCTGGAGAGAGGATGTCCATTGCAGGGTTTCCCAACCTCTCCTTGGGCCCCCCCAGATGTTTCACCTGATTCAATTAGTCAACTAATCATCAAGCCCTTGACTAATTGAGTCAGGTGTGCCAGTTTAGGGTTAAAACTAAAATGTGAAATGTCTGGTGGGGCCGAAGAGAGGGTTTGGAAACCCTGGTCTTTAGGCTTATGTGTTGCATGTATAATGCATGTGTAAACTTGGAAGGGATTACTCAAATAGAAAGAAAAAAAGATTTGTACTGTACCCGCTGTTTATGTTCTCAAGCTGGCTGAGTGTGTCCAGTTCGACCCGGTCCAGATGCATCTCCTTCACCGCACTCAGAACCTTCTGCTGGTGCTCTGGGTCGGAGATACCAATCTGGGGAGGAATGCAGTATTAACACCTGGAAAACTCTCCGGCAACCCTAAGTTAGCCAGGGTTTACATTATATCATCACAATATTACAGATGTACATTACAGTACATTAGTCACTGCACTCATACTTGAATTGTGTCTCTTCTAATAATCCCTTCTGAAAATGTCTAGTGTAAATGTGGCACAGTTGCAAACCTAACAGACAGACAGACAGACAGACAGACAGACAGAGAGGCCTTTCTTACCTTCTCCAGGTCATCCTTCTCCATGGTCAACAGGTAGCTCCAAGTGATGTCATTTTCATGCCCAGAAAACAAATTATACTCTGCATTAAAAGAATATCTATATAATATGACAGCTTCAAAACCTGTCCCGCACCCTGAACAGATGTACGTTACAGTATGTGTTTGTGTAGCTACCTGCTACCAGCAGAGGTGTGGACTCGAGTCATGTGACTTGGACTCGAGTCAGACTCGAGTCATGAATTTGATGACTTCAGACTCGACTCGACAAAATGTACAAAGACTTGCAACTCGACTTGGACTTTAACATCAATGACTCGTGACTTCACTTGGACTTGCGCCTTATGACTCGAGAAGACTTGCTACTTCCCATGAAAACTGGGGAAACAATTTTTCACACGGCCGCGCCGCTCTCCGTTTATCTGCATCTGTGAAAAAAATGTGCACCATCCACCTGTATGCATACAGAGAGCGCGCGCTGCCTGCACGTTATCCAATCACTGTAGTCCCACGTTGTTTTGATTCGACAGCATCTAAGCAGGCACATTGCAAGACAACCAATGAAGCACATCAAGCAACAACGCGCCAGTTGTCAAAATGATACCGAAGATAGTTTGGTTTGGCTATAAAAATTACGAGGTAGTCGACAAAAAACGAGTTGCAATCTGCAAAACATGCGGATCGAAGATTACAGACGGAGCTGCCACAACGTCCAACTTTGTTCGACACCTGAAGTTGCACAAAGAAAGGTAAGTTTTGAACGAATGCTACGCACCTTATCGGATGTACCGTAACTTACTAGCTAGCTGCTGCATATTTACTGTATCAACGAGACAAACGCACGTCTCCCTTGCTGGTTCATGCTTACAAAAATATGGATTTTTGAACTGCTATTATATGGACATTCTAAAACGCTTTCGTGAAAAACGCTTAACGTTCTTTAATGTACTAAGACAGTGTTATTAAAAGACCAAACTCTGTAAATATCATATTAATAAAGTATACTATGTACAAAACATCAGATGAGCCCAGAATATGAACGCAAACACGTTTAATAACACGTTGCGTTTTCCTCCCATAGAAAACTATTATAAGAAAAGGCTTAACGTGTCTTAATATACTGAGACAGTAATATTAAAAGACCAAACTATAAATATCATATTAATAAAGTATACTAAATGTACAAAACATCAGATGAGGCCAGAATATGAACGCAAACACGTTTAACAACACGTTAAGTGTTTTCCTCCCATAGAAAACCATTATAAGAAAAGGCTTAACATGTCTTATGTAGGCTACTATGTATTCTGGGCTCATCTGATGTTTTGTACATAGTATGCTTTATTAATATGATATTTGCAGAGTTTGGTCTTATAATATTACTGTCTTAGTATATTAAGCATTAAGCAACGTTAAGCGTTTTTCACGTTAAGCGTTTTAGAATTCAGTTTCAGAGTTGCTGGTGTGCTGCCTCATTGAGGTCGTTTATGTAATTTTGGTTAATCACAACTAAGCTGAACTGTCGCTGAAGACAAAATATCACAATTAAACAATGAATGCACCCCCTTTCACAACTCGGATGTAGTTGGTGCATCCCTAAACCCATCCAAGTACAACAGGAAACATAGTAAGACGTATACATTGTAAAGAGGAAAATGATAACACAGTCACAGTAGATCCACCATTAGCCTTCCCTTTTCATATCATGCCCAAACAGCAGACAGCGCATGGACAGAGTGCTACCGTAGTCTACAGTAGGTCTGTGAGGCAGCGCACCACTGGGATATATACAGTATATAATAAAATAATAACGATTATAGTAGTAATGTTCAGAGATGCAATAGATTATTATAGTGCAGTTCTTAACTAATGGGAATATTGTTTAGCTTATTTTTGGTTTAATTTGGTTTACTTTAGTTATTTAATTTATTCAATTATTTTGTTTTTCTATACTTTTCATGCCAACTTGCCATGGCCCCCCTAGAACCCCCTCGCGGCACCCAAGGGTCCCCGTCCCCACTTTGAAAACCACTGCTATAAAGCATATGACTTCAGTTTCTTGAGGGAAAGGGCTTTCTTATGAATTTTGAAGCAGTGAAAATATTCTTAATATTGCATACACTGACACTGAAATGTATTATCGTAAACCGTAGTGTACAATAGGCAATGAATATTAACACAACAACATTGATATGAGTAAAGAGTAGTTTCAAATACAACATGTGTGGCTGTAAAGGATTTTCTGACATCTGTTTCATATTCTTCTCTGTTACAGGTATGAAGAATACCAGATGAACAAAATCATCGTAGATGAACCACAACAGCCTTCAATCTCACAATTCCTTGACACTCGTGTAGGGCGTTACAGCCTGACCCACCCACAGCAGAAGGCGATCTCCAATGCGATACTGTCTGACTTGATTATTGATTGCAATTTCCCTCTGTCTATTGTGGAAAATAAGAGCTTTCGTCACTTTCTGGCTGTGCTGGACAGCAAGTATACCCCAGTATGTCGCCGAACGCTGACCACAAAAACAGAGAGCCTTGCTGAGGAGAGACGGTCAAAGTTAAAAACTCAATTGAGCAACACTGACCATGTTTCAGTCACTGTGGACATTTGGTCTGATCGAAAGATGAGGGGATTCCTTGGTGTCACTGTGCACTGGATGGAGCGAGATGCAGAGAGGGTACAGCTAAAGACTAATCTCTTGGCCTGCAACCGCTTCAAAGGCTCTCACACAGCAGAGCGAATCTGTGACCAATTTGAGGCAATATGTGATGAATACAACATCAAAGCTAAATTGGACTATATAATTAGTGACAATGCTGCTAACATGCGCAAGGCATTTACAGTCTGCTTCCCCAGCGAACAGGAGGAAGATGAAGATGCTGGAGATAATCTTGATGATCCTGAGCTATGGCATGACTTAACCCAAGAAGACCAGCAAACCGTCGATGCTGCTATGGCAAAGAAACAGCGCCTGCAGTGTTTTGCACACACATTGCAGCTGGTTGTGGGAGACGGTTTGAAAGAAACAAAAGCGGCATGTCCTTCTCTCTCCAAGTTATCAAAACTTAGCTCCCTGCTCCACACAAGCACAACGTTTAAAGACATCTTCGATGGTGAATTTGGGGAGCACAGAGGCATCCCTGCTGCAGTGAGCACGAGGTGGAATTCCACACTGCGGCAGGTAAAAGCAGTCCTTCATTGTGATCAGCAAAAGCTCTGCGCAGTTCTTGAGAAGGCCGGGCATAAAGAACTGTCATTCACACCACGAGAGTGGAATCTGCTGAAGGAGTTGGTGGACATCTTAAAACCGTTCGGAGAAGCAACTGATTTGACACAGGGGGAGAAAGTCATTACAATCAGTGCAGTTGTTCCATCCATCTTGTCCCTCAATCACCATCTTGAGAAGCTGAAGCCTCAAGTTCGTTTCCTGAGTGGCCTGGTCAGAGGTCTGCAGGCATCCCTGAAAAAAAGATTTCTTGGGATCTTCATTAATGTAAAAATGGCCCAGTCTCAAGAAGGGATCACTGCCCCCTTTTCAGACACAGTCTACCTGAAAGCAGCTGCCTTGGATCCAGCCTTTTGTCTGCTGTGGATTGAGCCCCATGTGCTGGTCAACCGTGACATCAAGGCAGAGGTGGCACAACGAGTTAAAGGTAAATATTATTGACTTGCAATGCAACTTAAATGCAACGTACAATAATTTGATCTTAATCTGATATAGGATCTAATGTGATATTAATCTGACTTTAACAATAATAAAAAATTTCAGTCTTGAACAGTATCATCAACATCAGAAATAAGGGCTCTTTTGTTTCTGCTGTTGTGACACGTTTTTATTTTTATTTTTAGAATTGATCCTGCAAGATGCTGCAGAGACAGAGCAGCCTGTGCCGGTGCCTGCTGAAGAAGAACTAGAGGACATGGAAGGAGAAGGGCTGTTTGCTGCATACCATAAGAGGCAGAAAAGGGATGTTGGGACCCCACCAGCAGTACAGCTAAGTCACTACATTGACATGGCAGAAGGACAGAATGCCCTTTTGTTCTGGGCACTGAACAGTAAGACTCTTCCTTCACTCTTTCAAGTAGCCATCCGAGTCTTGGCAGTGCCTGCTTCTAGTGCTCCAGTGGAGCGAGTTTTCAGCCATGGTGGCATCATTCTGCGTCCCCATCGTGCACAAATGACTGACAGACTTTTGGCCAATTTGATCTTTTGCAAATGCAATGCAGTATAGGGGCCTCCCTCCACCTGTCCACAGCACGCATGCGCGCACACACACTCACTCTCTGCTCATCACCTGTCCACACAGCTCTCTCTCTCCTGTGGTAGGAGTTTCACATGGAGTAAGATCTGTTCATTTGCAGTGCAGGTTCCCACACTGTTTTTACTTCCAGAGCTTTGGTGTTTGTCCTTCCCCGTAAACCATTTTCTCTCTCTCTCTCTCTCTCTCTCTCTCTCTCTCTCTCTCTCTCTCTCTCTCTCTCTCTCTCTCTCTCTCTCTCTCTCTCTCTCTCTCTGCATTGTTCTAGTGCAATATGCTGTTCAAATACAAGCATTTTTTGTGTGAAAATTAAATGTTATGTTTTTTGCTGTATTTGATTAATGTTATTGTATAAAAAGGTTTAAACAAATACAAATCTTACAGACATACATGATTTGTATACATTTTATTTCTGTGGTAAGAGGACTTGAAATGACTCGAAACTAAAATGGTAGGACTTTGGACTCGACTTGAGACTTGATGGCTTTGACTTTTGACTCGACTTGGGACTTGCCTCATCTTTGACTCGACTTGACTCGGGACTCGAGGGCAAAGACTTGAGACTTACTTGTGACTTGCATAACAATGACTTTGTCCCACCTCTGGCTACCAGTATGCAAATCTACGGAGAGAACTCAAATATTCAAGCCCCTTGGGTGCTGCCATAACATTACATTAAAAGTGCCCATCAAATAAGGCTCAAGGTCATTGGCCACATATAAAATGACATCAAATCAAATTTTATTGGCCACATGCGCCGAATACAACAGGTGCAGACATTACAGTGAAATGCTTACTTACAGCCCTTAACCAACAGTGCATTTATTTTTAATAAAAAAGTAAAATAAAACAACAACAAAAAAGTGTTGAGAAAAAAGAGCAGAAGTAAAATAAAATAACACTAGGGAGGCTATATATACAGGGGGGTGCCGGTGCAGAGTCAATGTGCGGGGGCACCGGCTAGTTGAGGTAGTTGAAGTAATATGTACATGTGGGTAGAGTTAAAGTGACTATGCATAAATAATTAACAGAGTAGCAGCAGCGTAAAAAGATGGGGTGGGGGGGGCAGTGCAAATAGTCCGGGTAGCCATGATTAGCTGTTCAGGAGTCTTATGGCTTGGGGGTAGAAGCTGTTGAGAAGTCTTTTGGACCTAGACTTGGCACTCCGGTACCGCTTGCCATGCGGTAGCAGAGAGAACAGTCTATGACTAGGGTGGCTGGAGTCTTTGACAATTTTGAGGGCCTTCCTCTGACACCGCCTGGTATAGAGGTCCTGGATGGCAGGAAGCTTGGCCCCAGTGATGTACTGGGCCATACGCACTACCCTCTGTAGTGCCTTGCGGTCGGAGGCCAAGCAGTTGCCATACCAGGCGGTGATGCAACCAGTCAGGATGCTCTCGATGGTGCAGCTGTATAATTTTTTGAGGATCTGAGGACCCATGCCGAATCTTTTCAGTCTCCTGAGGGGGAATAGGCTTTGTCGTGCCCTCTTCACGACTGTCTTGGTGTGTTTGGGCCATGATAGTTCGTTGGTGATGTGGACACCAAGGAACTTGAAGCTCTCAACCTGTTCCACTACAGCCCCGTCGATGAGAATGGGGGTGTGCTCAGTCCTCTTTTTTTTCCTGTAGTCCACAATCATCTCCTTTGTCTTGGTCACGTTGAGGGAGAGGTTGTTATCCTGTCACCACATGGCCAGGTCTCTGACCTCCTCCCTATAGGCTGTCTCATCGTTGTCGGTGATCAGGCCTACCACTGTTGTGTCGTCGGCAAACGTAATGATGGTGTTGGAGTCGTGCCTGGCCATGCAGTCATGGGTGAACAGGGAGTACAGGAGGGGACTGAGCACGCACCCCTGAGGGGCCCCCGTGTTGAGGATCAGTGTGGCAGATGTGTTGTTACCTACCCTTACCACCTGGGGGCGGCCCGTCAGGAAGTCCAGGATCCAGTTGCAGAGGGAGGTGTTTAGTCCCAGGATCCTTAGCTTAGTGATGAGGGCACTATGGTGTTGAATGCTGAGCTGTAGTCAATGAATAGCATTCTCACGTAGGTGTTCCTCTTGTCCAGGTGGGAAAGGGCAGTGTGGAGTGCAATCGAGATTGCATCATCTGTGGATCTGTTGGAGTGGTATGCAAATTGGAGTGGGTCTAGGGTTTCTGGGATAATGGTGTTGTGAGCCATGACCAGCCTTTCAAAGCACTTCATGGCTACAGACGTCAGTGCTACGGGTCGGAAGTCATTTAGGCAGGTTATCTTAGTGTCCTTGGGCACGGGGACTATGGTGGTCTGCTTGAAACATGTTGGTATTACAGACTCAGTCAGGGACATGTTGAAAATGTCAGTGAAGACACTTGCCAGTTGGTCAGCACATGCTCGGAGTACACGTCCTGGTAATCCGTCTGGCCCTACGGCCTTGTGAATGTTGACCTGCTTAAAAGTCTTACTCACATCAGCTACGGAGAGCGTGATCACATAGTCATCCGGAACAGCTGGTGTTCTCATGCATGCTTCAATGTTGCTTGCCTCGAAGCGAGCATAGAAGTGGTTTAGCTCGTCTGGTAGGCTTGTGTCACTGGGAAGCTCGCGGCTGTGCTTCCCTTTGTAGTCTGTAATAGTTTTCAAGCCCTGCCACATCCGACGAGCGTCAGAGCCGGTGTAGTACAATTCAATCTTAGTCCTGTATTGACTCTTTGCCTGTTTGATGGTTCGGGCAACAGCGGGATTTCTTATAAGCGTCCGGGTTAGAGTCCCGCTCCTTGAAAGCGGCAGCTCTACCCTTTAGCTCAGTGCGGATGTTTCCTGTAATCCATGGCTTCTGGTTGGGGTATGTACGTACGGTCACTGTGGGGACGACATCATCGATGCACTTATTGATGAAGCCAGTGACTGATGTGATGTACTCCTCAATGCTATCTGAAGAATCCCGGAACATGTTCCAGTCTGTGCTAGCAAAACAGTCCTGTAGCTTAGCATCTGCGTCATCTGACCACTTTTTTATTAACCGAGTCACTGGTGCTTCCTGCTTTAGTTTTTGCTTATAAGCAGGAATCAGGAGGATAGAGTTATGGTCAGATTTGCCAAATGGAGGGCGAGGGAGAGCTTTGTATGCATCTCTGTGTGTGGAGTAAAGGTGGACTAGAGTTTTTTTTCCTCTGGTTGCACATTTAACATGCTGGTAGAAATTAGGTAGAACGGATTTAAGTTTCCCTGCATTAAAGTCCCCTGCCACTAGGAGCACTGCCTCTGGATGAGCGTTTTCCTGTTGACTTATGGCCTTATACAGCTCATTCAGTGCAATCTTAATGCCAGCATTGGTTTGTGGTGGTAAATAGACAGCTATGAAAAATATAGATGAAAACTATCTTGGTAAATAGTGTGGTCTACAGCTAATCATAAGATACTCTACCTCAGGCGAGCAAAACCTCGAGACTTCCTTAGTATTTGATTTTGTGCACCAGCTGTTGTTTACAAATATACACAGACCGCCACCCCTTGTCTTACCGGAGTCAGCCGTTCTATCCTGCCGATATAGCGTATAGCCCGCTAGCTGTATGTTATCCATGTCGTCGTTCAGCCACGACTCGGTGAAACATAAGATATTACAGTTTTTAATGTCCCGTTGGTAGGATAACCGTAATCTTAGGTCATCCAATTTATTTTCCAATGATTGAAGATTGGCTAATAGGATTGATGGGAGCGGCAGTTTACTCGCTCGCCGTCGGATCCTTACAAGGCACCCCGACCTACGTCCACGATATCTCTGTCTCTTCCTCATGCGAATGACGGGGATTTGGGCCTTGTCGGGTGTCTGTAGGATGTCCTTCGCGGCCGCCTCGTTGAAGAAAAATTATTCGTCCAATACGAGGTGAGTAATCGCTGTCCTGATATCCAGAAGCTCTTTTTGGTTATAAGAGACGATGGCAGAAACATTATGTACAAAATAAATTACAAATAACGCGGAGAAACACACATAATAGTACAATTGGTTAGAGGGCTGTAAAACGGCAGCCATCTTCTCCGGCGCCATTTTGGTTATATCTACCGTAGCTTTGATTGGACTGATCATGTCAACATCATACTTTCAAAATCTTAGCTAGCAAGCTAGACATGCAATCATCACCATGAATCACGCCGACAATCTACTGGCAAATCCTTTTCAATCCTTGTCATATGAATAGAAACTATAGATAAAAGGTATCGGTGCTCATCGGCCATTGGACATAAACATTATACAAGTTGGAAATCGCAAATTCAACAATAAGTGGTTTGGAAGGAATCAGAGGCTAACTGCAAGCGTTGCAAAGCAATCACTAGCCTGCTATTCAGTGGAGTGAGTGTGTGGTCCAACTCTGGGTTTAAGGGTCTCTTTTCCAAGATTAAAACGGTAAACATTCAACACCATGGGCTAGAAAAGTTTGAATACATTGGCCATGCTATCAATCCAGCATGATTTCTGTCGCGTTCAAAACAACTGGAAACTCGGAAATGGGAAATATCAGACTTCAGTGAGTTCAAGAAAACTGGGAACTCTGAAAAAAACGAGATCCAACTGGGAAAATACATTTTGAATGGTCATCCAACTCGGAATTCCAAATCGGGAACTCAAGCCTCTTTCTAGAGCTCTGACCTGAAGATCACTGAAGTCGTGATTCGACCTTGATTTTTTTCAGAGTTCCCAGTTGTCTTGAAAGCACCATAAATCCAGAGAATGCCAGACTTTGATGACAAAATCTGCCCACAAGGACCGCCGCGCCACCTTCCTGTTCAAGTGAGCACAGCACAACAAGGTGAGTCCAAAAATATATCGTATGCTGCTGCATAAATGATATTTATACTGTAGCTAAGAAAGTAATACTTAGTGTATGTTTTGTAGTAAGATGTTAGTAGCCCATGTGTCTCACCTTAAAAATTTAGTCCCTTACCCCTCATAACTTAGTCTACTGTTCAGACATGGTGGTGCATATAACCTGTTTTAGAGAAATGTAATCATCGAATATTGTAAGAGTTTTCATTGTCTGCTTATATGCACCCTTTATTTATCCTACGGTTCTGACTTGGTGTACAGGGAGAATACTGTAAGAACGGCCCAGGTTCTGAATTCTGTCGCTGTACATTTCAAAAGTGCTGAACAAATAGTTATATTGACTACGTCCGTCCTAGCTCACTCATTAATGTCTTAATCAAAATTACGTCTTGCCTCTTATCCGCTTGTCGTCCCCTTATGCCATAGTTTGTACATCTCAATTTTCAGTAGAAACCACATTTGTTTAAGCAAGTCAGCTTAAACAAGATGTTCTTTACCATTCGGCCATCAGATTTGCCGCTAATGCTCCTTATAGGACACATCACTGCACTCTATACTCCTCTGTAAACTGGTCATCTCTGTATACCTGTCACAAGACCACTGGTTGATGCTTATTTACAAAATCCTCAAAGGCCTCACTCCCCCTTATCTGAGATACTTACTGTAGCCCTCATCCTCCACATACAACACCCGTTCTGCCAGTCACATTCTGTTAAAGGTCCCCAAAGCACACACATCCCTGGGTCGCTCCTCTTTCCGGTTCGCTGCAGCTAGCGACTGGAACGAGCTGCAAAAACTGGACAGTTTTATCTCCATCTCTTAATTCAAAGACTCAATCATGGACACTCTTACTGACAGTTGTGGCTGCTTCGCGTGATGTATTGTTGTCTCTACCTTCTTGCCCTTTGTGCTGTTGTCTGTGCCAATAATGTTTGTACCATGTCTTGTGCTGCTACCATGTTGTGCTGCTGCCATATTGTGTTGCTACCTTGTTGTTTTCATGTTGGGTTGCTACCTTGCTGTGTTGTCGTGTGTTGCTGCCATGCTATGTTGTTGTCTTAGGCCTCTCTTCATGTAGTGTTGTGTTGTCTCTCTTGTTGTGATGTGTGTTTGGCCCTATATTTACACACAGTTGAAGTCGGAAGTTTACATACACCTTAGCCAAATACATTTAAACTCAGTTTTTCACAATTCCTGACATTTTATCCTAGTAAAAATTCCCTGTCTTAGGTCAGTTAGGATCACCACTTTATTTTAAGAATGTGAAATGTCAGAATAATAATAGAGAGAATGATTTATTTCAGCTTTTATTTCTTTCATCACATTCCCAGTGGGTCAGAAGTTTACATACACTCAATTAGTATTTGGTAGCATTGCCTTTAAATTGTTTAACTTGGGTCAAACATTTCGAGTAGCCTTCCACAAGCTTCCCACAATAAGTTGGGTGAATTTTGGCCCATTCCTCCTGACAGAGCTGGTGTAACTGAGTCAGGTTTGTAGGCCTCCTTGCTCGCACACGCTTTTTCAGTTCTGCCAACACATTTTCTATAGGATTGAGGTCAGGGCTTTGTGATGCCCACTCCAATACCTTGACTTTGTTGTCCTTAAGCCATTTTGCCACAACTTTGGAAGTATGCTTGGGGTCATTGTCCATTTGGAAGACCCATTTGCGACTAAGCTTTAACTTCCTGACTGATATCTTGAGATGTTGCTTCAATATATCCACATAATTTTCCTTCCTCATGATGCCATCTATTTTGTGAAGTACACCAGTCCCTCCTGCAGCAAAGCACCCCCACAGGATGCTGCTGCCACCCACGTGCTTCACGGTTGGGATGGTGTTCTTCGGCTTGCAAGCCTTCCCCTTTTTCCTCCAAACATAACAATGGTCATTATGGCCAAACAGTTATATATTTTTTCATCAAACCAGAGGACATTTCTCCAAAAAGTATGATCTTTGTCCCCATGTGCAGTTGCAAACCGTAGTCTGGCTTTTTTATGGCGGTTTTGGAGCAGTGGCTTCTTCCTTACTGAGCGGCCTTTCAGGTTATGTCGATATAGGATTAGTTTTACTGTGGATATAGATACTTTTGTACCTGTTCCCTCCAGCATCTTCACAGGGTCCTTTGCTGTTGTTCTGGGATTGATTTGCACTTTTCGCACCAAAGTACGTTTATTTCTAGGAGATAGAACGCGTCTCCTTCCTGAGCGGTATGACGGCTGCGTAGTCCCATGGCGTTTATACTTGCGTACTATTGTTTGTACAGATGAACATGGTACCTTCAGGCGTTTGGAAATTGCTCCCAAGGATGAACCAGACTTGTGGAGGTCTACAATTTTTCTGATTTCATTGATTTTCCCATGATGTCAAGCAAAGAGGCACTGAGTTTGAAGGTAGGCATTGAAATACATCCACAGGTACACCTCCAGTTGACTGAAATTATGTAAATTAGCCTATCAGAAGCTTCTAAAGCCATGATATCATTTTCTGGAATTTTCCAAGCTGTTTAAAGGCACAGTCAACTTAGTGTCTGTAAACTTCTGACCCACTGGAATTGTGATACAGTGAATTATAAGTGAAATAATCTGTCTGTAAAAAATTGTTGGAAAAAGTACTTGTGTCATGCACAAAGTAGATGTTCTAACCGACTTGCCAAAACTATAGTTTGTGAACAAGAAATTTGTGGAGTGGTTGAAAAACAAGTTTTAATGACTCCAACCTAAGTGTATGTAAACTTCTGACTTTATATATTTATATTTTTTTATCCCAGCCCCCGTCCCCGCAGGAGGCCTTTTGCCTTTTGGTAGGCCGTCATTGTAAATAAGAATGTGTTGTTAACTGACTTGCCTAGTTAAATAATGGTTAAATAAATAAATACATATATAAATATCAGCTATGTTTTTTTTAAATGCAGTAAATTAGGCTGAATTAACTGTTACGCTGCCAGACAAGGCTCCGCTGATAGCCAGGTGTAGCAGTGGTAAGGATTCACTCCATGGTGCTGAAAAGAAAGCTCTGCTGTTGGGACAGCTTTATGTAGGCCCTAACAGTTTGTGGGCACCGTTTGTCACCGTTATAGTGCAATTCATGTATTGTTTAGTGTTGTGTTGTGTAGTGGCTTTGCTGGCATTTTTTTTTTGCCCCACCAAGATGTATATGCTAAAATCGCCAGTATGTGTATTTTTTCTAATGATGAAAATGTCAATCCCCACCCGCCGGCCCAACCTAAGCTTCATACATTCTAGTTTTTGACCCAAACCTGCTAGAGTCAGACCCACAGCCTTCACACGTGCTTGCTCATCACCAATGAGCCAGGAGTAGGGTTGGACAGATATTTTATAATACCATATACTGGGGTATGACATTAGGAAGGTATGAACATCTGGATACTGCCCAAACCCAGTGAGAACGAGAAGTACTGTACTCAAATAATGTCAGAGGTACTCCAGTGTGTGTGTGCACCTGTTTATATGTGTGAGGAGTTAATCACTAGCATGATGTCAGACAGGTCCTCCAGGTTGAGTCCGTGCAGAAGCAGCTCGATGTCACACAGCTTGGCCAGACTAGAGGTGAAAGGTTGTTATTGTAAAAGAGAATGTTTGAGATTGACGACATTGCAGTCGGATTGTGCAGAATCACTGATCAACAAATCACCCTTTAAATCATTATTATTTGTAGATCAGTCAGTTTGCTCATGCTCTCGATCACAAGCAATGTGTTCTCAATAACCTACCCGGTTAAAAAAAAAGGCAATACATGATTAGGTTTAAGAGCATACTACCAATCAACCATCTGTTAACAATTGACCCCACGTAACTAAATTGGCCCATCAATCATTCTGCCTAAAATATTTCAGAACAGATAAACATTGACAGATTAAACAGGCCAGATTAAAACACTGAATCTTCAACAGAGAGACATATGGCATGAGATAAAGTGTTATTGTGCAGATTTAGCAGCTAGTCCCTAGACAGGACTAAACAAGTATAAAGGGAGTTTATTTTTGTTCATGTCTAAAAACCTTTCATGGCATGGGACATTTTACTTAATGTCCACTAGAGGGCCCCAAACACATCATCATGGCTCCTGGCCTCCACTGACAGATCTGGTGCGGCCTTTTCTCAATTAATCTTTCCTCGATTCCTCAAATCCTCTCGAATCACCTCCTAAAAACAAATTGAAATAGAAGGCCTAAGGGGAGGGACACTGGACCTCCTCAAATATGATTGAGAAGAGGAGATGGGATGCGAGGAATAGCAGTAAAACGAACTGAGGTTTAGCCTTGGTCTCACCTCTTCTTGGAGGCAGCAGGGGGATCGGGGTCCCTCTTGAAGAACTTAAAGAGGGTCTCCTCCTTGGAGATGGTCACCAGGGCATCGCCTGGGGACACCAGGATCCTGGCAATCTGCGGGGGAAGAAGACAAGATATGTTTTATATAATGTTGAGATATAACCTTTGTGTCCTGCAGCTCTCCCCCATTGATTTAAAATGGGTTTTTACAAGAGACAGGCAAAATGGACTACCATTTCAAGCTGCGTGGTAAACCTAGTTTGGCTGTGGTCAAAGTGGTGGTTGATGTTTACCTGTGGTCGTTTGAATGGCAGAGTTATGTATTTAGTTGTGTACATAGTTGTGGCTGTGGTCAAACTAAGTGGTTTGATTTGTTTTGACCTGTTGTTGTTTCTGGTCAAAGTGTTTCCGTTGGTGTTTACCTGTGGTAGTTTGAAGACCTTGGCTATGTCAGCAGCACTATTTCCTGCTTTGGTCTTGAGGGTCATGTACCGCCTCCTCTCTGCCGTACTGCACCGCCACCGTCAGGGCCTGGGGGTCAAAGCTCACAGGTTATCATCTACAATCAACATCTAGCACCATCCTAAACACTTATCATTAAAGGCCCAGTGCAGTCAAAAACTAGATTTTACATTGTTTTATATATACACTTCCACACTATGAGGTTGGAATAGTACTGAGAAATTGTGAACATTATGATAATGCCCTTTTGGTGTAAGACCTGTTTGAAAAAAATGCCTGAAATTTCAGCCTGTTTTGGTGGGATGGAGTTTTGGCCTGCCTGGTGACATCACCAGGTGGTAAATTAGTTATTAGACCAATAAGAAAGAGCGTTCCAAACAACTCTGCCAATAACAGATCGTTTTCAGTTTTCCCCTCCCCACTCAGACCACTCCCAGACAGTCCTAGCAAAAATCTTGATTGAGAAATTGCTCTTGGCTAAGAAGCTATTTTTTTTTTTGTGACAATTTTAATTGAAAACAATCACAGTAAGGTACTTAATTGTTACATAGAAATAACTTGATATTGAGATAAAAACGGCTGCATTGGACCTTTAAAACCACCTAGAGTCGATTTCCACACACCGCGGAAATCTAATTAGAATAATTAAAGAAATCCCCATAAAGATCTGTCAGTTTAAGCTATAGATATGTCGTACTTCCGCATCTGCGGTGAAAGGTGACAGAGCTAGAGTGGTGTTTGTCAGACCATGAGACATCCTGAAAATCGGTCTTTTCACAAAATCGCCTGTAGTGTCCAAACAGTTTGGCCTACAAACTATTACGACCCCACTATGGAAAGATGAGTGTTCTCCGTTTTGCTCTACGTCCCCCATAAGTGTCTTTGGACTTGTCTGAAGTTGGTACAGCCGATCTGCCAACTTCTGTCTGTAGCGTCTGAACAGTTTGGGCTACACACTAATGTGACCCCTCTGTGGAAAGGTGAGATTCTCACGAATACGTACATGTTGTTTTGCTCTAGGACGCCCACAGGCCTCACAAGACTCGTCTGAAGGTCCCCCAGTACCAGCGTCGACCGGATTGGTGTAAAGCTCGCCGCCATTGGACTCTGGAGCAGTGGAAACACGTTCTCTGGAGTGATAAATCACGCTTCATCATCTGGCAGTCCGACGGACTAATCTGGGTTTGGCGGATGCCAGGAGAACTTTTCTTGCATGAATGCATAGTGCCAACTAAAGTTTGGTGGAGGAGGAATAATGGCCTGGGGCTGTTTTTCATGGTTCGGGCTCCTTAGTTCCAGTGAAGGGAAATCTTAACGCTACAGCATACAATTACATTCTAGACGGTTCTGTGCTTCCAACTTTGTGGCAACAGTTTGGGAAAGGCCCTTTTCTGTTTCAGCATGACAATGCCCCTGTGCACAAAGCGAGGTCCATACAGAAATGGTTTGTTCGAGATCGATCTGGAAGAACTTGACTGGCCTGCACATGTGGTTGAGCCCTGACGTCAACCCCATCGAACACCTTTGGGATGAATTGGAACACCGACTACGAGCCAGGCCCGATCACCCAACATCACAAATTATCTTGTGGCTGAATGGAATATATATATATATATATATATATATATATATATATATATATATATATATATATATATATATATATATATATATATATATATATATATATATATATATATAGTTTCCTGATCTTTCTTATATCTCTCAGATATAGGACAGACACTAAAGAACAAACTTCCTTTGAATTTTTTGGGGGGATTTGTTCTGTTGTTCCATGTAGTGAATCTGTTATTCAATGCTTTTGTATGGGGTAATAGCAGTAAGGCCAAAAATGTTTTGTCTACTAAATATGTGTATATATTTTTCTGATACTTCAAGGAGTCTTAAAATTAAAAATCAAATAGCTAAATGGTCCTTGGTATGACCTTTTTAAAACAATTCCATATTTACTGAACAAAAATATAAACGCAACATGTAAAGTGTTGGTCCCATGTTTCATGAGCTGAAATAAAAGATCCCAGATATTTTCCATACGCACAAAAAGCTTATTTCTCTCAAATGTTGTGCACTAATTTCTTTATATCCCTGTTAGTGAGCATTTCTCCTTTGCCAAGATAATCCATCCACCTGACAGGTGTGGCATATCAAGAAGCTGATTAAACAGCATGATCATTATACCGGTGCACCTTGTGCTGGGGACAATAAAAGGCCACTCTAAAATGTGCAGTTTTGTCACACAACACAATGCCGCAGATGTCTCAAGTTTTGAGGGAGCGTGGAATTGGCATGCTGACTGCAGAAATATCCACCAGAGCTGTTGCCAGATAATTTACTGTTCGTTTCTCTACCATAAGCCGCCTCCTTCGTTTTAGAGAATTTGACAGTACGTCCAACCGGCCTCAAAACCGCAGACCACGTGTAACAACGCCAGCCCAGGACTTCCACATCCGGCTTCTTCACCTGCGGGATCATCTAAGACAAGCCACCTGGACAGCTGATGAAACTGATTAGTATTTTTGTCTGTAATAGAGACCTTTTGTGGGGAAAAACTCATTCTGATTGGCTGGGCCTGGCTCCCCAGTGGGTGAGGCTGGCTCCCAAGTGGGTGGGCCTATGCCCTCCCAGCCCCACCCATGGCTGCGCCCCTGCCCAGTCATGTGAAATCCATAGATTAGTGCCTAATGAATTTATTTCAATTGACTGATTTCCTTATATGAACTGTGAGGAAATTGCAGTCAATACGCAGTCTACAAATTATTTGTAATTATGTTCCGGCCCCCTGACCATCCGCTCAACAAAAAAATTACAGTTCATATAAGGTCTAGTTGATGATCCCTGGCTTAGACTGCTATGGGTTAATCATCACCATGTCACTGTTCATTACTATCAATCACAGTCAAAATCAATGAAGGGAATGTAAAAGCATTTGATTGGTGTAAGCATGGGCTGGACAAAGTTTCCACCATCTTTGTTAACACAGTCTTTTTTTTCAACTCAATCTCCCAAGGGAAGTGAAAAATTCCACGAAGGGATTATTGGGATTATTGGGACGCAGGGAGTGCTGAGGTATGAAAGTAAAAGCCAAAGCGTGTGCAACAGGCATTATGCCAGGTGAGGTGGGCACCATCCTTCCTGTGTACCCATTTTCATCCTGGGAGTTGATCTCTGCCCCGTGAGACACCAGCAGGTTGATTATCTGACTGTAGCCATCCCGGGACACCAGCATCAGGGAGGTCATACGAGACCTGGGAATGGGAATATAATAAAATATAAAATATTGTTTACTGTCAATTTGTCTTCTGCCTATCTGGGTAAGAAATAACAAGTGGTAGAACTGGTTTTGAACACTTGAAACCACTGGAGGGCAACAGACACCAAGCCCTCAGCTCTTGAGTGACCAACTACAACAGGGTTTTCCAAACTCGCCCCCTCGCCCCCCCCCCCCCAGAGGATAGCTTGTTTGGGCCAAACAGTATGTTTCCATAGAGAACGTAACAGGGCCAGGTCTGCTGTAGTTTTGTTTTTTTGCCCTAGCACTACACAGACGATTTAAATAACCAAGTCATCACCAAGCTGGTTATTTTAATCAGCTGTGTAGTGCTAGGGCAAAAAAACAAAACTACAGCAGACCTGGCCATGTTACGTTCTCTATGGAAACATACTGTAAGGGAGAAAATGTTTTCAAACAGACACTGCAGCGCAGGGCTTTGACAGCTTTAGGGTAACATAAAAACATAGGCTACTTACTGTAAGTTACAATAAGTTAAACAATTACTGTAAGTACTGTATTACTTAGTGATTCATCACACTGTTTGGCCCAAACAAGCTATCCTCTAGATCTAGGTTAATGAGACTTGGCACCCAAAACACAATGTTATTGGGCAAGAGTGAGGCAGCACATGCCACTGATCACCCATCCTATTGTGCCAAAGTTCAATATGTTGAGCAACAAATCGGCAAGTCCAAATAACCATTGATAAAACTCAACTTTATCACCCGTGACTCAGACAGAACAGAGGGTGAGAAACGACATCAGTCCAGAGGTGTGGGAACGCCCTGTGGTCATTCATCACAATGTGTGACGTTTCCCAGGGTCAGAGAGTGTGTGTGTGTGTGTGTGTGTGTGTGTGTCTAGCCCCAGAGTCAGGGGCGTATTAATCCTCATCCTGACATATTCCAGGTATTAACTTTTTACTTCCTCTTTGACCACAGGAGACATGACAGGCTCCTGAGCGTCACTGAGGATTTTAGTGCCCTGAGAACCTGTTTTCCCAAGATGTTGGTCTCAGTGGCAAACAGGTGACAAGGTTGTTCGCTCGCCGCGGGGTGCAGCCAAAGAGTGAAGGGGTGGTGTATGTGTTTGTATGTGTTTTTGATCACCAGTTCCCAGACAAGATCAGAGAATCGATACATAAACCTTTTTTTTTGTGCAAAAACTCAAAAGGTTTCAGCTGAAACTGATTTCCAGCTCTTATCCAACTGACAGGTCATTAGGCTAGAGGAAAAAGCTTGAGATTCAGCTGGTGTCTGAAAGTGTTCAAAAGCCAGAGGACAGGTACAGTAGAGGTTGCAGAGGACAAACTAGAGATGCGATCATTTAGTCTATTGTCTATGCAAAAACCCAACATCTTGCTCCTGAACAATCACACCATCTTTAGAGGTTCATTTGTTTATAAGACTGAGGGAAGGAAATGCAGCTGGTATGAATTGCTGGTCAAATACTCAGACGTAAAAGCCAAGAGGGTGGGGGGAATATTTCTCTGCCCACAAGATCCCCTGTTCTTCTTTCCTCCTTCTGTTGCTGAAACTCTGTTGATCCCCCCTTTCCACTCGTCCGCATCCTCTCTGTCTCTTGTTATCGTTCTTCAAATATTTTGTCTGGAGAGGAAACAATCAATTTCCTACCGCCTGCTCTTGTTCGCTCTCTGGCTGGTGTGTGTGTGTATATGTGTGTGTGTCGGAGGGCTCTGGGCGGTGTGTGTATGTGTGTGTGTCGGAGGGCTCTGGGCGGTGTGTGGCACAGGTGGTGGGCGTGAGGCAAGGGTGGTGGAGAGTTTGTGAGGGCAAAGGAGGTGAAAGGGAGAAGGCAAAGTTCGGGGCTTCATCCTTGGCTTGCCATGAGAAATGTCCACAGATGATGACAACAGGTAAGTGGTTCCAGAATCCCCCTCCCTCCTCTCTCTCTCCCTCACTTCTTCTCTCCATCCCTCCCTCACTTTTTGTGTCTGTGAAGCATCAGGCAGTGAACAGTACAGTGAGTTTAGGTGGTGTGCCCCCCCCCTCCATGAGTGTTTATTGTTTGTCTGTCTGAAGGGGGCCTAGGTACGTGTGCATGCAGATGCCATAACAGGACATTCCACACAAAAGGCCAATGCAGACCAGCACACACCAACCAACACCCACACCGTACTCCATGTGGTGCAGTGGTGTACGGGGACAGTGTTGACAGCAAAGGAAGAAGTCCTAAGGTAGTCAAGGCCAGGGTCAAACCAAGACATGGTTGCCAGGCAATGGGAAACACTGCCTCAATCATGGTACTTTCCATCACAGTAAACAATGTATAAAAGAGCTATCAGAACATAGAATCAGAACATAGAAAGTGTAATCAGAACATACTATTAAAGAATTAGCATGACACATTCTGTAATCTATTGTATATTATCTTCACTGAAAAGCTGTATATGAACAGGAACTCCAAACCATACTGCATGTGACCTTTTGTAATCTGCACTGTAAAAATGACAGTGTGGTCCTTTTATGTCTAGTGAACTGACATGAAATAGTGTTTTATGAGCATAGTCACCCGAGGATAGGAGGCTTACATGATCACATATCATTCCCTGTGCTGCAGAGTATAAAATGTACTGTGTGAATCTTATGATGACATTAAATGGAATTTCACTCTATAAAATGCACAGAGACACTCATTCGCACGCACACACAGACACTGTCTCTCACTTGTTGAATGTGTTGGGGTCAGCGTTTCTGGACAAGAGCAGCTCCACACATTTGACGATCTTGTCCTCGCTGGCAGAAGCCGTGCATGCAGCCATCAGTACCATGTACTGGTCTATGCGCATGTGGACACACACACACACACACACACACACACACACACACACAACATAACCGCATTAGTACTGGGACACAGAATATTCAGTAATCAATTATCACCATTTTGCATACTCTTCTTGAAATATTGACAGTGATTCCATTCAATGACGACAACTAAACGATAGAACATGTCAATGGATAAAACATCACTTTAAATCATGAGTCAATACAATAATAAAGAACCAGGTATCACACCAAAAAGAGTAGGATGAGACAGGATATTCATTAGAATTGTGAAATTGGTAGCGGGCACGTTGATGTGATCAGTATTATTTAATCTTAATCCGGGAACTGTGGTGTTCTTTATGGGGTTGACTTTCTTATCTCTGACTCGGAACACGATAAGGACTCTGTGATTTATTCTCGGTATGGAACATTTGTAAAATACCGCTTTCTGCTTTGGCACTGACTGACTGTGGTGTTGGGTTTAAAATGTTCCCAGTATTTTACAAATGTTTCATCCCAAGATTAAATAACTTTTCTCCTGGGTAACCTGGTATTTCCCGCCAAAACCTGAAGTGTCATTCTAAAGCATATACTGTAAGTATGTCTGGACTTGATTAGAGCTTTGATCGGCATGAAAATTCAAGCCTGATGCTACCTGAGCCCTACGTTAAATAAATTGTATAATCCCGACATTAAATACATTTTATGAGCCCAAGCCCAAAAAAGCCTACATGATTATCCAATACATATGGTAAGCTATAGGCTACTGTACATTGCGCACAACAGAAAAACATAAAAGCCCATAGATGTATGCTCTCTTGGGTAAATAAATTAAACAAGCTCCAGTAATCTTTTTGAGTGTGGACAGTGATTTCAGTCGCTGTAGTAGCTTATGTGTATAGTGTTGAGTCATCCGCATACATAGACACACTGGCTTTACTCAAAGCGTGTCGTTAGTAAAGTTTGAAAAAAGTAAGGGGCCTAGACATCTGTCCTGGGGAATGATGGAGCGGAGTTTGCCTTTTTGCCCAACATTTCATTTAAGGTGCTCCAAAGCTTTTCACTGTCATTCTTTGTCATTTATCTTTGTTTCATAGTATAGTTTCTTCTTCTTTTTATTCCGTTTAGTCACATAATTTCTTTATTTGCAGGTCATTTGCAAATAGATTGTGCAGCCAGACTTATTTGCCATTCCTTTTGCCTCATCCCTTTCAACCATACCATTTTTCAATTCCTCATCAATCCACAGTGATTTAACAGTTTTTACAGTCATTTTCTTAATGGGTGGAATAAGTAATTTCATAAATGTGTCAAGTGCAGCGTCTGGTTGCTCCTCATTACACACCACAGACCAACAAATATTTAAATGGTAATGGGTCTGAATTAATAACTGCTTTAGCCTATCGCCATCGCGCATTCTCTCTTCTTACCCCGTGGGTTGTTTCGGCTACTGTATTTAACATTCAGCAAACAAGAGCAAGCTTTAATCCCTCTTCGAATAGTCTATTAGTATAAGAAATGCTCCAAAACATTTCCAACAAGCTATTCTAGTCTAGCTTTTCCTGGGACTCCACAAGAGCTAAGGAGAGAGGCCAGAGGAGAGCAGGTGCGTATTGCACAAGAGTGAAGACAGAGGCTATAAATTAGAAGCTTATGCAGATTAACCCATTATTCATTAGCTAATACTGCATCGAGTTTATTACATGAAAGAGGTAGGCTAGGACATCTATATAGAGTGTCTTCAGAAAGCATTCATACCCCTTGACTTATTCCACATTTTGTGTTACAGACCAAATTCAAAATAGATAAAAAATATGTTTACACCCATCTAAACACAATACCTCATAATGACTAAGTGAAAACATGTTTTTAGAAAATTTTGCAAATTTATTGAAAATAAAATACAGATATCTAATTTACATTAGTATTCACACCCCTGAATCAATACTTTGTAGAATCACCTTTAGCGGCGATTACAGCTTTGAGTCGTCTTGGGTATGTCTATCAGCTTTGCACAGATTTTTTCAAGCTCTGTTAGATGGGGAGTGGCGGTGAACAGCAATCTTCAAGTCTTTCCATAGATTTTCAATGGGATTCAAGTCTGGGCTTTGGCTGGACAATTCAAGGACTTCCACATTCTTGTCCTGAAGCCATTCCAGCGTTACTTTGGCTGTATGCTTGGGGTCATTGTCCTGTTGGAACGTAAATCTGTCGTTTGCACTCTGTAGCAGGTTCTCATCAAGAATTTTCCTGTATTTGGCTCCATTCATTGTTCCCTCTATCCTTACCAGTCTCCCAGTCCCTGCCACTGAAAACCGTGCCCCATAGCAAAATGCTGCCACCACCATGTTTCACGGTAGGGATGGTGTTGGATGGGGGATGATCTGTGCCTGGTTTTCTACAGACATTGAGCTTTGCTTTCTGTTCAATTTGTCTCATCAGACCACAGAATCTTTAGCCTTATGCTCTGTTCTCAGTCTTTCACATGCCCTTTTGAAAACTCCAGGCGTGTTGTCATGTACCTTTTTCTCAGCAATGGTTTTCGACTGGCCACTCTCCCATAAAGCCCAGATTGGTGAAGTACTGTAGAGACTGTTGACATCTACGGACAGTTCCTTGGACTGGTTTCTGCTCTGACATGCACTGTCAACTGTGGGACCTTATAGAGACAGGTGTGTTTCTTTCTAAACCATGTCCAAACAATTGAATTGGCCACAGGTGGACTCAATCAGGTTATAGTGCCATCAAGGAAATTGGATGCACTAGAGCTCAATTTGGAGTATCATAGCAAAGGGGTGTGCATATTTACTCTACATGACCAAAAGTATGTGGACACCTACTCGTTGAAAATGTAATTCCAAAATCATGGGCATTAATATGGAGTTGGTCCTACCTTTGCTGCTATAACAGCCTCCACTCTTCTGGGAAGGCTTTCCACTAAATGTTGGAACATTGCTGCAGGGACTTGCTTTCATTCAGCCGCAAGAGCATTAGTGAGGTTGGGCACTGATGTTGGGGGATTGCAGTCAGTGTTCCAATTCATCCCAAAGGTGTTTGATGGGGTTGACGTCAGGGCTCTGTGCAGGCCAGTCAAGTTCTTCCACACCAATCTCGACAAACCATTTCTATATGGACCTCGCTTTGTGCACAGGGGCATTGTCATGCTGAAAAAGCAAAGGGCCTTCCCTAAACTGTTGCCACAAAGTTGGAAGCACAGAATTGTCTAGAATGTAATTGTATGCTGTAGCGTTAAGATTTATCTTCACTGGAACTAAGTGGCCTAGCCAGAACCATGAAAAACAGCCCCAGACCATTATTCCTCCTCCACCAAACTTTACAGTTGGCACTATGCAGTCAGGCAGGTAGCGTTCTCCTGGCGTCTGCCAAACCCAAATTCGTCCGTCGGACTGCCAGATGGTGAGGCGTGATTCATCACTCCAGAGAACGTGTTTCCACTGCTTCAGAGTCCAATGGCGGCGAGCTTTACACCACTCCAGCCGATGCTTGGCATTGAGCATGGTGATCTTAGGCTTGTGTGCGGCTGCTCTGCCATGGAAACCCATTTCATGAAGCTCCCGACGAACGGTTCTTGTGCTGACGTTGCTTCCAGAGGCAGTTTGGAACTCGGTAGTGAGTGTTGCAACCGAGGACAGATTATGTTTGCGCGCTACACTCTTCAGCACTCGGTGGTCCCGTTCTGTGAGCTTGTGTGGCCTACCACTTCGCGGCTGAGCCATTGTTGCTCCTAGAAGTTTCCACTTCACAATAACAGCACTTACAGTTGACCGGGGCAGCTCTAGCAGGGCAGAAATTTGACGAACTGACTTATTGGAAAGGTGGCATACTATATGACGGTGCCACGTTGAAAGTCACTGAGCTCTTCAGTACGAGCCATTCTACTGCCAATGTTTGTCTATGGTAGAGTGGCCAGACTGAAGCAACTCCTCAGTAAAAGGCACGTTTAAAATTCTAACAACCTGTTTTTGCTTTGTCATTATAGGGTATTGTATGTAGATTGATAAGGGGAAAAAACTATTTAGTCCATTTTAGAATAAGGCTGTAACGTAATGTCACGGTCGTTGAAGAACGGGTCAGACCAAGGCGCAGCGTGAAATGCATACATCTTTATTAAACTGAATAAACATACAAAAACAACAAAAGGCAACGAAACGTGACGTCGGAAGGCTATACACTAACAAGCCAAACTCACGAGCACAAACAAGATCCCACAACCCAGGCAGGAAAACTGGCTGCCTAAGTATGATCCCCAATCAGAGACAACGAGCGACAGCTGCCTCTGATTGGGAATCACACCCGGCCAAACATAGAAATACAAACATAAACTGTCCACATAGAAAAACACACACATGATATTCACACCCTGACCAAACTAACTAGAGTTCTATAGGTCAGGGCGTGACACGTAACAAAAAGTAAATGGGTCTGAATACTTTCCGTATGCACTGTATCAACCTTGAACAGGATTATCTATTTTAAATGCAATTTGAATGGAATTGATGGAGAGAAAGACAGAGTGCTCGCGTGCACACTGATTTAAAGCAACGATATTCGAGTGATAGGCTATTAAAACCAAACAGTTGCAATTTAAAAAAAGAATTGTTACTATTATAAAAATAAGGTGACCCACAAAAGCAAGATGGAGATGTGTAAATTAGAAGCGCATTCAGAAATATTAGTCCTAATATTACTGTAGCATAGGCTATGCTGCAGCAAATGTACCTGACAAGAAAAAAAGTAACCAGCTGATCAAAAGTGGTAAAAAGTTTTGAGAATGACACAAGTATTGGTCTTCACAAAGTTTGCTGCTTCAGTGTTTTTAGATATTTTTGTCAGATGTTACTATGGTATACTGAAGTATAATTACAAGCATTCCATAAGTGTCAAAGGCATTTATTGACAATTACATTACGTTTTTCAAGACCTCTGCAATCCGCCCTGGCATGCTGTCAATTAACTTCTGGGCCACAACCTGACTGATGGCAGCCCATTCTTGCATAATCAATGCTTGGAGTTTGTCTGAATTTGTGGGGTTTTGTTTGTCCACTCGCCTCTTGAGGATTGACCACAAGTTCTCAATGGGATTAAGGTCTGGGGAGTTTCCTAGCCATGGACCCAAATTTTCGATGTTTTGTTCCCCGAGCCACTTAGTTATCACTTTTGCCTTATGGCAAGGTGCTCCATCATGCTGGAAAAGGCATTGTTCGCCACCAAACTGTTCTTGGATTGTTGGGAGAAGTTGCTCTCGGAGGATGTGTTGATACCATTCTTTATTCATGGCTGTGTTCTTAGGCAAAATTGTGAGTGAGCCCACTCCCTTGGCTGAGAAGCAACCCCACACATGAATGGTCTCAGGATGTTGGCATGACACAGGACTGATGGTAGCGCTCACTTTGTCTTCTCCGGACAAGGTGTTTTCCGGATGCCCCAAACAATCGGAAAGGGGATTCATCAGAGAAAATGACTTTACCCCAGTCCTCAGCAGTCCAATCCATATACCTTTTGCAGAATATCAGTCTGTCCCTGATGTTTTTCCTGGAGAGAAGTGGCTTCCTCGCTGCCCTTCTTGACACCAGGCCATCCTCCAAAAGTCTTCGCCTCACTGTGCGTGCAGATGCGCTCACACCTGCCTGCTGCCATTCCTGAGCAATCTCTGCACTGGTGGTGCCCCGATCCCGCAGCTGAATCAACTTTAGGAGATGGTCCTGGCGCTTGCTGGACTTTCTTGGGTGCCCTGAAGCCTTCTTCACAACAATTGAAACTCTCTCCTTGAAGTTCTTGATGATCCGATAAATGGTTGATTTAGGTGCAATCTTACTAGCAGCAGTATCCTTGCAAGTGAAGCCCTTTTTGTGCAAAGCAATGATGACGGCACGTGTTTCCTTGCAGGTAACCATGGTTAACAGAGGAAGAACAATGATTGCAAGCACCACCCTCCTTTTAAAGCTAACTGAATCGGCATGACAGAGTGATCTCCAGCCTTGTCCTCATCAACACTCTCACCTGTGTTAACGAGAGAATCACTGACATGATGTCAACTGGTCCTTTTGTGGCAGGGCTGAAATGCAGTGGAAATGTTTTTTGGGGATTAAGTTCATTTTCATGGCAAAGAGGGACTTTGCAATTCATCTGATCACTCTTCATAACATTATGGAGTATATGCAAATTGCCATCATAAAAACTGAGGCAGCAGACTTTGTGAAAATTAATATTTGTGTCATTCTCAAAACTTTTGACCACGCCTGTACATGCATTGTCAACTGTGCTCCATATGAGATGTGCTGTCTGTCCCCACCCTGAATGTTGATGATTATGCAGATAGCAGAGCAGAAAAGTCCATAGAGAAGACAGATTTAGACATTGCATACAATTTAATAGTTCCATTTCACGTTGTGCTGTTCATATAAATAATGTATTATAATTTACCGGTTTCTCGCAGTTGTTTATCCCTCAACACAGGGGCCCCACAAGGGTGCGTACTCAGCCTCCTCCTGTACTTCCTGTTCACCCATGACTGCATGGCCACGCATGCCTCCAAATCAATCATCAAGTTTGCAGATGACACAACAGTGATAGGCCTGATTACCAACAACGACGAGACAGCCTACAGGGAGGAGGTGAGGGCCCTGGTGGAGTGGTGACAGGAAAATAACTTCTCCCTCAACGTCAATAAAACAAAGGAGCTGATCGTGGACTTCAGGAGACAGCAGAGTGAGCACGCCCCCATCCACATCGACAGGGCCACAGTGGAAGTGAAATGCTTCAAGTTCCTCGGCGTACATATCACTGACAATCTGAAACGGTCCACCCACACAGACCGTGTGGTGAAGAAGGTGCAGCAGCACCTCTTCAAACTCAGGAGGCTGAAGAAATTAGGCTTGACCCATAAGACTTTCACAAACTTTTACAGATGCACCATTGAGAGCATCCTTTTGGACTCTATCACTGCTTGGTACGGTAACTGCGCCGTCCGCAAACGCAGGGCTCTCCAGAGGGTGGTGCAGTCTGCCCAACACATCACCGGGGGCACACTGCCTGCCCTCCAGGACATCTACAGCACCCGGTGTCACAGGAAGGCCAAGAAGATCATCAAGGACCTCAGCTACCCAAATCACGGCCTGTTCACCCCGCTATCATCCAGAAGGCGAGGTCAGTACAAGTGCATCAAAGCTGGGACCGGGAGACTGAAAAACAGCTGTCATGGGTGCTGAAGGTGGGTGTGGTGCATGAATCAAGCGCAGGACGCAGAGGCTCAGTCCAAAAGACTTTAGTGCAATATTCACGTAGAGAAATAAGCACAATAAGCCCGAAGGCGAAATCACGGCGCACACAGGCGTCAAATAAACGGCGCACTAACATGTGCGAAAAACCTCTCCAAAACACTGGAGGGAAGTACGTAGCTCCAACACGAAAACAGAAGAGCAATCACACACAAAGACAAACACAACCAACGAGAACTACATAGGACACTAACGAGGACTAACAAGACACAGGTGTACAACATCAAGACAAAACCAAACGAACATGAAACATAGATCGGTGGCAGCTAGTACTCCGGGGACGACGACCGCCGAAGCCTGCCCGAACCAGGAGGAGGAGCAGCCTCGGCCGAAACCGTGACAGTACCCCCCCCTTGACGCGCGGCTCCAGCCGTGCGCCGACCCCGGCCTCGGGGATGACCAGGAGGACGCGGAGCAGGGCGTGCGGGATGGTCCCGGTGGAACTCCGACAGGAGAGATGGGTCTAGGATGTCCCTCCGCGGCACCCAGCACCGCTCCTCCGGGCCGTACCCCTCCCACTCCACGAGATACTGGAGACCCCCCATCCGGCGTCTGGGGTCCAAGATGGACCGAACGGTGTACGCCGGAGCCCTCTCGATGTCCAGTGGGGGCGGAGGAGTCTCTCCTATCTCATTGTCCTGGAGTGGACCAGCTACCACCGGCCTGAGAAGAGAGGGGTTAATATTCTTATACTCAACAGGTAGATGTAACCTATAACACACCTCGTTCAATCTTCTCAGGACTTTAAAGGGCCCCACAAACCGCCGACCCAGCTTCCGGCAGGGCAGGCGGAGGGGTAGGTTTCTGGTAGAGAGCCAGACTCAATCTCCGGGTGCGTACACCGGCCCCTCACTGCGGTGGAGATCGGCGCTCGCCTTGTGACGAAGGATGGCCCGCTGCAGGTGGACGTGGGCAGCGTTCCACGTCTCTTCCGAGCGCCTCATCCAATCATCCACCGCAGGGGCCTCGATCTGGCTCTGCTGCCACGGTGCCAGAACCGGCTGGTAACCTAATACACATTGGAAGGGGGTTAGGTTGGTAGAGGAGTGGCGGAGAGAGTTCTGGGCCATCTCGGCCCAGGGAATGTACCGTGCCCACTCCTCAGGGCGGTCCTGGCAATACGACCTCAGAAACCTACCCACATCCTGGTTGACACGTTCTACCTGCCCGTTACTCTAATAATAATATAAAACATAATATGCCATTTAGCAGACGCTTTTATCCAAAGCGACTTACAGTCATGCGTGCATACATTTTTTTTTGTGTATGGGTGGTCCCGGGGATCGAACCCACTACCTTGGCGTTACAAGCGCCGTGCTCTACCAGCTGAGCTACAGAGGACCACTCTCCGGGTGGTACCCTGAGGTAAGGCTAACCGAGACCCCCAAACGCTCCATGAACGCTCTCCAAACACGGGAGGTAAACTGGGGGCCTCGATCAGACACTATATCCTCGGGCACCCCGTAATGCCGGAAGACGTGGGTAAACAGGGCCTCAGCGGTCTGTAGGGCAGTAGGAAGACCCGACATAGGGAGAAGACGACAGGCCTTAGAGAACCGGTCCACAACGACCAGGATGGTGGTATTCCTCTGAGAGAGGGGAAAGTCTGTCACAAAATCCACCGAGAGGTGGGACCATGGTCGTTGTGGAACGGGCAGGGGTTGTAACTTACCCCTGGGCAGATGTCGGGGCGCCTTACACTGGGCTCACACCGAGCAGGAGGAGACATAAACCCTCACATCCCTAGCCAAAGTAGGCCACCAGTATTTAGTGCTAAGGCAATGCACTGTCCGGCCAATACCCGGATGTCCAGAGGAGGGTGACGTGTGAGCCCAGTAAATGAGTCGATCCCGAATCTCGAGCGGAACGTACTTCCGACCCTCAGGACACTGTGGAGGGCTGGGGTCGGTACGCAACGCTCGCTCGATTTCGGCATCGACCTCCCACACCACCGGTGCCACAAGGCAAGACTCCGGTAGTATGGGAGTAGGCTCAACGGACCTCTCCTCCGTGTCATACCGCCGGGACAGCGCATCTGCCTTACCATTCTGGGACCCAGGGATGTACGTGATTTTAAATACGAACCTGGTGTGAAACATACTCCATCGAGCCTGGCGAGGGTTCAGTCTCCTCGCTGCCCGGATGTACTCCAGGTTCCGATGGTCAGTCAAAATGAGGAAAGGGTGTTGAGCCCCCTCAAGCCAATGCCTCCACACCTTAAGGGCTTGAACTACAGCTAACAGCTCCCTGTCCCCAACGTCATAGTTACGCTCCGCCGGGCTGAGCTTTTTAGAGTAAAAAGCACAGGGGCGGAGTTTAGGTGGCGTGCCGGACCGTTGAGAGAGAACGGCCCCTATACCTGCCTCAGACGCGTCCACCTCGACCTGAAAGGGTAATGCGGGATCCGGATGCGCCAGCACCGGAGCCGACGTAAACAGGTCCTTCAGTCTCCCAAAGGCCCTGTCCGCCTCAGCTGACCACTGCAGGCGCACCGGACCCCCTTTCAGCAGGGACGTGATGGGAGCTGCCACCTGTCCAAAACCCCGGATAAACCTCTGGTAGTAATTCGCAAAGCCCAAGAACTGCTGCACCTCTTTTACAGTGGTTGGGGTTTGCCAATTACGCACAGCGGACACACGATCCACCTCCATTCTCACCCCTGACGCGGACAACCGATAACCCAAAAAGGAGACCGACTCCTGGAAAAACAGACATTTCTCTGCCTTGACATATAGGTCGTGCTCCAACAGCCTCCTCAATACACGACGCACCAGGGTTACATGCTCGGCTCGGGTAGACGAGTACACCAGAATATCATCAATGTACACGACCACCCCTTGTCCCTGCATATCCCGGAAAATGTCATCTACGAAGGATTGGAAGACTGATGGAGCATTCATCAACCCATATGGCATGACAAGATACTCGAAATGACCTGACGTGGTACTAAACGCTGTCTTCCATTCATCGCCCTCCCTAATGCGCACCAAGTTATACGTGCTCCTGAGATCCAATTTTGTGAAAAACCGCGCTCCATGCAATGACTCCGTCATGGTCGCAATCAGAGGGAGTGGATAACTGTACTTCACAGTAATCTGATTGAGACCACGGTAATCAATGCACGGGCGCAACCCTCCATCTTTCTTCTTCACAAAAAAGAAGCTCGAGGAGGCGGGAGAAGTGGAGGGCCGAATGTATCCCTGTCTCAAAGATTCGGCTATGTAAGTCTCCATAGCTTTTCTCTCCTCTTGAGACAATGGATACACATTGCTCCGTGGGAGCGCTGCTCCTGCCTGGAGATCAATCGCACAATCCCCCTGTCTATGAGGAGGCAACTGCGTCGCCCTAGTTTTACTAAACACGAGAGCTAAATCCCCATATTCAGGCGGAATGTGCAGTGCGGGCACTTGGTTTGGACTTTCCACCGAAGTCGCCCCCACGGAAACACCCAGACATCGCCCCTCGCACTGAGCAGACCACCCATCGAGAGCCCTCTGTTGCCACGAAATAGCAGGGTTATGGGTGCTTAACCAGGGAATTCCCAGCACCACTGGGTACGCAGGAGAGTCGATCAGATACAGCTGTATAGTCTCTTCATGACCCCCCTGCACACACATCCTAAGTGGCGCTGTGATCTCCCTAATCAACCCCGACCCCAACGGGCGGCTATCTAAGGCATGAACGGGAAAAGGTTTGTCAACAGGTAGGAGAGGGATCCCTAAATCTAAACAAAACTTCCGATCAACAAAATTCCCAGCTGCGCCTGAATCTACTAGCGCCTTATGCTGGGAATGAGGTGCAACCTGTGGAAAACAAACAGGTATACAAAAGTGCGCAACAGAAAGCTCTGGGTAAGTGGGACGTCTACTCACCTGGGAGGTCCCCCCAGTGCGTGGCCTGTTGTCTTCTCCCCCGGAGAACCCTCCCCAGCACCTGGCCGCAGTGTGCCCTCCATGACCGCACTTGGTGCAGGAGACAGGCCCCCTCGGGCTCCTCCTCCTCCTTTCTCTAGCGCCGGCACCCCCGAGCTCCATAGGGCTCGGCTCAGAGGTGCCGGAGGGCGGAATGGACGGACCCCCCTCGGGACGTCCACGGGTGGCCAGCAGGGTGTCCAGACGGATGGACATATCGACCAACTGGTCGAAGGTAAGATGGGTATCCCTGCAGGCCAACTCACGTTGAACGTCCTCCCGTAGGCTACATCGAAAATGGTCGATGAGGGCCCGTTCATTCCACCCTGCGTCCGCCGCTAGAGTCCGGAACTCTAGAGCAAACGCCTGTGCGCTCCTCCTCCCCTGTCTCAGGTGGACTAGACGCTCCCCCGCCGCTTTGCCCTCAGGTGGATGGTCGAACACGGCCTTGAAGCGACGGGAGAACTCGGCGTAGGAGATGGTATTGGCGTCCATCTTCCTCCACTCAGCGTTAGCCCACTCCAACGCCTTGCCCGTGAGACAGGAGATGAGGGCGGAAACGCTCTCGTGTCCCGAGGGCACCGGGTGTACAGTGGCCAGGTAGAGCCTGGTGTGTGATTCTGTCAGGGGTGCTGAAGGTGGGTGTGGTGCATGAATCAAGCGCAGGACGCAGAGGCTCAGTCCAAAAGACTTTAGTGCAATATTCACGTAGAGAAATAAGCACAATAAGCCCGAAGGCGAAATCACGGCGCACACAGGCGTCAAATAAACGGTGCACTAACATGTGCGAAAAACCTCTCCAAAACACTGGAGGGAAGTACGTAGCTCCAACACGAAAACAGAAGAGCAATCACACACAAAGACAAACACAACCAACGAGAACTAAATAGGACACTAACGAGGACTAACAAGACACAGGTGTACAACATCAAGACAAAACCAAACGAACATGAAACATAGATCGGTGGCAGCTAGTACTCCGGGGACGACGACCGCCGAAGCCTGCCCGAACCAGGAGGAGGAGCAGCCTCGGCCGAAACCGTGACAACAGCTTCTATCTCAAGGCCATCAGACTGTTAAATAGTCACCACCAGCCGGCCCCCACCCTGTACCCTACCCTGAACTTTAGTCACTGTCACTAGACGGCTACCATCCAGTTACTCTACCATGCACCTTAGAGACTGCTGCCCTATGCAGATAGGCATGGAACACTGGTCAATATAATAACAGAACACTGGTCACTTTAAATCATGTTTACATACAGTTTTACCCACTTTATATGTATATACTGTATACTAGTCAAGGCATATCTTATTTAACTTTGCTGTACATATACTACAGTTGAAGTCAGAAGTTTACATACACCTTAGCCAAATACATTTAAACTCAGTTTTTCACAATTCCTGACATTTAATCCTAGTAAATCAGACCAGAGGACATTTCTCCAAAAAGTACGATCTTTGTCCCCATGTGCAGCTGAAAACCATAGTCTGGCTTTTTTATTGCGGTTTTGGAGCAGTGGCTTCTTCCTTGTTGAGCGGCCTTTCAGGTTATGTCGATATAGGACTCGTTTTACTGTGGATATAGATACTTTTGTACCTGTTTCTTCCAGCATCTTCACAAGGTCCTTTGCTGTTGTTCTGGGATTGATTTGCACTTTTCGCACCAAAGTACGTTCATCTCTAGGAGACAGAACGCGTCTCCTTCCTGAGCGGTATGGTGTCTGCGTGGTCCCATGGTGTTTATACTTGCGTACTATTGTTTGTACAGATGAACGTGGTACCTTCAGGCATTTGGAAATTGCTCCCAAGGATGAACCAGACTTGTGGAGGGCTACAATTTCGTTTCTGAGGTCTTGGCTGATTTCTTTTGATTTTCCTAAGACGTCAAGCAAGGAGGCACTGAGTTTGAAGGTAGGCCTTGAAATACATCCACAGGTACACCTCCAATTGACTGGAATTATGTCAATTAGCCTATCAGAAGCTTCTAAAGCCATGACATCATTTTCTGGAATTTTCCAAGCTGTTTAAAGGCACAGTCAACTTAGTGTAAATGTGTAATGTAAACTTCTGACCCACTGGAATTGTGATACGGTGAATTATAAGTGAAATAATCTGTCTGTAAAAAATTGTTGGAAAAAGTACTTGTGTCATGCACAAAGTAGATATCCTAATCGACTTGCCAAAACTATAGTTTGTTAACAAATTTGTGGAGTGGTTGAAAAACTAGTTTTAATGACTCCAACCTAAGTGTATGTAAACTTCCGACTTCAACTGTATTCTTCAGATACAGTGCCTTGCAAAAGTATTCATCTCCCTTGGTGTTTTTCCTATTTTGTTGCATTACAACCTGTAATTTAAATTGATTTTTATTTGGATATCATCTAATGGACATACACAAAATAGTCAAAATTAGTGAAGTGAAATGAAAAAAATAATTTGTTTCAAGATATTCAAAAAAATATAAAACGGAAAAGTGGTGTGTACATATGTATTCACCCCCTTTGCTATGAAACCCCTAAATAACATCTGGTGCAACCAATTACCTTCAGAAGTCACATAATTAGTTAAATAAAGTTGACCTGTGTGCAATCTAAGTGTCACATGATCTCAGTATATATACAGCTGTTCTGAAAGGCACCAGAGTCTGCAACACCACTAAGCAAGGGGCACCACCAAGCAAGAGGCACCATGAAGACCAAGGAGCTCTCCAGACAGGTCAGGGACAAAGTTGTGGAGAAGTACAGATCAGGGTTGGGTTATAAAAAAATATCAGAATCTTTGAACATCCCACGGAGCACCATTAAATCCACTATTAAAAAATTGAAAGAATATGGCACCATAACAAACCTGCCAAGAGAGGGCCGCCCACCAAAACTCACGGACCAGGCAAGGAGGGCATTAATCAGAGAGGCAACAAAGAGACCAAAGATAACCCTGAAGGAGCTGCAAAGCTCCACAGTGGAGATTGGAGTATCTGTCCATAGGACCACTTTAAGCCGTACACTTCACAGAGCTGGGCTTTATGGAAGAGTGGCCAGAAAAAAGCCATTGCTTAAAGTAAAAAATAAGCAAACACGTTTGGTGTTCGCCAAAAGGCATGTGAGAGACTCTCCAAACATATGGAACAAGGTACTCTGGTCAGATGAGACTAAAATTGAGCTTTTTGGCCATCAAGGAAAATGCTATGTCTGGCGCAAACACAACACCTCTCATCACCCCGAGAACACCATCCCCACAGTGAAGCATGGTGGTGGCAGCATCATGCTGTGGGGATGTATTTCATCGGCAGGGACTGGGAAACTGGTCAGAATCGAAGGAATGATGGATGGCGCTAAATACAGGGACATTTTTGAGGGAAACATGTTTCAGTCTTCCAGAGATTTGAGACTGGGACTGAGGTTCACCTTCCAGCAGGACAATGACCCTAAGCATACTGCTAAAGCAACACTTGAGTGGTTTAAGGGGAAACATTTAAATATCTTGGAATGGCCTAGTCAAAGCCCTGACCTCAATCCAATTGAGAATCTGTGGTATGACTTAAAGATTGCTGTACACCAGCGGAACCCATCCAACTTGAAGGAGCTGGAGCAGTTTTGCCTTGAAGAAAGGGCAAAAATCCCAGTGGCTAGATGTGCCAAGCTTATAGAGATATACCCCAAGAGCCTTCCAGCTGTAATTGCTGCAAAAGGTGGCTCTACAAAGTATTGACTTTGTGGGGGGTGAATAGTTATGCACGCTCAAGTGTTCTGTTTTTCTGTCTTATTTCTTGTTTGTTTCACAAGAAAAAATATTTTGCATCTTCAAAGTGGTAGGCATGTTGTTTAAATCAAACTCCCAAATTGTTTTTTTATTCCAGGTTGTAAGGCAACAAATTAGGAAAAATGCCAAAGGGGGGTGAATACTTTCACAAGCCACTGTAATACTTCATATTCTATACATGTACTGTCAATATTGTCTATATATCCCATCACATACATACACACACACACACACACACACACACACACACACACACACACACACACACACACACACACACACACACACATATATATAAATATTCTCTAAACTCCAACATTGCTCGTCCTAGTATTTCTATATTTCTTTATTCCATTAATTTACCTTTTAGATCAATCAATCAATCAAAGGTATTCATAAATCCCTTTATATATCAGCAGATGTAAAACCCAGCCTAAAACCCCAAACATCAAGCAATGCAGATGTAGAAGTACGGTGGCTAGGAAAAACTCCCTTGAAAGGCAGGAAGAAACCTAGAGAGGAACCAGGCTAGTCCTCTTCTGGCTGGCCAGTCCCCTTCTGGCTGTGCCAGGTGGAGATTATAAGAGTACATGGCCATTAAGGCTATATTGTTCCTCAAGATGTTCAAACGTTCATAGATGACCAGCAGGGTCAAATAATAATCACAGTGGTTGTAGAGGGTGCAATAGGTCAGGACCTCAGGAGTAAATGTCAGTTGGTTTTTATAGCCAAGCATTCAGAGGTCGAGACAGCAGGTGCGGTAGAGAGAGGGAGTCGAAAACAGCAGGTCCGGGACAAGGTAGCACGTCCGGTGAACAGGTCAGGGTTCCATAGCCGCAGTCAGAACAGTTGAAACTGGAGCAGCAGCACGACCAGGTGTACTGGGGACAGCCAGGAGTCATCAGGCCAGGTAGTCCTGAGGCATGGTCCTAGGGCTCAGGTCCTCCAGGAGAAGAGGGAGAGAGGGAGAGAGAAAGAATTAGACGGAGCATACTTAAATTCACACAGGACACCAGATAAGGCAGGAGAATTACACCTGATATAACAGACTGACCCTAGCCCCCTGGCACATAGACTATTGCAGCATAGATAAGTGTGTTTTGTTGTGTTGTTAGATATTACTGCACTGTTGGAGCTAAGAACACAAGCACTTCCCTACACCCGCAATAACATCTGCTAAATATGTGTATGCGACCAATCAAATTTGATTTGATTTTAGTTTGGGCAGTAAATCTTGCTAACCCGGATCCCGCAATTAAACCCTAGTGTGTGTGTGTGTGTGTGTGTGTGTGTGTGTGTGTGTGTGTGTGTGTGTGTGTGTGTGTGTGTGTGTGTACGTGTCTGTATGTGGAGTATATGTTTGTGTATTAGGTGGGGAGCAGCAAGGGAGAGCAGCTGTTGGTCTGGCCGGGGGTAGTAAGCAACCAGACTGCTGGTTTGTGTCTGCGGTGGCCGGGGGAAAATAAATACAAGTCTGGGGTAGGCCCGGTGCTATGACGACAGCGCCACACTTTGTGTACCAGCTTTATCAATCATTCCTGCATTCCTCACCCTCTTTTTCTCTCTCTTGGCGGAACACAAATTAGGAAGTGACCTCCACTCTCCCATTTAATTATTTCCTTTCAAAGCCTCCAGCACCAGTCGCCGCCGCAGTGTGTACACACACACACAGACATAGAAACACACACCCACACACATACACTAGTGCTGCGCGGGTTGACCTATAACCCACAGTCCCTGTGGTTACAGTGCATTCAGAAAGTATTCAGACCCCTTCACTTTTTCCACATTTTGTTACATTACAGCCTTATTCTAAAATCGATGAAATATTTTTTTCCCCTCAATCTACACACAATACCCCATATTGAAAAAGCAAAAACATGTTTTTAGACATTTTTGCAAAAAAAAGATACCTTATTTACGTAAGTATTCAGACCCTTTGCTAAGAGACTCGAAATTCAGCTCAGGTGCACCTGTTTCCATTGATCATCCTTGAGATGTTTCTACAACTTGATTGGAGGGCACCTGTAGTAAATTCAATTGATTGGACATGATTTGGAAAGGCACACACCTGTCTATATAAGGTCCCACAGTTGACAGTGCATGTCAGAGCAAATACCAAGCCATGAGGTCGAAGGAATTGTTCGTAGAGCTCCGAGACAGGATCGTGTTGAGGCACAGATCTGGGGAAGGGTACCAAAAGATGTCTGCAGCATTGAAGGTCCCCCAGAGCACAGTGGCCTCCATCATTCTTAAATGGAAGAAGTTTGGAACCACCAAGACTCTTTCTAGAGCTGACCGCCCGGCCAAACTGAGCAATCGGGGGAGAAGGCCCTTGGTCAGGGAGGTGACCAAGAACCCAATGGTCACTCTGACAGAGCTCCAGAGTTCCTCTGTGGAGATAGGAGAACCTTCCAGAAGGACAACCATCTCTGCAGCACTCCACCAATCAGGCATTTATGGTAGAGTGACCAGACGGAAGCCACTCCTCAGTAAAAGGCATAGGACAGCCAGTTTGGAGTTTGCCAAAAGGCACCTAAAGGACTCTCAGACCATGAGAAACGAGATTCTTTGGTCTGATAAAACCAAGATTGAACTCTTTGGCCTGAATGCAAAGCGTCACGTCTGGAGTAAACCAGACACCGCTCATCACCTGGCCAATTCCATCCCTACAATGAAGCATGGTGGTGCCAGCATCATGCTGTGGGGATGTTTATCAGCGGCAGGGACTGGGAGACTAGTCAGGATCAAGGGACAAATTTACGGAGCAAAGTACAGAGAGATCCTTGATGAAAACCTTCTCAAAAGCACTCAGGACCTCAGACTGGGGCGAAGGTTCACCTTCCAACAGGACAACAACCCTAAGCACACAGCCAAGACAATGCAGGAGTGGCTTCGGGACAAGTCTGAATGTCCTTGAGTGGCCCAGCCAGAGCCCGGACTTGAACCCGATCGAACATCTCTGGAGAGACCTGAAAATAGCTGTGCAGCGACACTCCCCATCCAACCTGACAGCGCTTGAGAGGATCTGCAGAGAAGAGTGGGAGAAACTCCCCAAATACAGGTGTGCCAAGCTTGTAGCGTCATACCCAAGAAGACTCGAGGCTGTAATCACTGCTAAAGGTGCTTCAACAAAGTACTGAGTAAAGGGTCTGAATACTTATGTAATGTGATATTTCAGTTTTTGCAAATGTTTCTAAATACCTGTTTTTGCTTTGTCATTATGGTGTATTGTGTGTAGATTGATGAGGAAAAAACACAATTTAATCCATTTTAGAATAAGGCAGTAACGTAACAAAATGTGTAAAAAGTGAAGGGGTCTGAATATTTTCCGAATGCGATGTATATCCGCTGTTTGGATGAATGCGTGGCGGGCGGGTTAATTATCAATACGTGTGTAATTCATATCTATAGGCTACATTGAGTTTTTTCAATCCACTGAGGCAAAAAGGACAGTGTCTGAGTTTAGTTCAAGAAGAGAAAAGCTGCGAAACGGAGGGGTTGAAAATTAAGAGAAGGGAGGGCCAGAACAGTAGTCTAATGTTTGGGAAAGATTTGTTGAAGTGGTAAAAGAGGATGATAGCAGTGCTGGATATGTTATGTGTGATGATTGTGAGGCGCTATACAAAGTCGTCAGTCACAAGAAGGGGAATTCAAAATGATACCTCAAAGGAACTGTAATGTTAAGAGGCGGCAGGTAGCTGAGTGGTTAAGAGCGTTGTGCCAGTAACCGAAAGGTCGCTGGTTCTAATCCCCGAGCTCACTAGGTGAAAAACCTGTCGATGTGCCCTTGAGCAAGGCACTTAACCCTAATTGCTCCTGTAAGTCGCTCTGGATAAGAGCGTCTGCTAAATGACTAAAATGTAAATGTAATGTTCAGATGGGTAAATGGAATAGTAGCCTAACTGAAATCTGGACACTGACTGTAGGTCTATATCCTCTCACATAGTCTAATATAATATTTACTCCTACAGAATTAAACATTTCTTGGAGTAAAATTATACACCAAATGTACATTTTGACTCTGGAACAGGAGTGGAGAAATATGATTTATTTATTTCAGCATCTTGAGAGAATGAATTGGTGGTTAGGGAAAGGTGCCATTTTTATAAGCATCATTAAAGCTGATAGTATTTCAACCACATAAAATATACATCTATGCCGAACTGAAATCTTATTAGAAACATGTTGGGTGATTTAAACAGCTTTTAATTTCCTTAAAACTGCTCAAACTGATGACATTTGGACATTTTTCATGGATCTTTTTTTTTTATTATTGCATTTTCTCCCCGGTCTAGAAACAGAGGAAAGAGAAAACAAACTTTACCGTTGTCAACCAGATTGAAGCATTCATTCTATCGATTTATGACATTATTCTGGTGAGCAAGGGTTTATTTAGTATTTTAGGGCAACAAGTAGGCTAATGACAGAAGATAAGCTGCATGCATCTAATTATAGACAAGTTGACTAACAAATAGCCTACCAAAATGTCGGAAATAATAAGCAGAAACATAGGCCTATCTAAAAAGGTCTGTCAAAAAATCGTTACGCAATCTCTTGACTGTAGTCTACAGCTCATTTTCTATATTTGAAGGTTAGGGTCGGGTGCGGGCTTCCGATTTTTACTTTATCACATATTGTCTGGCGGTTGCAGATCGGTAATTAGTAGGGGTGTAACGGTACATGTATTCGTACCGGGGACCTCGGTTGGGCCCGCACTGTGAATCCGAATAAATACATACAAATAAAAATACTAGGCCTGCATTGTAGGACTATAACTCTTGAGTAAATCTGAGTTTAAAAAACATTTCACGCTATTCCTTTAGAACAACACATATGCACACGTTGTAATCAAAAAATATATAATCTTAATTGGCGCCTTTCAAACTGCCTTTTTGTGAGGAGCAGCCGAGAACAATTTCTGTACGATGGTGAGAGGTGGGGTCGATAAATCAGTATCCTCCATCATCATTTAAATCTCCAGTTTGGGAACATTTTGGCTTCCCAGTAGATTACAACGCCAGTGGCGCAGCGGTCTAAGGCACTGCATACTACAGATCCTGGTTCGAGACCGGGAGGCGAAACACAATTGGCCCAGCGTCTTCCGGGTTAAGGGAGGGTTTGGCTGGCCGGGATGTCCTTGTCCCATCGCGCTGTGGCGGACAAGGGCACATGCACGCTGACACGTCGCCAGGTATACGGTGTTTCTTCTGACACGTTGGTGTGGCTGGCTTTCGGGTTAAGCGTGCATTGTGTCAAGAAGCAGTGCGGCTTGGGGAGGACGCACGGCTCTCGATTTTCGCCTCTCTCGAGTCCATACGGGAGTTAGTAGCGATGGGACAAGACTGTAACTACCAATTAGGGGGTACATTTGTTTTTGGAAAAATTATTAAAGCGCCGATGGACAGAGAGTTGCAGACAAAACGTTAACAGTATTTTGCCTAGTGCTGACTCCAATAAGTCGTTTGGTCGATAGGGTGTTAGTCGACCAATATGTTTTTTTTGTGGAACAGTAGCATATATATCTATATTATACACTGCTCAAAAAAATAAAGGGAACACTTAAACAACACAATGTAACTCCAAGTCAATCACACTTCTGTGAAATCAAACTGTCCACTTAGGAAGCAACACTGATTGACAATACATTTCACATGCTGTTGTGCAAATAAAATAGACAACAGGTGGAAAATGTAGGCAATTAGCAAGACACCACAAATAAAGGAGTGGTTCTGCAGGTGGTGACCACAGACCACTTCTCAGTTCCTATGCTTCCTGGCTGATGTTTTGGTCACTTTTGAATGCTGGCGGTGCTTTCACTCTAGTGGTAGCATGAGACGGAGTCTACAACCCACACAAGTGGCTCAGGTAGTGCAGCTCATCCAGGATGGCACATCAATGCGAGCTGTGGCAAGAAGGTTTGCTGTGTCTGTCAGCGTAGTGTCCAGAGCATGGAGGCGCTACCAGGAGACAGGCCAGTACATCAGGAGACGTAGAGGAGGCCGTAGGAGGGCAACAACCCAGCAGCAGGACCGCTACCTCCGCCTTTGTGCAAGGAGGAGCAGGAGGAGCACTGCCAGAGCCCTGCAAAATGACCTCCAGCAGGCCACAAATGTGCATGTGTCTGCTCAAACGGTCAGAAACAGACTCCATGAGGGTGGTATGAGGGCCCGACGTCCACAGGTGGGGGTTGTGCTTACAGCCCAACACCGTGCAGGACGTTTGGCATTTGCCAGAGAACACCAAGATTGGCAAATTCGCCACTGGCGCCCTGTGCTCTTCACAGATGAAAGCAGGTTCACACTGAGCACGTGACAGACGTGACAGAGTCTGGAGACGCCGTGGAGAACGTTCTGCTGCCTGCAACATCCTCCAGCATGACCGGTTTGGCGGTGGGTCAGTCATGGTGTGGGGTGGCATTTCTTTGGGGGGCCGCATAGCCCTCCATGTGCTCGCCAGAGGTAGCCTGACTGCCATTAGGTACCGAGATGAGATCCTCAGACCCCTTGTGAGACCATATGCTGGTGCGGTTGGCCCTGGGTTCCTCCTAATGCAAGACGATGCTAGACCTCATGTGGCTGGAGTGTGTCAGCAGTTCCTGCAAGAGGAAGGCATTGATGCTATGGACTGGCCCGCCCGTTCCCCAGACCTGAATCCAATTGAGCACATCTGGGACATCATGTCTCGCTCCATCCACCAACGCCACGTTGCACCACAGACTGTCCAGGAGTTGGCGGATGCTTTAGTCCAGGTCTGGGAGGAGATCCCTCAGGAGACCATCCTTCCACTCATCAGGAGCATGCCCAGGCGTTGTAGGGAGGTCATACAGGCACGTGGAGGCCACACACACTACTGAGCCTCATTTTGACTTGTTTTAAGGACATTACATCAAAGTTTGATCAGCCTGTAGTGTGGTTTTCCACTTTAATTTTGAGGGTGACTCCAAATCCAGACCTCCATGGGTTGATACATTTGATTTCCATTGAACATTTTTGTGTGATTTTGTTGTCAAAACATTCAACTATGTAAAGAAAAAAGTATTTCATGAGATTATTTCATTCATTCAGATCTAGGATGTGTTATTTTAGTGTTCCCTTTATTTTTTTGAGCAGTGTATATATTATGTTTATGGCACACGAGACACCTGTCTGATTCGCACTCATCTCTGTGAACTAATCCATTGCGGAGGCCTATACCAATCCATTGCAGAGGCCGCAGAGATGGCACAGTCCAAGAAGGGGAGTGTGGCTAAAATGCACAATGCACGTCTCTCTCCCGCCAATTTGTGCACATTAATTGTTTAATATCTTCATTTTGTAAATTGTTTGCATTTGATTGTTAGTGTACAGTGAGGGAAAAAAGTATTTGATCCCCTGCTGATTTTGTACGTTTGCCCACTGACAAAGAAATAATCAGTCTATAATTTTAATGGTAGGTTTATTTGAACAGTGAGAGACAGAATAACAACAAAAAAATCCAGAAAAACGCATGTCAAAAATGTTATAAATTTATTTGCATTTTAATGAGGGAAATAAGTATTTGACCCCCTCTCAATCAGAAAGATTTCTGGCTCCCAGGTGTCTTTTATACAGGTAACGAGCTGAGATTAGGAGCGCACTCTTAAAGGGAGTGCTCCTAATCTCAGCTTGTTACCTGTATAAAAGACACCTGTCCACAGAAGCAATCAATCAATCAGATTCCAAACTCTCCATCATGGACAAGACCAAAGAGCTCTCCAAGGATGTCAGGGACAAGATTGTAGACCTACACAAGGCTGGAATGGGCTACAAGTGTCACGTTCATTGAAGGACGGGTCAGACCAAGGCGCAGCGTGAAATGCGTACATGTTTATTTAAACGATAAACACACTAATCAAAACAACAAACCAACGAAACGTGAAGTCCAAAGGCTAAACACAAAACAAGCCTAAACAAGGAGCAAGATCCCACAACTAAACTAGTGCCAATAGGCTGCCTAAGTATGATCCCCAATCAGAGACAACGAGCGACAGCTGTCTCTGATTGGGAATCACACCCGGCCAAACATAGCAATACAACACCTAGACAGAAACATAGAAAACACTACCTAGAACACCACACCCTGACTCAACATACAGAGTCCCATAAGTCAGGGCGTGACAACAAGACTATCGCCAAGCAGCTTGGTGCGATTATTCGCAAATGGAAGAAACAAAAAATAACTGTCAATCTCCCTCGGCCTGGGGCTCCATGCAAGATCTCACCTTGTGGAGTTGCAATGATCATGAGAACGGTGAGGAATCAGCCCAGAACTACACGGGAGGAGCTGGGACCTTGCGGCGCCGTGAAGGACTGAAATCCTGCAGCGCCCGCAAGGTCCCCCTGCTCAAGAAAGCACATATACAGGCCCGTCTGAAGTTTGCCAATGAACATCTGAATGATTCAGAGGAGAACTGGGTGAAAGTGTTGTGGTCAGATGAGACCAAAATGGAGCTCTTTGGCATCAACTCAACTCGCCGTGTTTGGAGGAGGAGGAATGGTGCCTATGATCCCAAGAACACCATCCCCACCGTCAAACATGGAGGTGGAAACATTTATGCTTTGGGGGTGTTTTTCTGCTAAGGGGACATGACAACTTCACCGCATCAAAGGGACGATGGACGGCGCCATGTACAGTCAAATCTTGGTTGAGAACCTCCTTCCCTCAGCCAGGGCATTGAAAATGGGTCGTAGATGGGTATTCCAGCATGACATTGACCCAAAACACACGGCCAATGCAACAAAGGAGTGGCTCAAGAAGAAGCACATTAAGGTCCTGGAGTGGCCTAGCCAGTCTCCAGACCTTAATCCTATAGAAAATCTGTGGAGGGAGCTGAAGGATCGAGTTGCCAAACGTCAGGCTCGAAACCTTAATGACTTGGAGAAGATCTGTTAAGTGGAGTGGGACAAAATCCCTCCTGAGATATGTGCAAACCTGGTGGCCAACTACAAGAAACGTCTGACCTCTGTGATTGCCAACAAGGGATTTGCCCTAAGTACTGAGTCATGTTTTGCAGAGGGGTCAAATACGTATTTCCCTCATTAAAATGCAAATCAATTTATAACATTTTTGACATGCGTTTTTCTGCAATAGCCAAATCCACTAATTTGAAGGGGTGTCCACACACTTTCGTACATACACTGTATAGTGTATCACCAGTAGTACATTTACCGTTAATTTATAATCTACAATGTTTGTTTGGTTATGGTCATTTCTGTTAATGCATTCAATATATTATTATTACCAGTCTTTTACCGTTCTCATTGTCGGAGTGGACACGTTGTTTGCAGAGCACACAACCTATGCTTGTGTTTTGGTTTATTTCATTCCATTTACAAGTTTTGTCAATTTAGTAATTGTCTTTTAGTTGTAGCGCTCCTGTCAATGTTGAGTAAGGATGCACACCTGATTGCACATAGAAGTAGGCCTATAGTCTACCTGGCCTGTGTGTAAATGTAGGCATATAAATGTGCCTATTTGGGGATCTGATAGTATTTCTGATTGGCTTAACGCACCACCACTGATGAGCTGTGGAGCATATCAAAGTAATGTTTTATTCACCTCAAACAGCATCCATTGAAAAATCTTTCCAGCTCTCTCCCTTTCGATAACCACTCAACTATTTTTCCATAGTTGGCAATGGCAATAGAAGTGACTTTTTAGGTTTGTATCATTTTAATTTAGATTTGGATAGAATTTTGATTAACCACATGACACTGATTTTGAGATACGAAGACGTTATTATAAATTAAATGAAACCGTTCCACAAAAATGTGCATATGTAAACCATAACTGGCAAGCAGATCGTTATAAATGGTGAGATAAATTGGCATTCCACATGAGAAAGGTTGCCTGTTACCGGCAACTTCAGGAGAGTAAAGGCAGAATCTGCAAAAGCCAGCAGGAATGAGAGGAGGATGGTTAAGTATTTTTTATTCTGGTTATCTTGATCTCTGGCTCCCTCTTCAGTAATCTGTGTCTTATTGTGCTTAAAGCATCAGACAAGCTCAATACATATAGTTGATTTTATTAAAACACATAGGGTGTGTCTATATGTGACCCACCACCTGGATTTGGTCCTACATTTGAAATTGTGTTTTTTTTACATGAAATAAAAGTAGAGGCTCAGAGATATATAAAATGGTATATCATACACTGCAGTTGAGGGACAACGGGAAAGTAATTCTGCTTTGAAAGTTGATTAACTTGTAACCCCACTTTTGAGAAAATGGTCCTTGAATGTTTTAGTACACCTACTTCTTTGTCTACAGCCATTCATGATCATTCACACCCTCTTAAGCCTTAGCCCCACCCATCTCCTTAAGGATTCACATGTGAGGCCATGTGCTAAATAGAGTGAGTAGTGTAGTAAACAACCAAAGATTTGAAGACTAGTGAAGTGGTAAAAATAGTAGCCTACAATAAGGGAAAAAATCCAGGTAAAAATACACTTTATCTAGTCCTTGGCTTATATCCTAATCTGACTTTGGTGCAGGTCATGTTGTTCTTCACATTACCGTGTGTCGGGTAAACATACACTATATCAAATCAAATCAAAGTTTATTTGTCACAGGATAGAGAAGGTGTTAATGGTACAGTGAAATTGTTACTTGCATAGTAGCAATATCAAAAACAGAAAGTGTATAATTATTAGATGATGCTTACCCAGACACACTTGTCTAAATTGATGCTTCATGTGAAATAAATTCTATAACCACCCCCCTGCCACATCTAGCTAAGTGGATGGGTCACTATTGTCTAGACATGTACACATGTTCATGAAATACAATAGATGGCCGTAATCACCCCCCAGAAACACCTGGCAAAACTTGATGGGTCATGAAATCATCTGGCGAAGTGGAGTCTTTTGATTAGACATGTAGCTAAATAGCTAGCTAAACAATGAACCAGCATAATCCCAAACTCATACTACCACCAATACAAGCATTGTCATAGCTGTAGTATGAATATGCAGGTAACTAAAGCTAACCAGCTAGGTTCAATGTTAGCTAGCTAACATTAGGCTATAACTAGCAATACAAATGGATTTCTGAATAGAATGATATTACTACACAGATCATACACGTAACGTTAGCTAGCGAGACAGTAAGCTAACGTTCACTAGCTAACTAACTGAAAAATGTAGCTAGACTCTTACTAGTATACATGGATGAACGCCTCACGGCAGACTGGAACCATTTAACTCTGTTTTGTTTGTAGCTATATCTTGTTTGGCCAGCGTTGTGTCAAGTCACTCCGGTTCACACTGACCGTGGCGTGTGCAGAAAGTAGCCCATCACAACTTTTTCCAACTGATCTGTCGATAGCGCCTGCTAAATTCAAGGCATCAATGTTGTTGAGAAAAGTAGCAAAACATTTGTAGTTCTCGATGGCAAACGTTATCTTTCAAAAACGTCACGGTAGAAAGGACTATCAACTCATACTGAGCAGCTCAAGTTATATACAGGAGCATGCCTCATGGCAGACCAATCCAAACTCATCTCCCAGCATGTCCAGCCCATCCATTATCTCAGCCAATCATGGCTAGCGGGAAGGTTCCTGTCTTTTTCTGTGGCTAAACCAACTAGGCTTGTAATTAAAAACAAAATATTCGTTTTTACAGATGGAATACAAGTTTGTTATTAAGGCACATGAAAGTTCACATGTTCCAGAAGGCATTTCTGCAAAAAAAACAAATGTTGATAAAAAATATTTCTTTAAATCAGGGACCGACCTAATGTTGCCACGCTCAATGAGAATAGCCTATGCAGCTGCCAACACCTCAAACATGTTGACACATTTCCGCGGACATCAGTCCAGTATACCGGAGCAAGACGGAAACGCAAAGAAACAACAACACAATATCGTCTGCGCTCTGCAGTTAAGCAGCCCTTGGCAGCTGATTCTGACCGGGCCAAAGAAATTACAAGAGCGATAGGTAGGCTATGTTTATATTTTTTTCAATGCTGGTTATGGATATTATAGTTATTACGTTTAACATTGGATTTATTAACTACAAAAAGGTAAGACATGTTTTTAATTCTGGCGCTGCTCTGCACACACAAGCTTGTTAGCTAGCTAGATAGCTAACAACATTAAGCCAAGTCTCAGAAGTTCAAAGACATTAAAAGTTCCTCCATAGAAGCTGCTCCTCCGTAGGTATAACTCTGTGGGCCCAATTCAGATAATGCATGGTTGCATCGAAGCTAGTCATAACAAGATGCCCAGCACTTCAAGAACAACCTCCTCCACCCTCTCTCGCTCTCTCCCCACCAGCAAAATGTCAGTTCCTTCTCACGCCCTGCACTTGGCTGTCCATCGCACATGTAAACAACTATATAGCTTGCCCGCTCCATAGCGAGTTGCTCTATCCACACTGATTGGTGAAGCAATTTAATATCGAGCTAATGTAAAAAAAAGTTTAAAACCCATTTCATGAAGCTCCCGACGAACAGTTCTTGTGCTGACGTTTCTTCCAGAGGCAGTTTGGATCTCGGTAGTGAGTGTTGCAACCGAGGATAGACAAGTCCTTAAAAAGGAACAGAAAGTAAAGATATAAACCGGTACCTTATTTTGCAGGTCGGAACTGTGGAATGCAACTAAAAAAAGAATGGTTCTGTTCAGAACTAAATTATTGGAAAATTATTTCGGTTCCAACCCATGGTTTCAGCACCTCGTGAAAGTGTTTAAGACACGTTACGAACTTCCCTTTTGCACCCATTTAAGCAAACCGGTAGTACCCGCTTGTCACGACTTCCTCCGAAGCTGCCTTCTCTCGTTGTTCGGGCAGGCTTCGGCGTTCGTCGTCACCGGCCTTCTAGCCACTGCTGCTCCTCATCTCATCATTCCATTAGTTTTGTCTTGTTTATTACACACACCTGGTTCATATCCCCTCATTAGTACTTGTAGAAGTGTTCCCTCTGCCCCCTTGTCCTTGTGTGTGATTGTTTATTGTGAGGAGAGTGTAGCTCGGTTGAGCTCCGTGTATTTTGTATTGTTGGGGTATTTTTCCCCGTGTGCCTGTTTGGTTCCAATGCGCCTGTTTTGCGCACTGGACTGTTTGACGCATTTCTGCGTAACTCTGTATTCCGGAATAAATTCTGTATTCTGTGATTTACCCTCCTGCGCCTGACTCCTTCAAATCACCATCACAGAATCACACACCCGTCATGGAGTCAGCAGGAGAGGAGCACATGCCTGGAGTCATGGCACGGGTCCAGGAGCATTCGACCGCCACCGCAGTGAGGCCCCGGTCTTTGTAACGGGTGATCGGATCTGGCTCTCGACCCAGAATCTGCCCCTCCGCCTGCCCTACCGGAAGCTGAGCCCGCGGTTTGTGGGGCCGTTCAAAGTCCTGAGGAGGATAAATGAGGTTACCTATAGGTTATTAATCCCACCAGATTATCGTATTAACCCCTAATTCCATGTTTCTCTCCTCAGGCCGGTGGTATTCCGTCCGTTCCATCCTGGAATCGAGGTGTCGGGTGGGGGGCCTTCAGTACCTCGTGGAGTGGGAGGGGTAAAGTCCGGAGGAGCGGTGCTGGGTCCCGGTGAGGGATATCCTCGATCCCTCCCTGTTGCGGGATTTCCACCGTCGCCATCCTGCTTGCCCTGCTCCGCGTCCTCCTGGCCGTCCCCGAGGCCGGTGTTGGCATGCTGCTGGAGCTGCTAGTCAAGGTGGGAGGGGTACTGTCATGACTTCCTCCGAAGCTGCCTCCTCTCCTGGTTCGGGCAGGCTTCGGCGTTCGTCGTCACTGGCCTTCTAGCCACTGCCGCTCCTCATCTCATCATTCCATTTGTTTTGTCTTGGTTATTACACACACTTTTTATTTTATTTAACCTTTATTTAACCAGGTAAGCCAGTTGAGAACAAGTTCTCATTTACAACTGCGACCTGGCCAAGATAAAGCAAAGCAGTGCAATAAAAACAACAACACAGAGTTACATATGGGGTAAAACAAAACATAAAGTCAAAAATACAACAGAAAATATATATACAGTGTGTGCAAATGTAGCAAATTACACACTTGGTTCATATCCCCTCATTAGTACTTGTATAAGTGTTCCCTCTGCCCCCTTGTCCTTGTGTGTGATTGTTTATTGTGAAGAGAGTGTAGCTCGGTTGAGCTCCGTGTATTTTGTGTTGGAGGGGTATTTTTCCCCGTGTGCCTGTTTGGTTCCAGTGCGCCTGTTTTGCGCACTGGACTGTTTGACGCATTTCTGCATAACTCTGTATTCCGGAATATATTCTGTATTCTGTGATTTACCCTCCTGCACCTGACTCCTTCAAATCACCCATCACACCGCTCTATATAAGCAAACCAACGATTGGGAAAAATCCACTTAAACGGCCCTCAAACTGGCAATTACTAGTGGGAAACTCCTCTATCATCCTGAGCACCCACCTCTCCCACATGGTGACCTCTGACGTCACTTACTAAGGAAATGGCTTCTATAATAGCATTTCCAGCAGTAAAATGCAACAACAAAACATTATAAAAAGCAATCTATTAATGTGTTTTTTAAACTCTATAATTAGTTTACAAGCCTGATAGCTGGACTTTTAGTTTATTGTTGACACAGCTTATTGGCCATTAGCAAATCAGCGTTTCTCAACAAGTTCAAATCACATGAATGCATCCAACTGGTATTTACGACTTCACAACTGGTAAATTCCCACCTTCCACATGGTTACAAACGCAGCATCAGAGTGGAAACTTGAGAGGCCCAACATAACAATCCGGTAACAACAGACAATGCAAGGAATGTTGTGAATGTTGAATATTGTGAATGGCATTTCATTTTCCCGCCGTACCGAAACTGAACAGTGACCCCAATACCGCAATACTCACCAAACCGTGGATTTGGTGAACCTTTACATCCCTAGTTATTAGCAATTGGGTGCAGGTGAACAAACAGCTGACCCGCGCATCCCTGACGTACACACAACCATCCATCCCATATGTGCTGACTGGTATAACGCACAGACTGTAACACACACACATATAACACGCCTCCCTTATCACCCAACCGGGGTAGCACTCTCCTCTGTCTACCCATGACTTTGACTCTCTTATCTCTCTTGTCTCCCTTTCCTAGATCCCTAATACAACGACACCCCGAAAGATGCATTCCATTTCTCCACCAGAGAGAGAAAGGCAGGAATGATATGGTCGGAGCTGTAAACTGAAAACACACCGGCGGATTAGCAGCTTGTTTTTAGACGGTTCCTCTTTAACGTCATAGGCATTAAATAAAGGCAGATGAAGCTAAGTGCCAAGGCTTCTAATTGGCTCCTCAGTCTTTGGCCGGGGCATGTGTGGAAATTGAAAGAAGGTGCGAGAGGAGGGGTAATTAACTGTGTGTGTGTGTGCACGTGTGTGCTACAAGTTGCCTGTCCTTCCTTTCCTTGTCCATTGTTGCTGTTCTGTTGCAATATCCCTTCTATCCTACTTCTGACTGGAAGGTCATTTGAGCCCGTGCCAGCAAGTGTTCTCTCTCTCTTTTAAGTCTCTACAGTGGTGGGTAGAGCAGATAGTCTCTTCTACAAGCAGTCTTGCAGAAGCTGGAAGATGTGAAAGTTTCTAGCAGCAATGAGTCAAATTCTGTCACACAACTGTCTGTGAAAACCACCACTGTAGAGACCAAAATATCACCCTGGTTGAATGATTCAACGTTCACGCCTACTAACTTGCTTTGTACTTTTGTTCAACTACAATGCAAAATAATTTCACACCTATAGTGCACAAAGACGTGGTCAACATCCGAGTGCTGGTGGGAGCATGGTATCGAATACAAGCTGTAGCCTACATAATATGACACATCTGTTTTACCTCTGCTGAAGTTAGCGCTGGCTCCTTTGTCCAGCAGCAACTTGGCGATGTCATAGTGAGCCACGTGCACAGCACACATCAGCGGTGTCCACTCAAAGCCCAGCCTCGTCTCGACGTCCAGGCCTGACACAGGAAATAGAAAGAAGAAACCAGGCCATACAGAGTTACATCACTTAGTTATTTAACTGGGTTCAAAGAAGACCCCAAATCAGCAAGGTTGCAAACACTGTCATTTACTGAATATTGCCTGAACAAGAGGGCCAAATCAAAAGGTTTCAAAATTCAGTTAAGGCAGACTCAATAGGGCTAGGATTTGCTAGGGACCTCACGATACGATATTATCAAGATACTGAGGTGCTGATACAATATGTATTGTGATTCTCATGATTTGAAATGTTTTACGATTCAATACTGCGATTTTATTGCAATTTGACGCTCCAAACATATTGCTCACTGTCTGCTGCAGAGAGACAAGAGAGAGCATTAGAACATTTGTGTGGATCAGTCATGGAAATAAAAGTGCTGAAAACATGTTGGCTCACAAGCAGGTCCTGGGGCTCTGTTCACAAACTAACACAATTAGACCCAACCAAATCATGAGAAAACAAAAAGATAATTACTTGACACATTGGAAATAATTTACAAAGAAACAGAGCAAACTAGAATGCTATTTGACCCTAAACAGAGAGTACACAGTGGCAGAATACCTGACCACTGTGACTGACCCAAAATTAAGGAAATCTTTGACTATGTACAGATTCAGTGAGCATAGCCTTGCTGTTGAGAAAGGCCGCCGGAGGCAGACCTGGCTCTCAAGAGAAGACAGGCTATGTTCACACTGCCCACAAAATGAGGTGGAAACTTAGCTGCACTTCTTAACTTCCTGCACATATTTCCCTCAGATTACACAGACCCACAAAGAATTTGAAAACAAATCCAATTTTGATAAACTCCCATATTTATTGGGTGAAATGCCACAAGAAAAGGGCAACCAGTGAAGAACAAACACCATTGTAAATACAACCTATATTTATGTTGATTTATTTTCCCTTTTGTACTTTAACTATTTGCACATAATTACAACACTATATATAGACATTTATTGACATTTTAAATGTCTTTATTCTTTTGGAACTTTTGTGAGTGTAATGTTTTGTTTATTATCTATTTCACCTGATTTGGCAAAGTAAACATATGTTTCCCATGCCAATAAATCCCTTAAATTGAAATTGAATTGAGGCCCAACTCGGCAAAAAATCTGTCTCCCTCCAGCAGGTGCCGTTTTTTCACCAAGCAAGGGGGTCAATGAGAGTCGAACTTGGTCAACAAAAACATGTATGGCTTATTTGCTACGTGGTTTATTTGATCGAATAGAAGTTCCGTAATGCTTAAGTTGTTGCGAGTGTACTGATATAAGTAGGACATGTGACCTCCCGGCAACTTTGAGAAAAAAACCTTTATATCAGAATTGTCTCGAGATTGCTATGCATATTCATAACATAAGGCTAGTAGCATAGCATCTCTCGCCATTGATTACAGGCGGTTGATGTGACATCTACAACCCTCATGAGATGTATCCACCAATCCAAAGAAAGGATAGGCAGCCGCTATACAGCCCGTCATATCGCTTTGTGGACAACGACTCCCATTGTTAGGGGGGAGAGACATGTATCTTATCAGTATATCCATAATCTTTGGTCAGAATCTGGCAGTAGGTCAAGTAAAGTAAAAAGTAAAGTTTAAGCATCCAGGTCTAGACCAGGGATGGGCAGCTGTCGGCCAGTTGGCCGTCCCTTTTTGTAGGTCCGCAGAAGGATCAATTTTGTATTTCTTTTTTAAATACTAATATATATATATATATATATATATATATATATATATATACAGTGGGGAGAACAAGTATTTGATACATTGCCGATTTTGCAGGTTTTCCTACTTACAAAGCATGTAGAGGTCTGTAATTTTTATCATATGTACACTTCAACTGTGAGAGACTGAATCTAAAACAACAATTTAGAAAATCATTGTATGATTTTTAAGTAATTAATTTGCATTTTATTGCATGACATAAGTATTTGATCACCTACCAACCAGTAAGAATTCCGGCTCTCACAGACCTGTTAGTTTTTCTTTAAGAAGCCCTCCTGTTCTCCACTCATTACCTGTATTAACTGCACCTGTTTGAACTCGTTACCTGTATAAAAGACACCTGTCCACACACTCAATCAAACAGACTCCAACCTCTCCACAATGGCCAACACCAGAGAGCTGTGTAAGGACATCAGGGATAAAATTGTAGACCTGCACAAGGCTGGGATGGGCTACAGGACAATAGGCAAGCAGCTTGGTGAGAAGGCAACAACTGTTGGCGCAATTATTAGAAAATGGAAGAAGTTCAAGATGACGGTCAATCACCCTCAGTCTGGGGCTCCATGCAAGATCTCACCTCGTGGGGCATCAATGATCATGAGGAAGGTGAGGGATCAGCCCAGAACTACACGGCAGGACCTGGTCAATGACCTGAAGAGAGCTGGAACCACATTCTCAAAGAAAACCATTAGTAACACACTACGCCGTCATAGATTAAAATCCTGCAGCGCACGCAAGGTCCCCCTGCTCAAGCCAGCGCATGTCCAGGCCCGTCTGAAGTTTGCCAATGATCATCTGGATGATCCAGAGGAGGAATGGGAGAAGGTCATGTGGTCTGATGAGACAAAATAGAGCTTTTTGGTCTAAACTCCACTCGCCGTGTTTGGAGGAAGAAGAAGGATGAGTACAACCCCAAGAACACCATCCCAACCGTGAAGCATGGAGGTGGAAACATCATTCTTTGGGGATGCTTTTCTGCAAAGGGGAAAAGACGACTGCACCGTATTGAGGGGAGGATGGATGGGGCCATGTATCGCGAGATCTTGGCCAACAACCTCCTTCCCTCAGTAAGAGCATTGACGATGGGTCGTGGCTGGGTCTTCCAGCATGACAATGACCCGAAACACACAGCCAGGGCAACTAAGGAGTGGCTCCGTAAGAAGCGTCTCAAGGTCCTGGAGTGGCCTAGCCAGTCTCCAGACCTGAACCCAATAGAAAATCTTTGGAGGGAGCTGAAAGTCCGTATTGCCCAGCGACAGCCCCGAAACCTGAAGGATCTGTAGAAGGTCTGTATGGAGGAGTGGGCCAAAATCCCTGCTGCAGTGTGTGCAAACCTGGTCAAGACCTACAGGAAACATATGATCTCTGTAATTGCAAACAAAGGTTTCTGTACCAAATATTAAGTTCTGCTTTTCTGATGTATCAAATACTTATGTCATGCAATAAAATGCAAATTAATTACTTAAATCATACAATGTGATTTTCTGGATTTTTGTTTTAGATTCCGTCTCTCACAGTTGAAGTGTACCTATGATAAAAATTACAGACCTCTACATGCTTTGTAAGTAGGAAAACCTGCAAAATAGGCAGCGTATCAAATACTTGTTCTCCCCACTGTAGGAAAACCTATATGTTTAGGAAAAAAGTCTGTCTCTCAACCTAATAATGTTGAGAGTTATAATAGTAGAATACACAAAATGCAATAAAAAATATATAGTTGTGCATCAGCAGTTTTGTGTAGAATTGCAGCAAACTTGCTTTAAAACAAATACATTTTCTCTACATCCCATTGCAAAATATGTAGAATTGCAGGAAATGAACTCTAAAACAACAACAAAATATTCGCTACCCACATCCATAACCACAAATGTTTTGCTTGCAACAACATTTCACTTAGGCCATTTCACATTTCACTTAGACTGTATGTGTGAGTATGGATGTGGGTACTCGTGGCCCCTCATGATGAGCTCAGATTTTTTGTGGCCCCCACCCCCATCAAGTTGCCCATCCCTGGTCTAGACCATTCATATATCCCTCAGTAGTCTAGACCAGGATCTAAATGTATTTTGAGAACAGGAATTGGGGGTGTTGGGAAAACTGACTGACCAAAGGGGAAACCTATTTGATAATCTCATTCCCAGACACTTCAGCCCAAATGCGCGAAAATATAGGTTGTGTACCTCTGCTCAGATGTTGCATGCATCAACATTATTTGAGCTGTTCTTGCCATAATATGGAATTGGTCTTTTACCAAATAGGGCTATCTTCAGGAAGGTGGCGCGGCAGTCCTTGTGGGCAAATTTTGTCATCAAACTTTGTAATCAAAATCTGGCATTCTCTGGATTTATGGTGCTTTCAAGACAACTGGGAACTCGTTAAAAAAAACAAGGTTGAATCATGACGTCATTGATCTTCAGGTCGGAGCTTTAGAAAGAGGCGACTTGGAAAGACTTCCCGACTTGGAATTCCTAGTTGGATGACCGTTCAAAATGTATTTTCCCAGTAGGAGCTAATTTTTTTCCAGAGTTCCCAGTTGTCTTGAACTCACTAAAGTCTGAGATTTCCCAATTCCGAGTTTCCAGTTGTTTTGAACGCGGCAGAAGTCATGCTGGATTGACAGCATGGCCAATGTATTCAACCTTTTCTGGCCCGCAGTGTTGAATGTTTATCCTTTTAAGCTTGGAAAAGAGACCCTTAAACCCAGACTTGGACCACACACCCTCTCCACCGAATAGTAGGCAGGGGAAGCAAAATAGGGATTGCTTTGCAATGATTGCAGTTAGCCACTTATTCCTTCCAATCCACTCATTGTTGAATTTGCGATTTCCAACTTGTTGTGTAATGATTATGTCCAATGGCCTACGAGCACCAATACGTTTTATCTATAATTTCTCTTCATATGACAAGGATTGAAAAGTATTTGCCCGTAGATTATCGACATGATTCATGATGATGAGTGCTTGTCTAGCTTGCTAGCTAAGATTTTGAAAGTATGATGTTGACATGATCAGTCCAATCAAAGCTACGGTAGATATGTGATTCGACATCATTTGATATGTAGCCAATGACCTTGAGCCTTCTTGGATGTGCACTTCTAATGTAGCCCTATTACAGCACCCAAGGGGCTTGAATTTTCGAGCTCTGCTCATAGATTTTGCGGTGACGTAGTGTCCCCATGAGTGACAGAGACAATCACGGCACAACTAGAGAACATTACCAACCCCTACGCTCCGTATTTTCCGCTGGAAAGAAATTTAAAAAATGAGACCATTGTTTGTATGCAGTTTTATTAACTCAATTACTATTTTTTTACATTATTTGCAAGCTGATATGTGACACGTATTAATGCCAAAATAATATGCAAAACAGGCAACAACAAAAAAATATCCACTGATCCAAGCATGTTTAGCACACTCAGGCTGCACCCCATATGGCACCCTATTCCCTATGTAGTGTACTACTTTTGACCAGGGCCTATTAGGAATGGGATGTTATTTGGGGGACATAGTCATACAAACTTCCTCAAACTATCACATTTCAGGGGAAGACCCAGACTGTGTTGAAGTAACAAAAGTTTATTACAAAAACAGGAGGCAGGTAAACGACAGGTCAAGGGCAGGCAGAGGTCAGTAATCCAGATCAGAGTCCAAAAGGTACAGAATGGCAGGCAGTCTCAGGGTCAGGGCAGGCAGAATGGTAAAAACTAGAAAACAGGTACTTGAGAAAGACAGGAGTAAGGCGAAAACCGCTGGTAGGCTTGACGAAACAAAACAAACTGGCAACAGACAAACAGAGAACACATGTATAAATACACTGGGGATAATGGGGAAGATGGGCGACACCTGGAGTGGGGTGGAGACAATCACAAAGACAGGTGAAACAGATCAGGGCGGGGCAGGCTGCGCTGACTTCAGTCAATGAGCGTGGCAGAACGGGCTCCAGCCCATGAATTCACCAGTAGACCAGTCACTAAAGGGGTTGTGTCGCTGGAGCCAAGAGAAGCCCAATACCACGGGAACCTGAGGAGACTTAATTAGCAGGAATTGGATCGTCTCGCTGTGGTTCCCTGATACTCGTAGGTTGATGGGGGTGGTATTGTGGTTGACCCGGCCTATAGAGCGCCCGTCCAGCGCTCTAACGTCCATGTGAATGGAGAGGGGCTGTGTGGAGATGCCCAGCTCGGACGCCAGGGTAGCGTCCATAAAGCTCTCATCAGCCCCAGAGTCGATGAGTACCCAGAGCGATTTCGACTGGTTCCCCCACAGTAAGATGGCATGAAAGGGGGTGCGAGTAAAAGGAGAGGAAAAGTTATCCGTATGGCCTACCAGAGTACTCGCTCCTACCAGTGAGCCTGGTCTTTTAGTGGACAGGTGGACACAAAATGAACAGTAGTCCTGCAATACAGGCAACTCTTTGTGTGAAGCCTGTATTGCCGTTCAGCTGGAGACAGCCTAGCTCTGCCTAGTTGCATCGGCTAGGGAAGAGGTGAATCGGCAGACTTCGGAGACTCTCGGGTTCTCTCGGCAACGGAGCCATCAGGGACTTCCGGGATGTCTCGGAGGCGAGGTGGACTTCCTCTCCTTCCTTTGTTCCCGTAGTCACCCATCGATCCGAATGGTCAAGGCGATGAGCGAGTCGATTTCCGTCGGTAGTTTCCGGGCTGCAAGCACGTCCTTTACTTCCTCCGATACTCAAGAACGTGTCGCTTCCGGGTTCCAGGCACACTCAGCTGCCAACGTGCGGAAATCCACTGCATAGTCTACCACGCTGCGGGATTTTATTTATTTATTTTTATTTTACCTTTATTTAACTAGGCAAGTCAGTTAAGAACAAATTCTTATTAACCATGACTGCCTACATCGGCCAAACCCGGACGACGCTGGGCCAATTGTGCGCCGCCCTTTGGGACTCCCAATAACGTCCGGTTGTGATACAGCCTGGAATCGAACCAGGGGGTCTGTAGTGATGCCTCAAGCACTGAGATGCAGTGCCTTAGACCGCTGCGCCACTCGGGATTCTTGCCAAAGCTGGAGTAACTTCCGGGCAGCCTCTCTCCTGGACAATGGAGCATCGAAAACCTTTACCTCATGCATGAACTAGACTGAAGCATACAGCCGACTGTTGTTCGCACACTGCCGTAGCCCAGGCGAGAGCCCTCCTGGACATCAGCGTGATTAGGTATGCTATCTTAGAGCAGTCCGAGGGGAAGGAGGAGGGCTGCAGCTAAATGATGAGCGAACACTGAGCGAGAAATGCCCGACAGGTTCCCGACTCTCCAGCGAAGCGTTCCGGGGGAGGTAAGCGGGGTTCTCGGGAAATTGCTCCAGCAATGTGTTAAACGCTCGGTCATGGCGTTTGGCCAAGGTCTGGAACCCTTCCATGAGACAACGAAGCAACTCCTCGTGCCTTCCAATGGTGGCTCCTTGGGAGGAGATGGCGTTGCGGAGCTGGTCCGAGTCTGCTGGGTCAGTCATGGCCAGTTCATACTATCACGTTTAAGGAGAAGACCCAGATGCAGACAGTGTTGAAGTAACAAACGTTTATTACAAAAACAGCAGGCAGGCAAACGACAGGTCAAGGGCAGGCAGAGGTCAGTAATCCAGATCAGAGTCCAAAAGGTACAGAACGGCAGGCAGTATCAGGATCAGGGCAGGCAGAGGTCAATAATCCAGGGTGGTGTGACAAGGTACAGAACAACAGGCAGGGTCAGGGCAGGCAGAATGGTCCAAACAGGTATTGCCCAGCGACAGCCCCGAAACCTGAAGGATCTGGAGAAGGTCTGTATGGAGGAGTGGGCCAAAATCCCTGCTGCAGTGTGTGCAAACCTGGTCAAGACCTACAGGAAACGTATGATCTCTGTAATTGCAAACAAAGGTTTCTGTACCAAATATTAAGTTCTGCTTTTCTGATGTATCAAATACTTATGTCATGCAATAAAATGCAAATTAATTACTTAAAAATCATACAATGTGATTTTCTGGATTTTAGATTCCGTCTCTCACAGTTGAAGTGTACCTATGATAAAAATTACAGACCTCTACATGCTTTGTAAGTAGGAAAACCTGCAAAATCGGCAGTGTATCAAATACTTGTTCTCCCCACTGTAACTGAAACACTGTGCCTCTCTGAAGTGAAGGGAGCACCTAATTGTCATGTGACTGTCTATCCCATAATAACATCCAGCAATTGCATTAGACCTCTGATGCGTGCACACACACACATACACGTCACACCAACACACGTTTCCTGTCCAGTCAAAAGTTTCTGTAGAAGAACTTGATGTCATCTTTATAGTGTGTATGTAATATGTAATGTTGTCAGTCATCTCTTGCACTCCCGTAATAACAATTATGTAATGAACTCAACTCTTGAAGAAATAATGTTCTCTAATGCAGCAATGTAATCATTTTCTAGAGGCAGATGATCACCATAGCTTGGAGGGGACTTGTCTTAACGGGATGAAGGTCAGCCCGCTACATCTGAAGCAGCCAGGAGGGAAGATTGTGTCACTACCCCGGGATGGAGGACAAAGACAAAGAGGCTGAGCATGCATGAGAAACTGGCCATGGAATTTCATGAGCACAAACTAATGCATTTAAAGGAAGCAGCAGCAGTACCAATGTTCTTCTCGAACCAGCACCAGTTCAGGGTCCCGATATTTCCATTTGTGAATATCCATGGCTATTTTTTGCTTCAATCACATGAGCTATCTGTTGTGAGAAGTGCTGCATAGCAAAAGCCCCTCTGCAGGCTTGTCCATTTCTGTCATTGTCTGCCTCAACCATAGGAACATCTGGGTCATCCTCACCTTCAATGCGATGATCTGGTCAGCTATGCTGTTTGAGGTTATTGTGAAGCAATGGTGTTGCAATTATGACAATGCAGCATCTTCTTGGTTGAAAGCGCACTGGAAACGACTCTTCTATACACCAAACGTGCTCCAATACACCTCTGGTGAGGATATGAGCTTAGTTGTACCGTTGTTGCTCAGGTCCTATTGCATGAAGATAGGGGGTGAACGAGAAGTTGGTCTGTGCATACCCACTGTCACCAAGTAGGATTCCACTATGTTGTCCTCCTTCAAGCTGAGTATACAAAGAGGAGTTTTGGAAAATCCTTGAGTCATGAGTTGCACCTTTCCAACGTGCAACAATGTTGGAGAACTGCAAATTGGGAGTGCACACACTTTGTAAAAAAATTTCGAACCAGTTTTTAAGATTCCTGTACTCCTCAGCATCTGTTGTAGAGGGACACTTGATGGGAATATACATCAATCTATCTATACAGCCAATGACTCCAGGGAAGTTCCCATATTCATAGAACTCTACTTTGTAGTTGACTTGGGCAGCAGCATCCGGGAACTTGATGTGTGCTAATGGTTTGCAGTGATTGTATAGAGATTCTATTAATTGTGCATTGTAAATTGTTACTGACTGCTTGTTGTGGCTCATTTGTAACTGAAACACTGTGCCTCTCTGAAGTGAAGGGAGCACCTAATTGTCTTCATGTGACTGTCTATCCCATAATAACATCCAGCAATTACATTAGACCTCTGATGCATGCACACACACACACACACACACACACACACACACGTCACACCAACACACGTTTCCTGTCCAGTCAAAAGTTCCTGTAGAAGAACTTGATGTCATCTTTATAGTGCGTTCCAAGCATGCGGTAAAGACAAAATTCACTTAATCATCATGGTAAACACTATTGGGCAGTTTATGGGACGGCTGTTTAAAAAACTGTTCGCTAGGCGTAGGCAAGACCATAAGCAAAAAGGTAAACTGGGATAATACTAAAGAGTTAATCAGGGTGATTTTTCCACACATTTCCATGGTAGCAAGATCGTATCTATTTTTGCTAACTTTCTATTAAAATGTATTGGAGTGAGATCCTTTATTTCATTTGGGATATGTATTCCGAGTATATCCACATCACCATCAGACCATTTTATTGGTAAACTACATGGTAATGTAAATGTTTTATTTTTTAGTTATCCAATACGTAATATAGTACATGTATCATAATTTGGTTGTAATCCAGAGAGGTTAGAAATGTATCTAGATCCTCTATGAGGCTGTGGAGTGATTCAAGTTGTATTGATTGTTGGCCCACTTTTACAAATTAGAGTCACTTTGAAATGTTTGTTTTCTTGAGTAACACAACACAGTGGGGCCTAAATGTATTTGTGTGACAGAAATTTAACACAAACAATATCATGCATATTTACTAATATCATTTCTATATTGTCTTTCTAAGGTCTTGTGGAAAGACAAATGCTGTTGCTTGTAGGGAGTGTATCAAGACTGGTAATACCAGAGACAGATGAGCTGGGGGATTTGTTGACCGGAATCATTGCTACCCAGCAACCCCTGGAAGTTATCCCCGATGATGACCATTTAGACAGTTCAGATGGGAGACCGTTCCAATCCTCATTTGGTAGGACACATTCATAGAACATGTGCCTCCCTGGATTGCAGGGAATATGTAATGTTGTCAGTCATCTCTTGCACTCCCGTAATAACAATTACAGTCGTGGTCAAAAGTTTTGAGAATGACACAAATACTACTTTTCACAAAGTCTGCTGCCTCAGTTTTGATTATGGCAATTTGCATATACTCCAGAATGTCATGAAGAGTGATCAGATTAATTGCAATTAATTGCAAAGTCCCTCTTTGCCATGAAAATGAACTTAATCCCAAAAAACATTTCCACTGCATTTCAGCCCTGCCACAAAAGGACCAGCTGCCATCATGTCAGTGATTCTCTCGTTAACACAGGTGAGAGTGTTGACGAGGACAAGGCTGGAGATCACTCTGTCATGCTGATTGAGTTAGAATAACAGACTGGAAGCTTTAAAAGGAGGGTGGTGCTTGAAATCATTGTTTTTCCTCTGTTAACTATGGTTACCTGCAAGGAAACATGTGCCGTCATCATCGCTTTGCACAAAAAGGGCTTCACAGGCAAGGATATTGCTGCTAGTAAGATTGCACCTATATCAACCATTTATCGGATCATCAAGAACTTAATGGAGAGAGGTTCAATTGTTGTGAAGAAGGCGTCAGGGTGCCCAAGAAAGTCCAGCAAGCGCCAGGACCGTCTCCTAAAGTTGATTCAGCTGCGGGATCGGGGCACCACCAGTGCAGAGCTTGCTCAGGAATGGCAGCAGGCAGGTGTGAGTGCATCTGCACGCACAGTGAGGCAAATACTTTTGGAGGATGGCCTGGTGTCAAGAAGGGCAGCAAAGAAGCCACTTCTCTCCAGGAAAAACATCAGGGACAGACTGATATTCTGCAAAAGGTACACGGATTGGACTGCTGAGGACTAGGGTAAAGTCATTTTCTCTGATGAATCCCCTTTCCGATTGTTTGGGGCATCCGGAAAACACCTTGTACGGAGAAGACAAGGTGAGCGCTACCATCAGTCCTGTGTCATGCCAACAGTAAAGCATCCTGAGACCATTCATGTGTGGGGTTGCTTCTCAGTCAAGGGAGTGGGCTCACTCACAATTTTGCCTAAGAACACAGCCATGAATAAAGAATGGTACATTTACATTTACGTCATTTAGCAGACGCTCTTATCCAGAGCGACTTACAAATAGCCAACACATCCTCCGAGAGCAACTTCTCCCAACCATCCAAGAACAGTTTGGTGACGACCAATGCCTTTTCCAGCATGATGGAGCACCTTGCCATGAGGCAAAAGTGATAACTAAGTGGCTCAGGGAACAAAACATCAACATTTTGGGTCCATGGCCAGGAAACTCCCCAGACCTTAATCCCATTGAGAACTTGTGGTCGATCCTCAAGAGGCGGGTGGACAAACAAAACCCCACAAATTCTGACAAACTCCAAGCATTGATTATGCAAGAATGGGCTGCCATCAGTCAGGATGTGGCCCAGAAGTTAATTGACAGCATGCCAGGGCGGATTGCAGAGGTCTTGAAAAAAAAGTGTCAACACCGCAAATATTGACTCTTTGCATAAACTTAATGTAATTGTCAATAAAAGCCTTTGACACTTATGGAATGCTTGTAATTATACTTCAGTATACCATAGTAACATCTGACAAAAATATCTCATAACACTGAAGCAGCAAATTTTGTGAAGACCAATACTTGTGTCATTCTCAAAACTTTTGACCACGACTGTATGTAATGAACTCAACTCTTGAAGAAATAATGTTCTCTAATGCAGCAATGTAATCATTTTCTAGAGGCAGATGATCACCATAGCTTGGAGGGGACTTGTCTTAACGGGATGAATGTCAGCCCGCTACATCTGAAGCAGCCAGGAGGGAAGATTGTGTCACTACCCCGGGATGGAGGACAAAGAGAAAGAGGCTGAGCATGCATGAGAAACTGCCCATGGAATTTCATGAGCGCAAACTAATGTATTTAAAAGAGGAGCATGATATGACAATGCAAATCCTTCATGTTGAGTTGGCTATGAAGGAGGAGGAGAGAAACAGGAAGCAGCAGCAGTACCAATGTTCTTCTCAAACCAGCACCAGTTCAGGGTCCCGATATTTCTATTTGTGAATATCCATGGGTATTTTTTGCTTCAATCACTTGAGCTTTCTGTTGTGAGAAGTGCTGCATAGCAAAAGCCCCTCTGCAGGCTTGTCCATTTCTGTCATTGTCTGCCTCAACCATAGGAACATCTGGGTCATCCTCACCTTCAATGTGAGGATCTGGGAAGCTATGCTGTTTGAGGTTATTGTGAAGCACTGCTGTTGCAATTATGACAATGCAGCATCTTCTTGGTTGAAAGCGCACTGGAAACGACTCTTCTATACACCAAACGTGCTCCAATACACCTCTGGTGAGGATATGAGAATCCAAGTAGGATTCCACTATGTTGTCCTCCTTCAAGCTGAGTATCCAAAGAGGAGTTTTGGAAAATCCTTGAGTCATGAGTTGCACCTTTCCAACATGCAACAATGTTGGAGAACTGCAAATTGGGAGTGCACACACTTTGTTAATTTTTTTCGAACCAGTTTTTAAGATTCCTGTACTCCTCAGCATCTGTTGTAGAGGGACACTTGATGGGAATATGACATCAATCTATCTATACAGCCAATGACTCCAGGGAAGTTCCCATATTCATAGAACTCTACTTTGTAGTTGTCTTGGGCAGCAGCATCAGGGAACTTGATGTAATTGTCTTTCACTTCACATATAGCATTTCAGACTTTGTGGACTATTCTGCATACAGTCGGTTCATTTACAACACAAATCTCCTGTTTCTCGATGGAAGGTTCCAGATGCCCAAGGTGATCAGTACTTGTAGGGAAGGATGGATGGGCCTTCCCCGAAGAGCGTCAGATGAAAGCCTTGGCTCAAGCAAATCAAATGTCAGCTGTATTTTTTTTATTTTTTTATTTTTATTTTTTTTAGGGGCGATGGATCAGCTTAATATTGCAGATAGATTGTATTTTCTATCAATGTAATTGTCTGCATCACTTCCAATCCCCCATGTTTTTTTTATTTTTTATATATATTCCCCTTTATTACTTTTCAACCCCACCATCCTTTCCCTACTTGGAGTAAGTTTAGTGAACAACAACGCCCAGGCCTCTACTTCCGGTCTATAATTACTATCTACACCTTATGGACAGAGTTAATTTTACAACAATTCTATATCCATATCTATATATATATATATATATATATATATATATATATATATATATATATTTATTTATTTATTTTTTTTTTTGCTCCTGAACTTCTTCTACTCTCAACCTCTCCGATCATTTTCATGATGTCCATCCGGTTTGCTTCTAAATGCCATATCTTTCTAACTGTGCTCTTTCCCAAAAGCTCCCAACATACAACCTATATACTTATTATGGACACAGTATACTTACATTATTAGCTATCTTTGTTATTATTTGTTGTTATTTGTTATTAGTCCCATCCTTCAACTCTATTCAATACCTCCCATCTATCTCTTAACACCATCCATATAGGATTTCTATTTGCCATATATATTTCAACCATACTGTGATGTTTTACAAAAGTTCTGAACCTTTCTATTCTCATTGCTTCTACAGATTGTGAATTAAAAATAAACATTTTTGCTAAAAGTATTATTATATTATTGATTGATTGACTATGACTTTTCAGATCACCCAGTAATGCTATCTGCAAGGTTAGTTCCAGGTAAATATTGCAATCCTTTAGCCATTCCTGGACCTGTGTCCAAAAACAAGCTACAAATAGACAGAACCAAAACAAATGATCTAATGATTCTATCTCTTCACAGCAAAATCTGCAGAGCTGGGAAGATTGTATCCCCCATATAAATAACATTCTATTGGTAGCAAGAATTTTATATAATAATTTAAATTGAAAGATTCTAATTTTTGAATCCGGTGTCGTTTTGCGTGTCAGTTCATAAACACTATGCCATGGGATTGGTACGTCAAAGATCTCTTCCCAACTATTTTGCAATCTATATGGGACGGCTGTCAATCCTTTGGTCCTTAAGTGAAACTGATATACTTTTTTATTTATCACAGTTTTCCTTAACCAATTATGTTCTTTAATGCAAGGCCGACAGACAAGTTCCTTACTTTCTCCCCCTTCAACTTTCCTCTTCCACTTTTGCGGTAAGGCTGCAATTATTTGGTTGTAATTTTGGGTAGAACAGACATTTCCATATGTTTTTGTTAGCTGCATGTGCGACATAACTCCACCAGTCCTACCGATGATATCATTTACGAAGATTATACCTTTTTTAAACATTCTGTCAAAAAATAAAGGTTTTTTGTCAATTAGTATATTTGAATTTAACCACAATATTTGTTGCATTATTTGTTCTGTCGTTTCTGGAGGATTAAATTGAAATTGCAACCAAATTTCTATGGCTTGTTTTAGAAATAGTGACATTTGGGAGATTATTTCCTTTTCAAATAACTGAAAGTGAGAGGTTGTAATCTGAATAAAGGGAAAAAGGCCTTTCTTGAACAGTGGGTGAGACAATCTTACTAATTTGCTTGAGAACCAGTTCGGATTTAAGTATAACTTTTGGATGACTGAAGATTTTAGTGATAGGTCCAATGCTTTAATATTTAATAATTTCTGTCCTCCGAATTCATATTCATTATATAAATATGCTCTTTTAATTTTGTCTGGCTTGCCGTTCCAAATAAAATTGAATATTTTTTTCTCATATAATTTAAAAAACTGTTTGCTAGGCGTAGGCAAGACCATAAGCAAATAGGTAAACTGGGATAATACTAAAGAGTTAATCAGGGTGATTTTTCCACAAATTGACAGGTATTTTCCTTTCCATGGTAGTAAGATCTTATCTATTTTTGCTAACTTTCTATTAAAATTTATTGAAGTGAGATCATTTATTTCCTTTGGGATATGTATTCCGAGTATATCCACATCACCATCAGACCATTTTATTGGTAAACTACATGGTAATGTAAAAATTGTATTTTTTAGTGATCCAATACGTAATATAGTACATTTGTCATAATTTGGTTTTAATCCAGAGAGGTTAGAAAATGTATCTAGATCCTCTATGAGGCTGTGGAGGGATTCTAGTTGTGGATCTAAAAGAAAACATGAATCATCTGCGTACAATGACACCTTTGTTTTTAAGCCCTGTATTTCTAATCCCCTGATATTATTATTGGATCTGATTTTAATAGCTAACATCTCGATGGCCACAATAAATAGATATGCCGATAGTGGACAACCTTGTTTCACACCTCTTGATAGTTTAAAACTTTCTGAGAAATAGCCATTATTTACTATTTTACACCTAGGGTTACTATACATGATTTTGACCCATTTTATAAGAGATTCTCCAAAATTGAAATGCTCCAGGCATTTATATATAAATTCCAGTCGAACTTTATCAAATGCCTTTTCGAAGTCTGCTATGAATAGCAGGCCTGGTTTCCCATATTTTCCATAGTGTTCTATTGTTTCCAATACTTGCCTTATATTATCTCCAATGTATCTTCCATGTAAAAAACCTGTCTGATTAGAATGAATAATATCCGACAATACCTTTTTAATTCTATGCGCTATACATTTTGCTAGGATTTTTGCATCACAACACTGAAGTGTAAGGGGCCTCCAATTTTGTAAATGGACTGGATCTTTATATTTTCCACTTGTATCCTGTTTCAGTAATAATGAGATCAGACCTTCTTCTTGAGTGTCAGATAATCTACCATTTACATAGGAGTGGTTAAAACATGCTAATAACGGTCCTCTTAGTATATCAAAAAAGGTTTGGTATACCTCGATTGGTATGCCATCCAACCCTGGAGTTTTCCCGGACTTAAAGTCTTTAATTGCATCCAGAAGTTCCTCCTCTGTAATTTCACCTTCACATGAGTCTTTCTGTGTGGCTGTTAATTTGACATTATCAATAGAAAAACAATCTCGACAATTAGCTTCAGTTAGAGGAGATGGAGGCGACTGAAAAGAAAACATATGCTTAAAATACTTTGTTTCTTCCTTCAAAATATCATTAGGTGAATTATGGGTGACTCCGTCAATTGTAACCAGTTTCATTAAGTTCTTTTTGGTAGCATTCCTATGTTGAAGATTAAAAAAGAATTTTGTGCATTTTTCCCCATATTCCATCCAGTTTGCTTTATTTTTATAATATATTACACTTGATCTTTCTTGAATAAGTTTTTCCATTTCTTTTTGTTTTTCCTCTAATTTATTCTGATCCTCTATGTTAGTTTTTATTGCCATCTATCTGTTCTGTTAGACTTTCTATTTCCTTTCTTAGTATAAACTCTTTTGACCTAAATTGCTTTTGTTTTCGAGATGAGTACTGAATTGCATGGCCTCTAAAGGCACATTTAAAGGTGTCCCATACAATAAGGGGATTCGCTGTACCTATGTTATGTTGGAAAAAGTCAGTTATAAATTCCTTTGTTCTAATTATAAATAAATTATAATCTAATAGGCTTTGATTAAATTTCCAATATCCTCGCCCACGTGGAAATTCAGTCAGAGTAATGTATATGCCTATTATATGATGGTCCGACCGCATTCTGTCCCCTATCAACACTTTTTTTACTTTTGGTGCCAACGAGAATGAGATAAGAAAGAAGTCAAGACGACTAGCTTGATTCAGTCTCCGCCATGTATATCTCACTAGATCAGCATATTTAAGCCTCCATATATCTACTAGTTCTAATGTATCCATGACATTCACAATTTCCTTAAGAGCATGTGGGTGATTGTTTGTGGTGTGATTTCCTTTTCGGTCCATTGAGCTATTTAAAACAGTATTATAATCCCCCACCATAATAATATTGTCTTGAGTTGCTTGCAGGCTTGATAATTTATTATATATATTGTCAAAGAATTGTGGATCATCATTATTTGGTCCGTAAAGGTTAATGAGCCATATCTGTTTATGGTCCAATACCATATTTAAAATAATCCATCTACCTTGCGTATCTATTTGGGCAATTTGCACATTTGGATCGAAATTACTATTAATTAATATCATCACCTTTTTTGAATTTCTTTGCCCATGGGAGAAGTATATTCCCCCCCCCCCCCCATTCTTTTTTCCACGCTACTTCATCTCGAATTGTTGAATGAGTTTCCTGTATACAATAGATATTATATTCCTTCTCTTTGAGCCATGTAAATATTGTTCTTCTTTTGTTATTATCAGCTAAGCCATTACAATTATAACTGGCTATACTTATTTCACCATACACCATAATGAGATACAAGTTTCAAGTCTATTTATCATTATATATGTTTGTAAATTTATCAATAAAAAATTGCGTAATGATTGAGTGTCCATATAGCTGTACCGTGATATTTGCATTGCTACGGAGTAACCCTTCAATTGTTCTCCACTAATTCCCCCGCTAAAGCCCCTCCCCATCCCAAGTTGAGCCGTCATCCCAGTGATCAGCATCCCACCCACGTCCCTCCGTATCCCTAAGGCCCCGAGAGGCCAGGACCCATCCATCGATAACAGCACACAGTGCCACCCACAAAACAGAAGCAGGTTAACCGCCAAAAGCATTTCCAATGCTTTCACCTCTATATATATATATCTATATAACTATTATTATTATTTTTATTATGCATATCCTATTTTCCATCATTATCAATTAATATGCGTAATAATGTCGGCAGTTCACGCATAGGATTCTAACATATAACCAGGATTGCCATTGTATTACATTTAATCCATTGACAAGCAATTATTATCCTAGCAAATAATTCCCGCGGTCCATCCCATACCCCCCCCCCCAACATCCCCACCCCCCCCCACAACAGATGCCAGACCAGCACACACGCACATACTCACATACTCCAACACACTCACTCAACCCCTCTCCTCCACAATCGACCATAAAATCCGATACTCAACGGCTGTTATATCCCAGAGCCCAACTCGAGAAATAACTTGATCTACGAGTGCACATACAGTTAAAGCTGATTGAGAAAGCATGCAGATTGAGCAGAAATTGATAACAATGTGAGATTTGATTAATCTACTTAATCTATGTCAAGTCCTAGGTGATGGAGATCAGATCCACCCTCTTCACCTGAGACACAAACACTCTGATCCCCTGTTGTAACCATTTTCCCAAGCATCTCCATGCGGTCAGACCTTTGATTGTTTTGTGCCACCTGGGCCACAATGATAAACCCCCTCTCTGATTGTCCGAGTGTGACCCCCTCCCCATGGGTTACTGCAGCCAGTGTTGCCAGCACTGCCACTACCTGGGTGGGCGTACCCCACCGGAATCCCCACCGGCTAGGTAAAAGGTCGTCAAGGTTCTCATTAGCAGCTTTGAGAATTTCCTTGTATATTTTGCTCTCCCATCAGGGGGCTCTGGCTTTGTAGGACCAACCCTGCCAGGCAGGCTCAGAATCTTGAGGGGGCGGTGCTGCTCAAGTAGGTCTCTGACCGCATTTATTTCTCTGTTTAGGCTGCATATTCACAGCAGGTCCATAAAATAGATGGGAACTTCTCTTTGGTGTATGGGTCGCTCAGGTGGGTGTCCAGGTTATAGGGTTAGGGATCTTTCCATCATGATAGGACAATGAATAATTAGATTAGATGTATACTATATTTAAAAATGTATATCCCTCATCTACACAAAATTGAAAGCTCTCTCTCTCACTACCCCTGTTCATAGACCCCCGGTCGGCTCTGGGATATGCAACCATTTCCCCTCTCACCCACTTAACGCCGTACCTTTTCAAATACAAAAATGCACACCACATGGTTGACTGCGGAAGAAATGGGCCGAGCGTGCAAACGCACCCGCATCCACATCTGCTGCAAGGGGGAAAGGACGCCAGAGAGAACACAGGACCAACCACAACAACCATCCGCCAAAACAACAATCTCCCGCCAAAAAATCCATGTTCTAATTATTTGTATATAAAGATGTATTATTCTGCTTGTTATATCGTTTTATCCATTTATAAAATACTATACTTACTATAATTGTTATTTAATATTACAATCCCTATCATTGCTAGTATCAGGTGCTCCAATATTTGACTCCTCTATTACAACTTTTAGAATAGCCATGGAGTAGTCTTTGTGTCTCTGAACATTTGGTTGTCAATATATAATTTATCCACCACTAGTGCAACACGTTTCCCTTTTAATCTGTTTTCCTTGAAGATTGGATACAGAACTTTGCGCCTTTCTACAATCTCCTTCGGGAACTGATCATTCATGCCTATTTTCGTGCCAGCAAGTCTTTTTCCCAGGCTTTTCACCATAGCTTTGTCCTTAAAAAAAGCAATTTTGGCAACGATTGGGCGCTCATATTTCTGTCCTCTTTTTCCGAAACGATGTACACGTTCTAGTTGGATTTTATCGACAGCCTCGAGTGGGATTTGTAGCGCTGTATGCAGGAAGTCCTTCATAATATTCTCTGTTATTTCTCCCTCCTTTTCCTGAATACCTGTAAGTACTAGATTTTCCCTCATCGATCTAGTTTGGATGTCTAGTAAGGCTTCTCTCAGAAGATTGTTCTCTTTTTTTAATTCCCTAACGTCCGTTTCCATTTTAGAGACTGTCACTTTTATTTATTTGGTTTCTTTCTCCATTACCAAAGCTTTTTCGTCACTCATTTGAAGAATTGCTGTATTTTCTTTGTACATACGGAAATGGTAACGGAAATGGATTTAATCAAAATCATAAAGTGCGTTGCTCCTGTCTATAACCGCTTCTGCCTGCGCTTATTGGTACTCTTTGATCATAATTGAAATAGTCCAGGTAATCCATTTTCCTCCATTGCCAAGGTCAACCTGGGGGCCAACATCCATTAATCTGAACATAAACCTGCCTCTGACTAGGTTTAATTTAAGCCTTCACTTAGATCTAGATTAAATATAATCGTCCTTCTGGAAATCAGACTTTTTAAATCTAGACTAGAGCAAGCCTGAGACTATTTTAAACAATGTCTGAGAAATGCAATTTCAGTTAGTCCAGTTTAAAAGTGCAATTTAGTCTAGGATTAGCCTTAATCTGTGTCCACGAAACCGCCCCTAAATCTATATATCTTCTCTGTGAACCAACACTTTCGCCATTGGGCTTTACCCACTAACATGTAGTGAACACGTAATGACAGAACTGTCCTGTGTAGAAGATGGTATCAAGTTTACATTGTAGCTGTGTGGAGCATAGGGATTTTGTATGGTGCCTCCGTCATACCTGATGTGTCCTACTGATTATGATGAGGGGTCAAGATGTGAGAGGACACTGTTTGTAACCCACTAGCATGCTTATTAAAGGCTATAAAGGAAGTTAAGGTTGTCTTTAAATTTGTATCTGTGTTCCATACTGGAATGTCTTTACTTTTTCAGCCTCCCTAGAACTGTACTGCATGTGATGAAGCTGATAGAACGTTTCAAGTTCTCTTAGTTAGCAGAGCCATGTTGTTGTTGCTTCTGTAATCTCAGAATACAATTGTAAGAATTGTTGATGCTATGCCTTTTGATGTCTGACATGGTGTGATCTGACCATTCTACAGTATTTGTGAATGACATTGTGGAATCATTTGTTTCCTCTCAACTTGTTTTGAGGGATTTAAGAGTGAATTAACTTTTTGTAAGTGAATGGAGTCTGGTTATTACAATATAATACAGTATTGTGTATTATTTACGCTATTTGATTCTAAAGCCATTGAATGTAGCCCACACTATGAATTCTTTCTTGCTATTTCAAAGTGTGAAAGGGTCGTTCCACGGAATGAGTCCCTTTTGGATAGTGTAACTTGTTAAAAAAAAAACGTTGATTTCACCTCATTTTTAAACAGAACAAATATAAAAACGCAACATGTAAAGTGTTGGTCCCATGTTTCATGAGCTGAAATAAAAGATCCCAGACACTTTCCATACACACAAAAAGCTTATTTCTCTCAAATCGTGTGCACTAATTTGTTTACATCCCTATTAGTGAGCATTTCTCCTTTGCCAAGATAATCCATCCACCTGACAGGTGTGGCATATCAAGACGCTGATTAAACAGCATGATCATTACACAGGTGCACCTTGTGCTGGGGACAATAAAAGGCCACTCTAAAATGTGCCGTTCTGTCACACAACACAATGACACAGATGTCTCGTCCAACCGGCCACACAACCGCCGACCACGTGAATGGCGTTGTGTGGACGAGTGGTTTGCTGATGTCAACATTGTGAACAGAGTGCCCCACGGTGGCAGTGGGGTTATGGTATGGGCAGGCATAGACTACGAACGCACAGAGATACCATGACGAGATCCTGAGGCCCATTGTCGTGTCATTTATCCGCCGCCATCTCCTCATGTTTCAGAATGATAATGCACGCCCCCAAGTCACAAGGATATGCACACAATTCCTGGAAGCTGAAAATGTCCCAGTTCTTAGACTGCCTGCATACTCACCAGGCATGTCACCCATTGAGCATGTTTGTGATGCTCTGGATTGACGTGTACGGCAGCGTGTTCCACCTCCCGCCAATATCCTTCAACCGCACAGCCATTGAATGTGTGGGACAACATTCCACAGGCCACAATCAACAGCCTGATCAACTCCATGCGAAGGAGATGCGGTGCCCTGCATGAGGACAAATATTGTCTGGTTTTCTGATCCACGCCCCTACCTTTTTTTGTAAGGTATCTGTGACCAACAGATGCATTTCTGTATTCCTAGTCATGTAAAATCCATAGATTAGGGCCTAATGAATTTATTTCAATTGACTGATTTACTTATATGAACTGTAACTCAGTAAAATCTTTGAAATTGTTGCATGTTGCTTTTATATTTTTCTTCAGTATACATTCTGTCATGATGAGCACATGTTCAACTTAATAAAAAAAACATGTTTTCCCATCTCAAGAGGTTGAATAAATAAAAAACTATAGTAAGTGCCTATTAAGTGCCAAATAAATTAACAGGGTTGACGATTTCATCTTAAATCAGCCATAAATCCCACTTGACCTACTCAGTTTTCCATCATATAACAAAAAGAGTAGAACCAGGTCACATTTTACATATGAGTTGACTGTTAGTTAAATGTTTCTTTAGAAAAAAATATTTAAAAAAAGTAATAGTTGCACCATATTAAAACAAGAGTTCAGGTCACATAACAGTGTTGACCTTAAAATTAGAGAAAGGTTTTTTGTAACCTTTTTTTTATTAATCACTGATCACATGAAATAAATAATAATTGTCAGAAATGACTTTGTCAAAGCAACAAAAATAACTAGAGCTTTACAATGATGGTGATAACTTGGAGGGGAACACTTGGAGAAGAGTGCACAGAGGGACATGTCAAGATGCAGAATTTCATGAATGTCTTTATTCATATAAAAAAATCGGATTCATTTAATTTTCCATGTGGTCTATATTAAAGTGCACTTAATTTAATATAACAGTATTTTGATGCAATATTGGTGCACAATTTATACTTAAAATAAAAAAGGATGCAAAAGGACTCATTTCATGGAATGAACCAGAAGATGCCATGACAGGAGCCTACTTTTTCTGGAATATTCTCCAGACTAACTCTATCATCTAATCTTATTCTGATATATTGCTTGGAGCCCAGGTGATGTAACTGGGTTTTATGAAGGACATGTTCATTCTATCAAATGAATGAGATCACATAACCTATTGATTCAAATAAATTGATATAATTGCAGAAGAGGTGATTTCTTTGAAACCTGCCTGCTAAAAATTGCTGCCCCATTATAGATGCAGTAGTTTAAGTCTCCGCAAAATGGGTTGCCACAATATGCAACCCGTGTAAGTTTTTGAAGAGGCTTATCAGTATGGAAATGACGCGCTTGGGGATGTTTGGAAGTCCATAAAGGATTCTCCCTCGCTAACCACCATGTTCTCATTGTCGGGATCAAGGCAAGGACAAGACAGCCCATTTGCTGCGGTCTGTGTTGTGTGTTCTGCAGTGTGTGAGAACAGTGAATGCTGATCTGAGAAGCGGGATAGTGCGTTAGTGGTTTGGATAGTGGTCGATGCTCCGGCTTGGAGACAATTTCACACCGGTGTCATCACTACTGCTCTGCGCATATACAGTCGGCACAAGGTGGGACAGTTAGAACAGAACTAGCCGTCATCCGCGAGAAAAAGGGAAGCGATAGGACACAAATGTGAGCGACACAGGTGCAGTGAAATAAAACTGGCGGTGCTCTTAGGATGCAGAAGTCACCCGTGGAAGATGCAAACTTCTTCTCCAAATATTTATTCTGGTAAGGAATTATATGTTTTCTTCATCTATGTCCCGGCTGATTTGACACGTAAATAAACCCTGGAATGGTTTGCCAGAGGCTGTTGCCAGAAATGGAGAGCGCACTGGTGAAAGGGGACAGAGTCAGTTGTCCGGCAAGGCAGGTCACAGGAATCGTATTATTTTATAGAGGTTTCAATGTTCACTTTTAGTGGATTCTTGTAAATGCTAAAAACTAAATGCAAATATGCTCAAAGGACAGTTTCTGTGTGTTTTGCTCCGAGATGAAATTCCAGCAGCCCTTTGCACTCCAGTGCGTCATGTTCCGATTGTCCTCCATCTTTCATAATGATATCTTTGTATGAAATGTGTCAATGATACTGAACATCTCTGGTCATTTGTCCTGCCCTTAAAATACATGTTCAGTGTCATGTAGGCTACAATACTCACCACACGCGTCCTGTCATGGGAAAAGCCCATGTCATCCCAAAACTCATAATGTAACAGATTTAGGATTCCTTATATTTTTTAAACAAATTAGACAGCTATCTAAAATATAGACCTATGCCTAATTCTCCCGCTACATGCATGCTGCTGATAGATTGATGTTTGATTTTGTCACCCTATATGACCGCATGGGCCTTTGATAAATGAAAGAAATGGCAAAATGTAGATTTCCGCCTAAATAGACATACCCCAAAATAACTGCTATTCATGTGTAATTTCATGATTCTGACATGCAAAAATTGGTATATTTAGAAAGAAGACTTCTGGGAGATGATGAGGAAATGATCAGAAGATAGATAGGAGTTACATAGTTCAGAATACACAAGATCAAGCACACACAAAATAACAGTTTTAAATTTTTTTAAATTTTGAAAGTCATCTTTCATTGACAAGCTATAAGTGAATTATTGATGACTAGAGCTGGAAACACATCAGATGGCTTCCACAACATGTGAACAATATCAGAAAAAAATGGGATTGATACACCTAACAACTAGAAATGGGCAGATGTTTTAGTAAGTGGTTTCAGGTGTGGTCACTGGATGTTTCCAAGTGTCCCTAAACCTCTCCAAAGTGGCATATGTCTGTAAATTAGATAATTCCAGTGCTATTACATATTTACAATCCCCAAATGCTATTTGTTCAGTATAAAACATTTTTTTCTACCATATCAACCTCACTCAAACATTGTGGTGGTGTTATTGGGTATCCAGGGTACATTCAAGTGTCCTTTCAACCTATCCAAAGTGTCAGAATGTGGTAATTGCACTGTTTTTGCACACTGGATATGCCTAAAGTTATTGTTCACTATAAAAACTAAATGTCTACAACACCAACCTCTCTCAGACATTGTGGTGGTGTCGGGGGACAAACAGGGGATATGGATGCCTACAGCGCGTTAGAAGGCAACATCATATTTTTGATGCGCAAAGATATAGTCACTCGGTGGACATTCAATGTTGCCATTAAGTCATACATCATCAGATAACATTGGTAAAAGGCTGGATTTGTTCCTACCAACCTAAGGATTAATTTGATACACCCCATGTAGCTATGGCTCAAACACAGACCAAATCGAAGAATACCTTGTCAAATGTTTGCTGTTTAGTGAAAACATGTAAAATAAACATTTTGACTCTCGGGGCTAGTGATCAATAACGTTAGGTCAGAGGCAGACAAATAAGACATCCTTATTATCTGTGGCGTCCCGGCTTTCGGCGTGTATCAACATATTCCGTGTTTATTTCGTTTATGTTTCACAACGCTAACCGGAATGTAGGTAGCAGCCATCTTGAAATGAGGTAATCGGCTCGGCCTGCCCTTATAAATTTGTATGCCCATATATCGTAGTAAGTCATAACAAAGATTTGAAGGCACCGATCAATAGGCAAGATACTCAGCTTTCCGCAGACACCCTGCTTTTGCAGATAGGGGCTACCGTTCCCATACCAGACTGAATATAATAAAATAATAAAAAATAGGGTCCCCAAATATGATGACTTTACATTTAAGATGAATTAATTAATTTAATTTATTTTATATATTTATTATATATTATTTAATATATATAGTAGGCTTATCTTTATTTATTTATTTATTTATTTATTTTTTTTCGGGGGGAAGGATCAGCTTAATATTGCAGATAGATTGTATCTTCTATCAATGTAATTGTCTGCATCACTTCCAATCCCCCATATTTTTTTATTTTTTTTTATATATATATATATTCCCCTTTATTACTTTTCAACCCCACCATCCTTTCCCTACTTGGAGTAAATTAGTGAACAACAACGCCCAGGCCTCTACTTCCGGTCCATACTCACTATCTACACCTTATGGACAGAGTTAATTTTACAATAATTCTATATCTATATATATATATATATATATATATACATACATACACTTACACACACACATACATATATATATATATATATATATATATATATACATATATACATACATATACATATACACATCTATTTATTTTTTTTCTCCTGAACTTCTTCTACTCTCAACCTCTCCGATCATCTTCATGATGTCCATCCGGTTTGCCTCTAAATGCCATATCTTTCTAACTGTGCTCCTTCCCAAAAGCTCCCAACATACAACCTATATACTTATTATGGACACAGTATGCTTACATTATTAGCTATCTTTGTTATTATTTGTTGTTATTTGTTATTAGTCCCATCCTTCAACTCTATTCAATACCTCCCATCTATCTCTTAACACCATCCATATAGGATTTCTATTTGCCATATATATTTCAACCATACTGTGATGTTTTACAAAAGTTCTGAACCTTTCTATTCTCATTGCTTCTACAGATTGTGAATTAAAAATAAACATTTTTGCTAAAAGTATTATTATATTATTGATTGATTGACTATGACTTTTCAGATCACCCAGTAATGCTATCTGCAAGGTTAGTTCCAGGTAAATATTGCAATCCTTTAGCCATTCCTGGACCTGTGTCCAAAAACAAGCTACAAATGGACAGAACCAAAACAAATGATCTAATGATTCTATCTCTTCACAGCAAAATCTGCAGAGCTGGGAAGATTGTATCCCCCATATAAATAACATTCTATTGGTAGCAAGAATTTTATATAATAATTTAAATTGAAAGATTCTAATTTTTGAATCCGGTGTCGTTTTGCGTGTCAGTTCATAAACACTATGCCATGGGATCGGTACGTCAAAGATCTCTTCCCAACTATTTTGCAATCTATATGGGACTGCTGTCAATCCTTTGGTCCTTAAGTGAAACTGATATACTTTTTTATTTATCACAGTTTTCCTTAACCAATTATGTTCTTTAATGCAAGGCCGACAGACAAGTTCCTTACTTTCTCCCCCTTCAACTTTCCTCTTCCACTTTTGCGGTATGGCTGCAATTATTTGGTTGTAATTTTGGGTAGAGCAGACATTTCCATATGTTTTTATTAGCTGCATGTGCGACATAACTCCACCAGTCCTACCGATGATATCATTTACGAAGATTATACCTTTTTTAAACATTCTGTCAATAAATATAGGTTTTTTGTCAATTAGTATATTTGAATTTAACCACAATATTTGTTGCATTATTTGTTCTGTCGTTTCTGGAGGATTAAATTGAAATTGTAACCAACTTTCTATGGCTTGTTTTAGAAATAGTGACATTTGGGAGATTATTTCCTTTTCAAATAACTGAAAGTGAGAGGTTGTAATCTGAATAAAGGGAAAAAGGCCTTTCTTGAACAGTGGGTGAGACAATCTTACTAATTTGCTTGAGAACCAGTTCGGATTTAAGTATAACTTTTGGATGACTGAAGATTTTAGTGATAGGTCTAATGCTTTAATATTTAATAATTTCTGTCCTCCGAATTCATATTCATTATATAAATATGCTCTTTTAATTTTGTCTGGCTTGCCGTTCCAAATAAAATTGAATATTTTTTTCTCATATAATTTAAAAAAATGTTTGCTAGGCGTAGGCAAGACCATAAGCAAATAGGTAAACTGGGATAATACTAAAGAGTTAATCAGGGTGATTTTTCCACAAATTGACAGGTATTTTCCTTTCCATGGTAGTAAGATCTTATCTATTTTTGCTAACTTTCTATTAACATTTATTGAAGTGAGATCATTTATTTCCTTTGGGATATGTATTCTGAGTATATCCACATCACCATCAGACCATTTTATTGGTAAACTACATGGTAATGTAAAAATTGTATTTTTTTAGTGATCCAATACGTAATATAGTACATTTGTCATAATTTGGTTTTAATCCAGAGAGGTTAGAAAATGTATCTAGATCCTCTATGAGGCTGTGGAGGGATTCTAGTTGTGGATCTAAAAGAAAACATGAATCATCTGCGTACAATGACACCTTTGTTTTTAAGCCCTGTATTTCTAATCCTCTGATATTATTATTGGATCTGATTTTAATAGCTAACATCTCGATGGCCACAATAAATAGATATGCCGATAGTGGACAACCTTGTTTCACTCCTCTTGACAGTTTGAAACTTTCTGAGAAATAGCCATTATTTACTATTTTACACCTAGGGTTACTATACATGATTTTGACCCATTTTATAAGAGATTCTCCAAAATTGAAATGCTCCAGGCATTTATATATGAATTCCAGTCGAACTTTATCAAATGCCTTTTCGAAGTCTGCTATGAATAGCAGGCCTGGTTTCCCATATTTTCCATAGTGTTCTATTGTTTCCAATACTTGCCTTATATTGTCTCCAATGTATCTTCCATGTAAAAAACCTGTCTGATTAGAATGAATAATATCCGACAATACCTTTTTAATTCTATGCGCTATACATTTTGCTAGGATTTTTGCATCACAACACTGAAGTGTAAGGGGCCTCCAATTTTGTAAATGGACTGGATCTTTATATTTTCCACTTGTATCCTGTTTCAGTAATAATGAGATCAGACCTTCTTCTTGAGTGTCAGATAATCTACCATTTACATAGGAGTGGTTAAAACATGCTAATAACGGTCCTCTTAGTATTTCAAAAAAGGTTTGGTATACCTCGATTGGTATGCCATCCAACCCTGGAGTTTTCCCGGACTTAAAGTCTTTAATTGCATCCAGAAGTTCCTCCTCTGTAATTTCACCTTCACATGAGTCTTTCTGTGTGGCTGTTAATTTGACATTATCAATAGGAAAAAAATCTCTACAATTAGCTTCAGTTCGAGGAGATGGAGGCGACTGAAAAGAAAACATATGCTTAAAATACTTTGTTTCTTCCTTCAAAATATCATTAGGTGAATTATGGGTGACTCCGTCAATTGTAACCAGTTTCATTAAGTTCTTTTTGGTAGCATTCCTATGTTGAAGATTAAAAAATAATTTTGTGCATTTTTCCCCATATTCCATCCAGTTTGCTTTATTTTTATAATATATTACACTTGATCTTTCTTGAATAAGTTTTTCCATTTCTTTTAGTAGGCTTATCTGTGGTCAACTTCAGAGGAGATTGATCTACTGTAGGTACCTCAGAAGTAGGCTATATTCTATGCTTTTTACCAACCAAACCTCCCATACCCACCCATTCTGTTGTTTTGCAGGTGGACATCTCCACTGTTGAGGAAGGGCTTCAGAAAGAAGTTGGATTTGACAGATGTTTATAAAGCACCCTCTTTTGATCTGGCAGACACTCTTTCTGAACGACTAGAAAGGTTTGTATCAGCCAAAGTGCCTCCCTTTATGAACATTTAAGGCACGTTGAACTCATGTATTAAATTGATATAACATTTACATTTTAGTCATTTAGCAGACGCTCTTATCCAGAGCGACTTACATGAGCAATTAGGGTTAAATGCCTTGCTCAAGGGCACATCGACAGATTTTTCACCTAGTCGGCTCGGGATTAGAACCAGTGACCTTTCGGTTACTGGCACCACACTCTAAACCACCTGCCACCCATTTTATAACTATTATTCTTCATCCAAAGTTATTTTTCAAAAACGAAACAAACACAACCATGCACCATGCTGGCCTTGCTGCAGGGGCCACTATGGGGTGAGGGTAGGGGCAGTGTCACTGTAAAGGGTGCCAGCAGCCCTCTAAATGGGTGTAAAAGTCGACCTTTGAAAGGGCCAGATGCCCTTTACAGTGGTAGCTGCATGGGAATTTACCTTGAATTAACAGGTTGGTATGGTCCCTCAATCTATTATGCGCACCCACGTATTCTCTTACTCCCTCTCTCTGTCCATGTCTCTCTCTCATATCACCTGTTTTCCTCCTCTCTCTGATTTATTCCCTCCCTCCGCTCTCTTTTTCTCACAAATTCTCAAATTTATTTTTCTCCCTCGTTCGTCAAGGTCTCTGCACTCCATTTAATAAGTCAGACAAATTGCCCAGGTTATACACCAGTGCCCTGAACAATGTGCCCCTACTTTACTTTTACTGTTAGCCAATGTGTGTGTTTTTTTAATAGCTTCTAACTCCTCTGGTCTGTTTTCCTGGTGTAGAGAATGGGACCGAGAAGTGGCATCAGCCAAGAAGAAGCCTCGGCTCCTGCGGGCGCTCTCCCGTTGTTTCCTCTGGCCTTTTGTGTTCTACGGAATCCTGCTGTACTTTGGGGTGAGTCCATCTCTCCACAGAAAGCACAGGTGGCCAACAGTTGCAATTTCTTTTTTAAATATATGTTTTTCTCTAGTCTAACTAACCCACATGAGTCAAACTCTATATAAAACCGAATAACAATCTATTTGATCAGGTGTATTGGAGCTTGGCTAGAGCAAAAGCCTGCACACATTGTGGGCTCTCCACAACCGGAGTTGGCCACGATTGTTACAAAGGCCTGCATACTTTATTACTACAATACCAGATGATGAACCACCTTGTATTTATATGTGGGTCTTATGATAGTGTTATTTTGCCCTTTTTAACTGCATCTGTCTCTCATACAGTATCTCTCATATGAAAACATGTCATATATTGTGACAGCAGAGGTGTGCTGCCGTTGATAGGGTTGTGTGTGTGGTCAATTCCATTTCAATTCAGGAAGGGAATGGAAATTCCAATTCAAGAATGAAAAAAGGAACGGAACTCAACCCAACCTAGGCTGGCTGTTAGCCTGTTCTGTCCTGTACATGTGTGGTACTTACTAGTGAATTAGCAGCATGACCATAGTATGGAGAAGAAGCATGCGTCACTGCAGTGTGAGTATCCCAGTGTCCCCGGCTTGGAGAGGAAGTTGACGTCAGCAGCAGGTCTTGCGTAGCCTGGTGGTGTGAGGTGATCCCCCTTCTAGGAATGCCCATCAGTTCAGGGCTTATGGGAGAATAAGAGTAGAGGTATCAAGGTATATCATTAAGACCATGATATCAAGGTGCCACCAAATTCAGTTTCGTAGGGCTACATTTTTGCCCCCTCCCCATACTGGATACTTTTTTCATTATACAGGCTACTTCAGATTTTCAGGAACACACTGATCATTATAGCATGATAGATATGTATTTTTATATTTTCTTCCAGGAGGCGTCGAAGGCAGTGCAGCCCCAGCTCCTGGGTCGTATCATTGGCTCGTTCGACCCCATCCATGCCCAGGAGCGGGAGCAGGGCTACTACCTGGCCCTGGGTCTCAGTCTTCTCTTCATCACTCGGTTCCTGCTCCTGCAGCCAGCCATCTTTGGACTGCACCACCTGGGCATGCAGATACGCATCGCTCTCTTCAGCCTCATCTATAAGAAGGTGCATGTGGGGGAGAAGTGATGTGTGTGTGTGTGTGTGGGGGGGGGGGGGGGGGAGTGGTGTGTGTTTGTGTGCATCTGACATACCACCACCTTGGCATACATGCAGATCCACATCACCCTCTTCGGTGTAGCCACACTCTAGTGTGAGGGTCAGCTGTGTGGCTGCTACACCCAGCAGCATCTCCTGTGTCACGTTTTCAACCCTTTGTGTCCATCCTAACCCCTGACCTTTCAACCCTTTGTGTCCGTCCTAACCCCCAAGACTCTGAAGCTGTCCAGCCGGGTCCTGGACAAGATCAGCACAGGTCAGCTGGTCAGCCTGATGTCTGCCCACCTCAACAAGCTGGATGAGGTAAGAACCACCCAACTCATCTGCTGTACTAACCCTAACCTCAACAAGATGGATGAGAACTAAGGACCCAAATAATCTACTTGACCTGAACAAAAATATAAAAACGCAACGTGGCTGGTCTCAGATGATCCCGCAGGTGAAGAAGCCGGATGTGGAGGTCCTAGGCTGGCGTTGTTACAAGTGGTCTGCAGTTGTGAGGCCGGTTGGACGTACTGCCAAATTCTCTAAAATGACGTTGGAGGTGGCTTATGTTAAAGAAATTAACATTAAATTCTCTGGCAACAGCTCTGGTGGACATTCCTGCAGCCAGCATGCCAATTGAATGCTCCCTCAAAACTTGAGACATCTGTGGCATTGTGTTATGGGACAAAACTTCACATTTTAGAGTGGCCTTTTATTGTCCCCAGCACAGCGTGCACATGTGTAATGATCATGCTGTTTAATCAGCTTCTTGATATGCCACACCTGTCAGGTGGATGGATTATCTTGGCAAAGGAGAAATGCTCACTAACAGGGATGTAACAAATTTGTGCACAATTTTAGAGAAATGAGCTTTTTGTGCATATGGACCATTTATGGGATCTTTTATTTCAGCTCTTGAAACATGGGACCAACACTTTACATGTTGCGTTTATACAATGAACAAAAATATAAACACAACATGTAAAGTGTTGGTCCCATGTTTCATGAGCTGAAATAAAATATCCCAGAAATGTTCTATACACACAAAAAGCTTATTTCTCTCAAATTTTGTGCACAAATTTGTTTACATCCCTGTTAGTGAGCATTTCTCCTTTGCCAAGATAATCCACCCACCTGACAGGTGTGCATTGTCCTACATCAGATAGTTCAGAGAGAGTAACTTTTGTCTGCAATGATCGTTCTATCGAAGGACTTACGTCTCATAGGAGTGATGCCACCTGTTTGAAAACAGTAGTGAAGATTTGCAGTGGAGGACAGGGACAGGGAGTGGATAGAATGAGCCAGTTGGAAGCTGGGGATAGTTAGGTGGCCATGGGGGGCCAGGTTGACGTGGCCAGGACACCGTAGTCAAGGGCCGGGTTGACATTTAGCAATCTCAACGACTTTAAATCATTGTTGTGTCGTCATCCAAACACCCCACTACTAGCTGTACTCCCAGGAATATCTCCCAATTTAACTACTGTATGTGGTAGGGTAAATCCATTTGAATTCAATCACTTTTTGACAGCATCCCTTTGGATTTAAACAAAACTTTCCATATGTTCGCCCATGGAAGAAGTGGTCAGAAAGTGACTTTTTTGACATTTTGCATACCCCACCATACCATGAGACATCCATGTCTTCATCACTGGAAAATAAACAGTTGAATTTGATATAATTTAAAAGCTTACAAACACTGTTGTGTTCCTGCATGTCTCTTCATACATTCATGTGTGTTGCAGAGCCTTGGCCTGGCCCACTTTGTGTGGATCACCCCTCTGCAGTGTATCCTGTGTGTGGGTTTGATCTGGGAGCTGATAGAGGTGAATGGTTTCTGTGCCCTGGCTGCCCTCACCCTGCTGGGCATTGTGCAGGCCTGCCTCTCACAGAAGATTGGGCCTCACAGGTGGGTACTGGACTAACATTCTACCGCTAATAACCAACAGTGCATCGTTAAATGTGCATCAATTGACACAAAATAGAAAGGAAAATGTAAACAAAATGGTGGGTTACTCATGTTTGATATTGGACGCACAGATAACATAAATAAACTGATAAATGCTGACAAGGTTTTTTCCACTGCCTGGAAAGTCTTCATCTTTGGTGGTGTTTAACGATGGTTGATATCCAATATATTGCCTTACCGCCCCCAACTGAACTATAGTATACATCCATTCAACTTTGTCATACAAAATGGGAAAAGGGGAAATGGGAAAAATAAAATTAAAATATATACCCACAACCTTATTCCACTACTTTAACCCGATCTGACCCTACCCCAGGCCAACGACCAGTGTGGACGGGACACTACCACTCAACACACCCTGTAACTCTTCTAAAGTCAAATCTTGTACCCCCAAGTACTTCTCTGCAGCTGCCACCACATCATCTATTTTCTGTGACTTATGTTCCATCTCTGCGGTACAGTTGATAACCATTGCTATTGAATGATAAGAAGCCAACCTTACTGAAACGTATCATTCATTGGCCTATCCCTCTGTTCTAGCACAGATCTACTATTCACAGGGATCCTCTCAGAATCCCTCACCCTTGATCCATCCTCCTCTACTTTCTTCACTGCCTCAGCATATGACATCTTCTGCACTACTCTGACTCTAGCCACCTCAACCTGCCTCTCTCGCACCGGACACCTCTGATCCCCAGCAACATGGGCACCCCTACAGTTGACAACTTTTTCCATCAAAACTACACATTCCTCTGTCCCATGTCCTTCTGCACACTTCCCACATCTTGGAATCTCCCTCCTACACACTGCTGTGACATGGCCATAAACGTGACACGTATAACACCACAGTGTATTCGGCACAAAAACTGTTTGATCCAGGAATAAATCTTGTTAATTAACATGCAGACCCATCAAGTTTGGATGTTTATGCTCAGCCATCTCTCTGAACTTGGAAATTCATTTTATCATCTTGTGTGTGTATGTGTGCGTAAGTACATGTGTCTTATTCTGTGTGTGTGTGTGTGTGTGTGTGTGTGTGTGTGTGTGTGTGTGTGTGTGTGTGTGTGTGTTTGTGTGTGTTGGGGGGGGGGGGGTCCTATAATCAGGCAGAAAAGAGCAGGGATGATCAGTCGTCGTCTTGCTCTGACCTCAGAGATCGTAGAGAACATCCACTCAGTGAAGGCCTACGGCTGGGAGGAGGTGATGGAGACCATCATCAAGAACATCAGACAGTAAGACAACACACAAAACCCTCCATAACCTAACTACAACCTAATACTGTTCATCAGGGGTGTCGTACTCATTCCATGGCGGCCGAGTGTCTGCAGGTTTTCGGTTTTTCCTTTCAATTAAGACCTAGACAACCAGGTGAGGGGAGTTCCTTACTAATTAGTGACCTTAATTCATCAATCAAGTAAAAGGGTGGAACAAAAACCTGCAGACACTCGGCCCTCCGTGGAAAAAAATCACGACAGCTGTGATGGAAACAGGAAGGTTCGGTACAATTTTATAAAACCCGACAGATAATTTGTTCGTTCGACATGGTGGGATCTTTTTGTGTCAGTAAAATGTATTATGCGAGAAATGGCAGTGGAAATGGAAGTGATATAATAACCATCATATCGAAGTAAACTTGGAGTCACGCGAAGACATGGTGTGTGGTCCTCCCACTAATCCTTGCAGTTTACAGGCTACAGATGAAATAGGTTATGAGGAACTTCACAGGGTGGTGAAAGTGCACCGTATGAGCTTGATACTCCTTTACAATAAATGTCAAGGGTCTTATTCTGGCGACATGATGGTAGATGCTTGACTGCCATTTAACAAATAAAAATAATTGAGCTCTTTTGTCCATAATAATCTCATTATATAGGCTCTACCCGCCCTGTATCTGCGAGCTGTTGGCTAAAGCGCACGTGCCAATACCAGAGTGGGCACACTCGCTATTTAACCAGTGCCGATTTTAGAATGTAAATCTTGGAGGGCCAACACAAAAAATTATAATCAGATGCATGCCAGCGAAGTCACTACACAACACAACACAACACAACACTAAACAAGACATTAACTGCACTATAACGGTGACAAATGGTGCCCACAAACTGTTAGGGCCTACATAAAGCTGTCCCAACAGCAGAGCTTTCTTTTCAGCACCATGTAGTGAATCCTTACCACTTCTACACCTGGCTATCAGCGGGGCGAAACAGTTCATCTGGCAGCGAAACAGTTCATTCAGCCTCATTTACTGCTTTTTTAAAAAACATAGCTGATATGGCTGACTTACTTAAACAAATGTGGTTTCTACTTACATTTGAGATGTACAAACTCTGGCATAAGGGAGCGATGAGCGGAAATCCGTAATTTCGATTAAGACATTAATGAGCGAGCTAAGACTGACGTAGTTAATATAAATATTTGCTCAGCACTTTTGAAATACCAGAGTGGGCCCGCCACAAGGAGTCGCTAGAGGGCGATGAGCCAAGTAAAGCCCCCCCAGCCAAACCCTCCCCTAACCCGGATGACACTGGGCCAATTGTGCACCACCCAATGGGACTCCCGGTCACAGCCAGTTGTGACACAGGCTGGGATCGAACCCGGGTCTGTAGTGACGCCTCAAGTGCCTTAGACCGCTGCGCCGCTCAGGTGGCCGGATGGGCACTTCTATTGTAAATCTATGTCAGCACCCAAGAGGGCTACAAGGCCCTCCCCCGCCCTCCCTTCGGCAAATCAGATCACAAGTTCATTCTGCTCCTCCCTTCCTATAGGCAGAAACTCAAAGAGGAAGTCCCCGTCCTAAGGTCTATTCAACATTGGTCTGACCAACCGGAATCCATGCTTCAAGATTGTTTCGATGACGGTTTGCCACTGTATGTAACGCAACATTGTTTGTGAGAAAACCATCAGTAGATGGGAAACCCATTTACTTGTATTTTTTATTCGGTACATGGGAATTTAACCGCAAAAGGTATTTTTATGTGCACTACGTCATCACGCACAGCCTTTTATCTGCAACAAGTCAATTTGATGGAAACACATCTCTGGTGGGAAAATGTGCATATTGTTTTTATGTCGATTTTTGCATATTCAAATTAAAATCTGTCGGCAATTGGATGGAAACCTAGCTACTGTGGGCATGTTTGCAGGGGAAAAGATGGGCTTATTTCAGGCAAAGTGAAGGCTGCCCTCACCATAAATGCACTGCCCACACTGGGAAAATCCACGTTGGCCCCCAAGGCATTTTCCCAGTGTGGCCCAGTGTGGGCAGGGAATTTCTGGTGAGGGCAGCCTTCACTTTGCCTGAAATAAGCCCATGAGCCAATGAGCAAAGGTGCATTGGCACAATATTGGCAGCGTACTTGGGACCAATATTTTAGCATGCATTGGGCCCACATTGTGCCAATGTGGACATGTTTGCTGGTAACAATCCGAGAACTATGGGGAAAGTGGTCATGCTTTTGACTTAACGCAGGGATGGGCAACTCCAGTCCTCGGATGATGGAATGATGTCACATCTTTTCACCATCCCTAGCAAACACAGCTGATTAAACTAATTGCATTCTAAACTGAAGATCACGATTAGTTGATTATTGGAGTCAGGTGTGTTAACTGGGGCTGGGGAAAAAGTGTGACACAAATCAGGCACCTGAGGACTGGAGTTGCCCATCCCTCCTCTAATGTATAACTCCAATACTCTGAGGTGAAAAGTCATGGTAGGAACACTATCCCATCCACCAGAGATCTTCTGGGGGAAAAAAACATGAATTAATGAGATTCCCATCAAGATAATTTCACTTAAATTCCATTAAATATGACCCGAAGCTCAAAGGATGGATTCATTGCCATCTATGATCATGACATTCACAAACAAAGCCAATCAGAGAAACACTCCTGCATTGTGTAGTCCAGCCAATGAATGGACAATCCCTGAGTCAATTGCCAATGTTCAATGTTTAATCCCTGTCTGATTTGGTGATTTAGGCCTAAATGCATAATTAGATTTCCCTGTTGATGTCTGTCCACCTATTGATGCCGCTGCGTCAAGACCGTTGACAGGACATCTTGTGACCTTGGCTTCCTTGTCTAGGCAACATTTGGCTTAAACTATGTTTTTTCAATGAGAAAACCAAATAATTCCAATGTACTGCGTTTACAGTGGCTTGTGAAAGTATTCACCCCCCTTGGCATTTTTCCTATTTTGTTGCCTTACAACCTGGAATTAAAATGGATTTTTTGGGGGTTTGTATCATTTGATTTACACAACATGCCTACCACTTTGAAGATGCAAAATATTTTTAATTGTGAAACAAACAAGAAATAATAAATAATAAAATAAAAACTTGAGCGTGCATACCTATTCACCCCCCCCAAAGTCAATACTTTGTAGAGCCACCTTTTGCAGCAATTACAGCTGCAAGTCTCCTGGGGTATGTTTCTATAAGCTTGGCACATCTAGCCACTGGGATTTTTTCCCATTCTTCAAGGCAAAACTGCTCCAGCTCCTTCAAGTTGAATGGGTTCCGCTGGTGTACAGCAATCTTTAAGTCATACCACAGATTCTCAATTGGATTGAGGTCTGGGCTTTGACTAGGCCATTTCAAGACATTTAAATGTTTCCCCTTAAACCACTCGTGTGTTGCTTTAGCAGTATGCTTAGGGTCATTGTCCTGCTGGAAGGTGAACCTCTGTCCCAGTCTCAAATCTCTGGAAGACTGAAACATGTTTCCCTCAAGAATTTCCCTGTATTTAGCTCCATCCATCATTCCTTAAATTCTGACCAGTTTCCCAGTCCCTGCCGATGAAAAACATCCCCACAGCATGATGCTGCCACCACCATGCTTCACTGTGGGGATGGTGTTATCGGGGTGATGAGAGGTGTTGTGTTTGCGCCAGACATAGCGTTTTCCTTGATGGCCAAAAAGCTCAATTTTAGTCTCATCTGACCAGAGTACCTTCTTCCATATGTTTGGGGAGTCTCCCACATGCCTTTTGGCAAACACCAAACGTGTTTGCTTATTTTTTTCTTTAAGCAATGGCTTTTTTCTGGCCACTCTTCCGTAAAGCCCAGCTCTGTGGAGTGTACGGCTTAAAGTGGTCCTATGGACAGATACTCCAATCTCCGCTGTGTTTTGGTGGGTGGTCCTCTCTTGGCAGGTTTGTTGTGGTGCCATATTCTTTCCATTTTTTTATAATGGATTTAATGGTGCTCCGTGGGATGTTCAAAGTTTGGGATATTTTTTTATAACCCAACCCTGATCTGTACTTCTCCACAACTTTGTCCCTGACCTGTTTGGAGAGCTCCTTGGTCTTCATGGTGCCGCTTTCTTGGTGGTGCCCCTTGCTTAGTGGTGTTGCAGACTCTGGGGCCTTTCGGAACATACACTGAGATCATGTGACAGATCATGTGACACTTAGATTGCACACAGGTGGACTTTATTTAACTAATTATGTGACTTCTGTAGGTAATTGGTTGCACCAGATCGTATTTAGGGGCTTCATAGCAAAGGTGGTGAATACATATGCACGCACCACTTTTCCATTATTATAATTTTTTGAAGCAAGTTATTTTTTTAATTTCACTTCACCAATGTGGACTATTTTGTGTATGTCCATTACATGAAATCCAAATAAAAATCCATTTAAATTACAGGTTGTAATGCAACAAAATAGGAAAAACGCCAAGGGGGATGAATACTTTTGCAAGGCACTTTATGAATAGAACATGAATGAAGATACAAATGTAAGAGAGGTTACATAATAGTAAGTATTCTATCAAGTTAATCCCCCCCCCCCCCCCCCCCCACCTCTCCCAGGGATGAGATGTCATTGACGAGGAAGATTGGTTCTCTGCGTTACTTCTACAGTGCCTCCTACTTCTTCTCTGCTATCCTGGTCATTGTGTCAGCCATCGTGCCACACGCCCTCAGCAAGGTACTTTATCCACTGGCCTCTATATATTTATATCAATTTTAATTTACTTGTGATGTCTTTTATGTGTTGAGTATTTGTATTATTTGTTTTTTACTATGACAAAGTATGACCAATGAATTTCCCCTTGGGGTTTAATAAAGGACATGTTCTCATCTGTTTTACTTCAAAATATAGAAGTGTACCATTTTCACATACAGTGCATTCGGAAAGTATTCAGACCCCTTGACTTTTCCTACATTTTGTTACGTTACAGCCTTATTCTAAAATGGATTAAATTCTTTGTTTTTTACTCATCAATCTACACAATACCCCATAACGACAGATCAGAAACAGGTTTAATTTATTAAGAATAAAAAATGAAATATCACATTTACATAAGTATTCAGACCCTTTACTCAGTACTTTGTTGAAGCAAAGCAGCGATTACAGCCTCGATTACAGCCTCGAGTCTTCTTGGGTATGACGCTACAAGGTTGGCACACCTGCATTTGGGGAGTTTCTCCTATTCTTCTCTGCAGATCCTCTCAAGCTCAGTCAGGTTGGATGGGGAGCTTCACTGCACAGCTATTTTCAGGTCTCTCCAGAGATATTCGATCGGGTTCAAGTCCAGGCTCTGACAAGGCCAATCAAGGACATTCAGAGACTTGTCCCGAAGCCACTCCTGCGTTGTCTTGGCTGTGTGCTTAGGGTCGTTGTCCTGTTGGAAGGTGAACCTTCGCCCCAGTCTGAGATCCTGAGCGCTCTGGAGCAAGTTTTCATCAAGGAGCTCTCTGTGCTTTGCTCCGTTCATCTTTGCCTTTTTCCTGACTAGTCTCCCAGTCCCTGCTGCTCAAAAACATCCCCACAGCATGATGCTGCCACCACCATGCTTCACCGTAGGGATGGTGCCAGGTTGCCTCCAGACATGATGCTTGGCATTCAGGCTAAAGAGTTCAATCTTGGTTTCATCAGACCAGAGAACCTTGTTTAGGTGCCTTTTGGCAAACTCCAAGCGGGCTGTCATGTGCCTTTTACTGAGGAGTGGCTTCCGTCTGGCCACTCTACCACGAAGGCCTGATTGGTGGAGAGCTGCAGAGATGGTTGTCATTCTGGAAGGTTCTCCCATCTCCACAGAGGAACTCCAGAGCACTGTCAGAGTGACCATCAGGTTATTGGTCACCTCCCTAACCAAGGCCCTTCTCCCCTGATTGCTCAGTTTGGCCGGGCGGCCAGCTCTAGGAAGAGTCTTGGTGGTTCCAAACTTCTTCCATTTAAGAATGATGGAGGCCACTGTGTTCTTGGGGACCTTCAATGCTGAAGAATTGTTTTGGTACCCTTCCCAGATCTGTGCTTCGACACAATCCTGTCTCAGAGCTCTACGGACAATTCCTTCGACCTCATGGCTTGGTTTTTCTCTGACATGCACTGTCAACTATGGGAGCTTATATAGACAGGTGTGTGCCTTTCCATATCATGTCCAATCAATTGAATTTACCACAGGTGGACTCCAATCAAGTTGTAGAAACATCTCAAGGATGATCAATGGAAACAGGATGCTCCTGAGCTCAATTTTGAGTCTCATAGCAAAGGGTCTGAATACTTATGTAAATAAGATATTTCTGTTTTAAATGTTTTATAAAAAGTTCTAAAAACCTGTTTTTGCTTTGTCATTATGGGGTATTGTGTGTATATTGATGAGAAAAAACTATTATTTAATGAATTTTATAATAAGGCTGTAATGTAACAAAATGTGGAAAAAGTCAAGGCCTCTGAATACTTTCCGAATGCACTGTATGTAGACACCGGCATTGTGCTGGATATAATGAGGTTAGAAATCTGTGGAATACTTCCATTGGGGATTAATAAAGTACAATCTCAATCTGATCTCTCCAGGGCATTATCCTGAGGCGGATCTTCACCACTGCCTCCTACTGCATGGTTCTCCGTATGACCCTCACCAGACAGCTGCCCGGCTCCATACAGATGTGGTACGACACGCTGGCACTGGTCACAAAGATAGAGGTGAGGCGGTTTTGTGTACTTGGGCATGGGAGTAAATGAGGGAGGGGGAATGGGGGAAGGACAGGGGGAGGGGAGAAGGATGGATGGGTTCATCTAGATGTGGTACAGTATGCTGGAACTTTGAGTCATCGTCGAAGTGGGCATTTTACTTGGGTAAAGTCTGGTAGAGGGCTGTAATGGTTGAGATTGGGGGAAAACAAAATGAAGATGTTGGATGGAGTTGGGTTGGAGGAGCACCTGTTGTAGTCATTGATACTGTATGTAATGTACATTTGCATGTGGAATGTACAGACTTGAGGAGAGGAAGTGGAGGGGAGAGAAGGTTGATGATAACTCTGGTTTTGTCAATGAGCTATGTTAGTGTCCCAGATGGTTATGTAAGTTCTGGTGGGTTTTTGTCCTCATGTCTAAAGAAGACACAGGAATTGGCTTACACAAACACACCCACTTACCCACACCAGACCTGGGTTCACATGCATGAGTATTTGAGTACATGATTATTTGGACTCATCTTCTCAGTCCAACATCTGGAATCCAAAACACGCGCAGCCCCCCTCCCCACCCCAACTGCACCCCAAGACACACACATGCCCTTCATACCACCTTGCCATAAGGCCCATCAAGAAATAGACAGAGACAGACATACATGCCATCCTCAGCCAAAAAGGCTATATTAGGGTCACAGTATAGTTGTTGTATCAATCTTATCAGTAATTCCTCTCTGTCTCCTGAACATACTGTCTATTCTGTCTTTAAACTGAACAGGACACTACAGTAGGACAACACAAGCTTTGCATTCTTCTTACACTACTGTTTATATTCATACCCAGAGGAAGAGTGTGTGTGTGTGTGTGTGTGTGTGTCTGTGTCTGTGTCTGTGTCTGTGTCTGTGTCTGTTTCTGTGTGTGTCTGTGTCTGTGTGTGTGTCTGTGTCTGTGTCTGTGTCTGTTTCTGTGTGTGTCTGTGTCTGTGTCTGTGTGTGTGCTTGCATGAGCGTGTGTGTATTGACCTAACTTGTTGTTGCCAAGATAATGTTCTTCTTTTGTTGTCTATCCTGTAGGAGTACCTCTGCAAAGAGGAGTACAAAGTATTGGAGTACAACCTGACCACCACTGAGATAGAGTTGGTGAACGTGACCGCCTCCTGGGATGAAGTATGTATGTTTGTGTGTGTGTGTGTGTGTGTGTGTGTGTGTGTGAGCGTGTGCGTGTGCGTGCGTGTGTATGTATTCTATTCTTCCTGAGAATGATCCTACAACTGTGTAGGAAAAAGGCAATTCATTACCACATAATAACATTATCAGTTTGAAATGTCACAGGCAGTATTTTTCATTTTATTTATGCATTTTATGACCATCCCAAGTAGGCAGAAAATAATTTGTGTTCAGACACTTTGTGCACTAATTTAGATAAGCAACAGCAATGCTATGCTAGATTGTCACACCCTGGTTCTGGGACTCATTATGTTGAGCCAGGGTGTGTGCATTCTATGTGTTCATGTTCTATGTTGGGTGTCTAGGTTGTCGATGTCTATGTTTGTATTGAGTGACTCCCAATCGGAGGTAACGAGTGTCAGCTGTCGGCTCGTTATCTCTGATTGGGAGCCATATTTAAACTGTGTGTCTTCACCTTGTGTTTGTGGGTTTTTGTTCCGTGTTGGTTTGTTTTTGTAACCAAGGACGTCACGTTTCGTTGTTTTGATCGTGTGATCTTGATAAAATAAATATGTTTGCTTTCAACGCTGCGCCTTGGTCCTCTCCCTCCTTAGACGATCGTGACAGAAGAAACCACCATAACAGGACCAAGCAGCGTGAAGAAGAGAGAGGATGGACTTGGGAGCAGTTGAGTAGGAGTCTCGACTGGGCCAAGCCAAGAGAAGAGGAGAGAGGTTGGACTTTGGAGCAGTGGGGTGAGAGTCTGGCGAGAACGATGGAGGCCTGGTCCACGAAGAGGAGAGAACCCCAGAACATTTTTAGGGGGGGGCTCACGACGTCGGACCAGCAGGAGGCCGCGATAGAGCGGTCCAGTGGGTTGCCGGAGGAGGCCGCCGGGTTACGGGGGCCACTGGTCGAAGAGGGGATGGAGGAAGTAGAGGCACGGCGAGAGGTACTGGCGTGTGTTGCCAGTCCGGTCCAGCCCGTTCCAGATCCCGGTGTAGGGCCAGTGGTGTGTGTCCCCAGTACAGTCCGGCCCATCCAAGCTCCCCGCACCAAGCCAGTCGTGTGCGTCGTCAGCCCTGTCCGGCCCGTTCCTGCTCTCCGCGCCAAGTCTGTGGTGCGCGTCGCCAGCCCTGTCAGGCCCGTGCCTGCTCTCCGCACCAAGTCTATGGTGCGTTTCGTCAGCCCTGTCCGGCTCGTTCCTGCTCTCCGCACCAGGTCTGTGGTGCGCGTCGCCAGCCCAGTCCGGCCCATCCAAGCTCCCCGCACCAGGTCAGTGGTGCGCGTCGCCAGCCCTGTCCGGCCCGTGCCTGCTCTCCGCACCAAGTCTATGGTGCGTTTCGTCAGCCCTGTCCGGCCCGTTCCTGCTCTCCGCACCAAGTCTGTGGTGCGCGTCGCCAGCCCAGTCCGGCCCATCCAAGCTCCCCGCACCAGGTCAGTGGTGCGCGTCGTCAGCCCGGTCCGGCTCAGTCCTGCTCCCCGCACCAAGTCAGGGGTGCGCTTCGTCAGCCCGGTCCGGCCCGTTCCTCCTCCACGCATCAAGCCAGGGGTGTGCGTCGCCAGCCCAGCCCGGCCTGTTCCTGCTTCTCGCATCAAGCCCACGGTGTGCGTCGCCAGTCCAGCCCGGCCGGTTCCTGCTCCACGTACTAAGCCTACGGTGTACGTCGCCAGCCCAGCCCGGCCTGTTCCTGCTTCTCGCATCAAGCCTACGGTGTGCGTCGCCAGCCCAGCCCGGCCTGTTCCTGCTCCACGCACAGAACCTACGGTGTGCGTCGCCAGCCCAGCCCGGCCTGTTCCTGCTCCACGCACTAAACCTACGGTGCGCGTCGCCAGCCCGGTCCTGCCTGTTCCTGCCACCCGCACCAAGTCTACGGTGCGCGTCGCCAGCCCGACCCGGCCTGTTCCTGCCACTCGCACCAAACCTACGGTGCGCGTCGCCAGCCCGGTCCGGCCTGTTCCTGCCACCCGCACCAAGTCTACGGTGCGCGTCGCCAGCCCGACCCGGCCTGTTCCTGCCACTCGCACCAAACCTACGGTGCGCGTCGCCAGCCCGGTCCGGCCTGTTCCTGCCACCCGCACCAAGTCTACGGTGTGCGTCGCCAGCCAGACCCGGCCTGTTCCTGCCACTCGCACCAAACCTACGGTGCGCGTCGCCAGCCCGACCCGGCCTGTTCCTGCCACTCGCACCAAACCTACGGTGCGCGTCGCCAGCCCGGTCCGGCCTGTTCCTGCCACTCGCACTAAGCCAGGGGTGCGAGAAGTCAGCCTGGTAAGGCCCGTTCCTCCTCCACGCACCAAGCCTACGGGGTGCGTCGTCAGCCCTGTCCGGCTCGTTCCTGCTCTCCGCACCAGGTCTGTGGTGCGCGTCGCCAGCCCATTCCGGTCCATTCCTGTTCCACGCACCAAGCCAGGGGCGCGTGTCGTCAGCCTGGTAAGGCCCGTTCCTCCTCCACGCACCAGGCCAGGGGTGCGAGTCGACAGACTGGACCAGGGGCGCATTGGGGGGTGTATTGTAGGGTGGTGGTCAAGGCCGGAGCCAGAACCGCCACCGAGGAGGTATGCCCGCCCAGCCCTCCCCTGTTTGGGGTTTTTGAGGCGCGGTCGCAGTCCGCGCCTTTAGGGGGGGGTACTGTCACACCCTGGTTCTGGGACTCATTATGTTGAGCCAGGGTGTGTGCATTCTATGTGTTCATGTTCTATGTTGGGTGTCTAGGTTGTCGATGTCTATGTTTGTATTGAGTGACTCCCAATCGGAGGTAACGAGTGTCAGCTGTCGGCTCGTTATCTCTGATTGGGAGCCATATTTAAACTGTGTGTCTTCACCTTGTGTTTGTGGGTTTTTGTTCCGTGTTGGTTTGTTTTTGTAACCAAGGACGTCACGTTTCGTTGTTTTGATCGTGTGATCTTGATAAAATAAATATGTTTGCTTTCAACGCTGCGCCTTGGTCCTCTCCCTCCTTAGACGATCGTGACATAGATGGTGTTAAACTATACCAAACCCAACACATCTCTATGCTGGGAAAAGCACTACCCCATAAAACGTCACCCAGGTGAATGATTAAATAAACCAACCAGTGACTCAACAGAGGTTACCCTTTTCTCTCCTACAGCAGGGGTTCCCAAACTTTTTCACTCAAGCTTCTCCTATTTCTCAGTGATTCCCAGAAACTTCAAAGAATTTCTCGGCCGGATAGCTGACGCATTTCAGCATAAAGCCTTCATCATAGCATTTTCTCACCAATCTGTTTTCCCCTTTATGCCCAATTAGTATTCCTAATACAACCAGAGCTGTGCGCACGTGAGCTCACTCTTTCAGACAAGCTGGTCTAGTCATATTGTATGAGAGAAAATTCAATGTAATATAAAGCTCTTTCTCACCCTCTCTCTCACTCCCCCTTCTCTCTTTCGCACCCTACTCTCTTCCCCCTCTCCAGGGTATCGGGGAGCTCTTTGAGAAGATCAAGAAGGAGAACAAGGCTAACGGCCACCCTAACGGTGACGCAGGGCTGTTCTTCACTAACCTGTATGTCACACCCGTCCTCAAGAACATCAGCCTGTACCTAGAGAAGGGCAAGATGCTGGCCGTGGCTGGATCCACCGGCTCTGGAAAGGTACCGCTACCACTCACTGTCTGGGAACACTGGGGTGGACGGACGAGGTCTGGGCCTTTGTTTATTTGATTAGACAGGAACAATGTACATGAATCAACATTTCTGTAAATGTGCCAACTGCAGTCCCTGTAACGGCCCTGCTACACTACAGCCACCGGGCGTCCGGCTTTGCCATTGAGGGAATGCTTCCTTTTAAATTGATGAAAGGTGCTATACTGCTTGAGTTGCGTCGCGTCTAATGGCAGTGTCCAAGCTCAAGAATCGCAGAGGTTCAATGATAAAATGATAAAAAAGTTGATTTGGGTTGGTTTCTGTGTAGCAGGTAGAACGTCACAACAGAGTGTGCACTTTGATGTAATGTAGCTGAAGTGTGATTCTCATATCTCGCAATGTCATAATGTTTTTCAATATGTCTCACTTTACTAAGGATCCACAGGCTCAGGAAAGGTATTGGACCACTCACTGTCTGGGAACAATCACTGGGGTGGACGGAGTGTGGGGTGTGGGCTCCTCATGTCTCAATGGGTCATATTGTGTCTTAATAATATTATTGAGACACAGGAGGTTGGTGGCACCAGTTTTGACTGGGCTGAGCGGGGACTGTGCTTCCGCAGAGGTAGGGGGGCCAGCAGGCCAGAGGTGGATGAACGCAATGCCCTCGTTTGGGTGTAGGGACTGATCAGAGCCTGAAGGTACGGAGGTGCCGTTCCTCTCACAGCTCTGTAGGCAAGCACCATGGTCTTGTAGCAGATGCAGGCTTCAACTGGAAGCCAGTGGAGTGTGCGGAGGAGCGGGGTGAATTGAGAGAACTTGGGAAGGTTGAACACCAGACGGTCTGCAGCGTTCTGGATGAGTTGTAGGGGTTTAATGGCACAGGCAGGGAGCCCAGCCAACAGTGAGTTGCAGTAGTCCAGACGGGAGATGACAAGTGCCTGGATTAGGACCTGTGCCGCTTCCTGTGTAAGGTAGGGTCATACTCTGTGAATGTTGTAGAGCATGAACCTACAGGATCGGGTCACCGCTTTGATGTTAGCGGAGAACGACAGGGTGTTGTCCAGGGTCACACCAAGGTTCTTTGCACTCTGGGGGGAGGACACAACGGAGTTGTCAACCGTGATGGCGAGATCATGGAGCGGGCAGTCCTTCCCCGGGAGGAAGAGCAGCTCCGTCTTGCCGAGGTTCAGCTTGAGGTGGTGATCCGTCATCCACACTGATATGTCTGCCAGACATGCAGAGATGCGATTCGCCACCTGGTTATCAGAAGGGGGAAAGGAGAAGATTAATTGTGTGTCGTCTGCGTAGCAATGATAGGAGAGACCATGTGAGGATATGACAGAGCCAAATGACTTGGTGTATAGAGAGAATAGGAGAGGGCCTAGAACTGAGCCCTGGGGGACACCAGTAGTGAGAGCACGTGGTGCGGTTACAGATTCTCGCCACCCCACCTGTTAGGAGCGACCTGTGAGGTAGGACGCAATCCAAGAGTGAGTCGCGCCGGAGATGCCCAACTCGGAGAGGGTGGAGAGGAGGATCTGATGGTTCACAGTATCAAAGGCAGCAGATAGGTCTAGAAGGATGAGAGCAGAGTACTTCCATTCAGCCACAAGAGCATTAGTGAGGTCAGGCACTGACGTTGGGCGATTAGGCCTGGCTCGCAGTCGGCGTTCCAATTCATCCCAAAAGTGTTAGATGGGGTTGAGGTCAGGGCTCTGTGCATTCAAGTTCATCCACACCAATCTCGACAAACCATTTCTGTATGGACCTCGCTTTGTGCATGGGGACATTGTCATGCTGAAACATGAAAGGGCCTTCCCCAAACTGTTGCACATATATGGAAGCACTGTTGCCACAAAGTTGGAAGCACACTGTAGCGTTAAGATTTCCCTTCACTTGAACTATGGGGCCTACTCCGAACCATAAAAAACAGCCACAGACTATTATTCCTCCTCCACCAAACTTTACAGTTGGCACTATGCATTCGGGCAGGTAGCGTTCTCCTGGCATCCACCAAACCCAGGTTTGTCCGTTGGACTGCCAGATGGTGAAGCGGGATTCATCACTACAGAGAATGCGTTTCCACTGCTCCAGAGTCCAATGGAGGCGAGCTTAGCAGACGCTTGGCATTGCGCATGGTGATCTTAGGCTTGTGTGTGGCTGCTCGACCATGGAAACCTATTTCATGACGCTCCCGACGAACAGTTCTTGTGCTTCCAGAGGCAGGTTTGGACTCGGTAGTGGGTGTTGCAACCGAGGACAGACGATTTTTACTCGCTATGCGCTTCAGCACACAGCGGTCCCATTCTGTGAGCTTGTGTGGCCTACCACTTCGTGATTGAGCCGTTGTTGCTCCTAGACGTTTCCACTTCACAATAACAGCCCTTTTATTTGACCGGGGCAGCTCTAGCAGGGCAGAAATTTTATGAACTGAGTTGTTGGAAAGGTGGCATCCTATGACGGTGCCACGTTGAAAGTCACTGAGCTCTTCAGTAAGGCCATTCTACTGCCAATGTTTGTCTATGGAGATTGCATGGCTGTGTGCTCGATTTTATACACCTGTCAGCAACAGGTGTGGCTGGAATAGCTGAATCCACTAATTTGAAGGGGTGTCCACATACTTCTGTATATATAGTGTACATCAAACACATGATTCTCCTTTCCGGGCATTATTATGAGCCGTCCTCCCCTCAGCAGCCTCCTGTATATTGAGATCAGTGGAGGCTGCTGAGGGGAGGACGGCTCATAATAATGGCTGGAACGGAGCAAATGGAAAGGCATCAAACGGAAAGGCATCAAACACATGGAAACCATTTTTTTGATGTATTGGATACCATTCCACTGATTCCGCTCCAGCCTCCCCAATTAAGGTGCCACTAACCTCCTGTGATTGAGATATATTACATATTGAGACAAAGTGAGGGACTTAATATTATCAATATCTCACTTTGTGTCAATGCCTCAATTTCACCTCTACTGGTGGTATAAAGTGCAGTCAGTCCGAGGTTTGGAGATGAGTGTCTGCCTCTCTACATTCAAACAGTTACACGCCACCCCTTCCCTGGTGAGCTGAAGGGAATAGCATATAATAGAATACATTATTATTCCTCTCTCTCCAGGGCATAATTTTGTACATACACTACCAGTCAAAAGTTTGGACACACCTACTCATTCCAGGGTTTTTCTTTATTTTTACTATTTTCTACATTGTAGAACAATAGTGAAGACATCAGAACTATGAAATAACACATATGGAATCATGTAGTAACCAAAAAAGTGTTAAACAAATCAAAATACATTTTATATTTGAGATCCTTCAAATAGCCACCATTTGCCTTGATGGCAGCTTTGCACACTCTTACTGTAGATTAAGGATGCACATATACTGTATCTCTCCCCTCTCTGCATATTTGTACTCCATAGTGTTCAGAGGTGTTCTGACATTTCTTCCCTTTATAACAGGATTAACACACACTACCAAGCTTATCTCCTTTGTGGTGCTGGGAATTACTCCCCCAAAAATCAACATTGTAGATGAAAAAAAAAGAACTCCTGCACACACGATTTTACCCCCTCACATTTATTGTGCTCAACGCCCCCCCAGAGTTCCCTGCTGATGATGATCCTGGGGGAGCTGGTCCCATCGGAGGGGAAGATCAGACACAGTGGGCGGATCTCCTTCTCCCCCCAGACTGCCTGGATCATGCCTGGAACCATTCGTGACAACATCCTGTTTGGCCTGACCTACGACAAATTCCGCTACACCTCTGTCATTAAGGCCTGTCAGCTGGAGGAGGTACGGTGGAGTGAAATATGTTGTCGCTCTTTTATATTGTGTGTTGTCTGTTAGCTTGGTTAGAATTATTTTGGTCTCAGGTATGGTATTTGATGTAGTTGTGTCGGATGTTTCTTTACTTATTTTGCATTCCTTTGTCTTTGCTTTATTTCCGACCGTCCATGTGAATTTTTTCAAATTTTCTCCCCTCTTTTTACCTGATGTTTTTTCTTCTACTCTCTCTATCTCCCCCTGTTCTCTTGCTAATCTCTCATTCCTAACCCCATTCTCTTCTCCTCCCTTGACTCATATGTTCTACCTGGCTGTCTACCCAGGAGCCTTTGTGAGGAGTTGAGATGTCATATTTTACCAGTTTACACATATACACACACACACCCTTCCGTCCCTGTGTGGAGCCCCGCTGCCTCAGCAGGGGGGCCGTGTCACTGGATTACTGTTCCTGACACTCCCGTTGCCATGGACACCCCACATTATATCATTGGGACGGAATATCAGCTTGCTCAGTCACAAGCATTGATGTAGACTAGACAAGACTAGAGCATTCATTGTCAATCTGTGTTTCTGTGTATCTCTATATACTTAGGGTCAGTTTTTCCTGACTACGTGACCTGACCAGAAAACTCTATACAGTAGCATTTATTGGTTTTACATTTAGACCACTGAGAAGGCGTGAAAATTATTAGTGGCACACTGGCACCGCTCATGCCCTGTGGTATTGATTATTTGGCACAGATCATTTGGATGGTGTGTTACCTGAGGCCTCTTGAGGCACTGTTTGAAATCTGTGCCAGCCCACCCCCCAATAAGTGCTAACTAAACAGCTACATTGAAAAAGACTGTTACAAAAGGCATTATGGAACAGCTCCTTTGATATGCCATTGCAACTATAGGTGATAGGCCTACGTGTGTTATTGCTTGTTTTGAAGCAAACACTACTGTATGCACCTATTTTAACCCTTTGACACCTCACAATGAGCACCTTTTGACCTGACCTTTCACTCTTATGTAACTGTGTAATGTTTACCTTTTTCCAAACTCTCAACAACTGAGTGACTTCAGAGGAGTCATGAATATTCCACCTCTCAAAGAGAATATGACAAAAGCAATCTGGAATACGTGGTCTGAGACGGAGAGAAAAAAGAGACACCTGTGAGAGACATCTGACGAATCAGACTGTGTTTAGTGGGCTTGTGATCATGCTCCAGTCCCTTTTTGCCTCTCCTAGGACCAGATAATTATCATGGGTGGGCTGTTTCTTGTAAACCCCAATCATTTTACATGTTAACAGTTCGTTAGCTTGTAATCTCGGCACCCAGAACCAAGTCTTACGGTGAGAGAATAGTTAGCTTGTAGCGCTAGCCACACAGTGACTTTTTTCAGTGTGTGACACACAATGTGCCTTTTCTCCACTTGCTGTGTTTTACGACCTGTTAAACAGCCTCTTAACTTAATTCCCAATGCCTTCCTTTTGGATAGCGGAAGGTAGGAGGATTTATGTATGACTAAATTCATTCTTTCACATGTTGGTTTACGTGTTTCAGACGTTTGTGTTTGAGTTAGCCAAATTATTTAGCCAATTAGCTTCAGCCGGCTGGTGTGCGACCGTGGTTTGACTTTGGATAGCCTATCTCCGGGGCTAGTTAGGGGCCATGAATAATTTATTACACAATGTAAATGAGACAATATTTTCATGTTCACAACTTTTGGTTTTCTCCTTAAATGTTTTCAATATTTGTATATGAATTTCTACAATTTATAGTTTGTTTGAGGTTTTTAAGTCATTGAAATTTTGAGTTATTGAAATTTTAACATTGTGTCCCATGTACATTGTGTTATTTACCGATGGTCCCTAACTAGCCCCATAGACAATCCAAATTTACCACAGGCATTATGATCGGGTCGCGTGCAGCTGCACTCCAAATTGTTGATTACTTGTGTGCTGACGGCATGTGGGCAGGATTGAAACAAACCCAACCTTTTACGTTGTGACTCAGTCACGACCACAAGTCTCAAAAACTATGTTTTATCAAAAAAACTTTGCAGTACATTTTGACAGTAGAGTGCATGTTTCTGACCACATAGGCTATTTTCTAAATGATAAGTAGTTTTTTAGTGGGCATTTGTGATGTTTTTCATACTCCTTTCATGTTTCAGTGTGTCTTTTTAGGTATGTTTGATGTGGTGGAATTAGACTTTTGAAATCCAACCTTTCTGCCGTAAATACATTAAAAAAAAAATGTTTTAAGTATATAGTCCCGTGTAGCTCAGTTGGTAGAGCATGGCGTTTGCAACGCCAGGGTTTTGGGTTCGTTTCCCACGGGGGACCAATATGAAAAAAATTAAAATAATGTATGCACTCACTAACTGTAAGTCGCTCTGGATAAGAGCGTCTGCTAAAAAAATAAGAATATATATATGTGATTTGATTGCTTTGTAGCTGTATACCAATATGAAAAAGGAATTGGATTTGCAAAACTCAGTTGTGTTACTGTCACCTACAGTACTTTAGACCATTTTTTTACCAGGCCTCAGATTATTTTATTTCACATTTAAATACTTGACAGAAAAACTAGGTGACGTTGAACTGAGTCTGTGCCCAGTTTCTTATCAACCTTCTTTCAGGAGTAATAGATGTAAACAAACCATTTGTTTTTATTTTTGCAGTTGCCATTTCAGTCTGTTATGTCTACTAACACTGAACTTTTCTCTTTGTTTTCCCTGACACATTTAGTAGTGCTGCTCCCCTACCTTTCATGTATTTGTGTGTGGGTGTGTGTCTATGTTTCAAACATGAATCAAAACCTCCCCTGCTCTCCCCTCAGGATCTGGCCCTGCTGCCGGAGAAAGACATGACGCCCCTTATGGAGGGAGGGGTGACCCTTAGTGGAGGTCAGAGGGCGAGGATAGGCCTGGCCAGGTACGTACCTGTACACACACACACAAACACACCTGTCTCTCCGTTTGCGCCGGCCCGTATGACCTGTGGCAACACTCATTCAACACCGAAGATATGTGACCTACTTGCCAGAGCACTGTGGTTTATTTTTTTGAAGTCATTACTCGTGTTATGGCTTGTTAAATGTGTTCCTATACTTACCTTCTAAAATGTCAATGTCAATGGAATGTGACATGATACTCTTGAAGGAAGAATGCATCTTGTGTTGTTTTGCCCACGAGACTGCTGTTATGGGACAGTGTATGCATGAATAGTGCATCCTGATTGGTCATAATGCCCTATGAAAAAGATGATTACTACAGAATCAATATATTTGAGTTAGTTCAGCTCTTGCAACTGTCGTGTTCTATGATTTAATGTGTTTTATTTCTGGTACTTCTGCAGACTCAAACTAACTTTATTAGTACACATTCAATCTTGATGTATATTCCAACATTCCGACATATTCATTATTTATTGGTTTTATTGTACTGGGTGTCCATTTGCTCCCACTTAACAAAGGGCATCATTGTCGGTTTCGCTATATTGTCATAGTAAATGTATCACTTAAACTGAATTGAATCCCACAGGGACTTAACTTCCTCATTTAAAAGCCTATTTGATTTATTACTTACTTCCATTTATCCGTTTGTGTGTGTGCGTGCATGTGTGTGTTTCTCTGTGTATTTGTGTGTGCTATTACAGAGCTGTGTATAAAGACGCCGACCTCTACCTATTGGATTCACCTTTTACCCACCTGGACATTGTGACTGAGAAAGAGATCTTTGAGAGGTCTGTCTGTGGCTCAACACTGAAGCTTTCATATTGGCCGGGCCTGGCGGATGGGGGAGGGTTGGGCTGGGTGGAATGGGCTGGGTGAATGGTTAAGGAGAGGAGAGAAGGTTAAGGTCAAGGTTGTATCTTTCTTGTTGTGTTTGACATAGTGAGAACTTGAGTTAGGTGGTGAAGTGTTCCCAGAAGTCTTTTGGTCGATCAAAGGGCTTTTCATGGAAATGTAACTTTCTCTCTGACATTCATGATCTTTGATCTAATTTCTGACGTTTGTGTTATCAGCGTCTTCCCACCCAGAAATGAGGGCAAGCACATGATTGAACAAAAATGTGAAACATATAATCTCTTTCTATTTATTTTTCAAAGGCCTAAAGTCAAGTTTGATCAAACTAAACAAAGGATACATGTATTTTCTCCTGCCAGGTGTCTGTGTAAACTGATGTCCTCCAAGACTCGTATCGTGGTCACTAGTAAGCTGGAGCACCTGAAGAGAGCGGACAAGATCCTTCTGCTTCACAACGGAGTGTGTTACTTCTACGGCTCATTCTCCGAGCTGCAGGCCCAGAGACCAGACTTCAGCTCCCTGCTCCTGGGCCTGGAGGCCTACGACAACATCAACGCCGAACGCCGCAGCTCCATCCTCACCGAGACCCTACGACGCGTCTCCATCGACGAATCTGCCATCTCCCGTGGCCCCGAGCCCATCCGCCAGTCCTTCCGCCAGCCCCCGCCACCGATCACCTGTACCAACAATGGCCCTCAAGCCATCACCATCGCCGGGGGTGACGGTCTCACAGCAGCAGAACAACGTAAACAGTCAATTATCCTGAATCCGTTAGCGCCGGCCCGTAAATTCTCCTTCATCGGTACGGGGCCCCAGAAAGCCCAGGCTCCTCCACCCGGGTCCACCACTATCGAGGATGCCGTGCGGGAGCTGTCAGAGAGGAAGTTCTCAGTGGTGCCCGAGGACGATCAGGTGAGGCTGCTTCTCTACTTATTTTCATTGACTGAGGGGAGGCTTCCCGCACACAGATTAAGCCTAGTCCTGGACAAACAAATGCTTTCAATGGAGAATCTCCATTGGGAATAATTTTTAGTCCGGGACTAGGCTTGATCTGTGTCTGGGAAACCGGCTCAAAGTATTCTTATTGTGCTGTTTTTCTACTTATTGTTCATTGGATATTTTTATAGCTGTTTGAGAGGAGAGCTTGTATTTCAAGTAAGCATTTCATTGCACTGTGCACAGTACTATGCTGTATCCTGTGCATATGACAAATCCATTGATTTGATTGCAGGTGCATCTGCTAAATGAGGTGCGTCTGCTAATAAGCATCTGCTAAATGGCATATATTATATTATTATATATTATAGGTTGAAGAGTCGCTGCCGCGGGGGAACCTGTACCACCACGGCCTGCAGCACCTGAGCGGGCAGCGCCGCCAGTCTGTGCTGCAGTTCATCACCAACGCCCAGGGACAGGGCAGGAGGGAGCAGCTTCAGACGTCCTTCAGGAAGAAGCTGTCCATCACGCCACAGTGCGAGCTGGCCTCTGAGCTGGACATCTACGCACGACGCCTGTCCACAGATATTATCTATGACATCAGCGAGGATGTGGACGAGCAGGACATGGAGGTAGGTTCAGTGAAGGGAGCTGGTTGGGTTCAAGGCAGGTTGGATGTTTTCCTCTGTAACTGCTGGTCTTTATGAGCACATGGAGGTTAGGGTAAGGGTTAGGGTTAGGGTCAAGGAATAGCCCAGGGGACATCATAGAAAGTGCACCAATGTTTGAACCACCTTTTCCAAAACAACGTTTGAATAGAAACATTTGAAGACAAAACACAAAGAACAGCTAGGTTTGAGTATTTCATTTGACATATATCCTTTGTCTGTTTGCAGCAATGCTTTGCAGACGAGCGTGAGAACGTGTTTGAGACGACGTCGTGGAATACCTACCTGCGTTACATCTTCACCAACCGGAACCTCGTCTACGTCCTCATCTTCATCTTCCTCGTCTTCGCTGTAGAGGTAAAGAAACTGTATTAAATGAGAACATTAGATAATCCCTGTCTTGGAGATACTGTAGTAATACTATATTAAACAATAACAATACTGTATTAGAGGAAATCAGAATCACCTTTTATGCATGGTACGGATGAATAAACAATTTACAATGGATAATGTGCAATGGAGCGGAACTATATACTGTATATACTGCATATATATTATATATATATATATATATATATATATTATATTATATCACACCATTGTTGAATAATCGTTTCTGATTAGCTTGAAGGGCATTCTAGAGTCTGCATTATTTCACTATAATGCACAGCAATATTCAATGGCTATGAAGTTCATTCTTACATGTACTACAACAAAAATGCATTTTACGTACCTTTTTTTTGTATTTTACATTTACATCATTTAGCAGACGCTCTTATCCAGAGCGACTTACAGTTAGTGAATACATTTTTTTTTTAATACTGGCCCCCCGTGGGAATTGAACCCACAACCCTGGCGTTGCAAACGCCATGCTCTATCAACTGAGCTACATCCCTCTATCAACTGAGCTACATCCCTATATAAGTCCGGTCCTGGAATGTTTTAACAAAATGAAACCAAAATATTTAGACTGACTTGATCCAGTGTACCGAAAAATGGATTTGCGTGATATGCAGATAGGCGCATATTTAATGAGATATCACACAATTTGCTTATTTTAATAAAACATTTCTGGAAAATTGTAATACTAAAAAGTATTATATTTGTGTCCACATTCAACTGGTAAAAGTTGTAATATGATTAAGGGGAAGAAAAGTAACCTATTAGAGTGTTGTGCCTGGCCTTAAATGATAACAACACTGTATTACAGGATATATTCTATATTAACCCATCACAACACTGTATTAAAGAATCCTAACCTCAACTCTAGCCTTTCTGGAATTCTTGAGCGAGAATACAGAGTGACGTCTGGTAGCGCGAGACTACAGCGTCCCTGTTGGATCATAATTGCATAATTATATTGCCTATTGACAATATAATTACAATGCATGGTGCCACCCTCAGTCTAACTGTGTTTATTGTGTGTTGTAGGTTGCTGGCTCTGTCCTGGGGATATTTCTTATCACAGAGTAAGTTGTTGTTTGTTTTTTACGTGTACTGTAATATTCATCACAAGGCACTAGGATGATCAGCCTACAATCAATGGTGAACAAGTAGTATCCACCACAAGACACCAAGATCAGCCAGATAACATATAAACAGCCCAATACAAAGTACAGTACTCAAACAAAAGACCAGTAAAAAAAAAACATCCACTGTGGTCTCTCAGGACCTGGCCTAGAGTAGGAAAAACCATCATTCAGATACGAATGTTTGTTGTGCTTTCTTCTCTCCCTGCCAGAAAGATCAAGACAGAGGAGGCCAACCCGTCGGCGCCTAACTACGTAGATCAACAACACGCCAACGCCTCGTCACCCGCCATCCGTAAGCCAGTCATCGTCACGCTAACCAGCGCCTATTACATAATCTACATCTACGTGGCGACGTCAGAGAGTGTTTTGGCGCTGGGGTTCTTCAGAGGCCTACCATTGGTCCACACTTTACTAACCGTGTCCAAGAGGTTGCATGAACAGATGCTGACCGCTGTGCTCAGGGCCCCCATGGCCGTACTCAACACCATGAAGACTGGTGAGCTACGTTGCTGAAACCCCTGGCTTAACCAAGGATTATGTATCAGCTAGAGATACATACTGTACTTGCATCTACCGGTATCTGAACACTTTGATGGCTAACTTATCAGTCAGTTGTCTATGCAATCTCACAGCCTATACATCAGTCAGTCAGTCAGCCATTCAGTTAGTCAGTGCGACCACCAGCGGCAGTCAATTCCTCCATCTTTCAGCAGCAGTCAATTCCATGTGTGTGCTTTTCTGCCCTGTAGGTCGGATCATGAACAGGTTCACTAAAGACATGGCCACCATTGACGACATGCTTCCTCTTGCACTGTTTGACCTCATCCAGGTAGGTGACTGGCTGCTCTGCCAGTCTCAGTCTTTCTGAAAGAGAGTCTCTCCCAGTCTCAATCTCTATCTATCTCTGTCTTTTTCATATTCTCTCCCTCTAGTTAAGTCTGATCGTGCTGGGTGCCATATTTACTGTGTCCATCATGCAGCCATACATCTTCATTGCTGCGATCCCATTGGCCGTCATATTCGTGGTTCTGAGGAAGTACTTTCTGCGTACGGGACAGCAGCTCAAACAACTGGAGGCTGAGGGTGAGACTGGGAGGGGGATTGAATGGGGCTGGGGATGGGGCACTTTCAAATACTGGAGGTGTGCTTGATTTATCTTGACTGGCAAGAAAGATGTGCAGAGTTTATACTTTTGGAACTATTCCAGAAGTTACATTGTACTGTGCAAGGAGGCGAACAAAGTAAGGGTTATAAAAGAAAGGAGAGTGACAACAGGAGCGGAGGATTAGAAAGAGCGAATGGAGAGAAGAGATATCACCTTTTGGAGAGAAAAGCGACTGTAGGAAGTTATAGCAGCGGACAGCAGACTATGAGACTACCACTGGTCTATCGTGTCTGTCAGTGGGAAGGCAGTGCTGCCAGCAGACCAGGGGTGGCAAGTGGCACAGCACCAAGGGTAAAACATTTACCTGATGGACAACAACAGGGTGAAGGGAGAAGAGAATGGAGGGAGGAGAGGGTGGAGGCCGGAGAGGATGCGCAGAGGAGAGAGGGCCTCTGAAGGGGAAGTGGGACTTGTTAGAGTGCGAGGTCAGCTCTCGTCCAATGAGATTTGAAATCCTACAACCCTGAGTGTTTACTTAAAATAAATGATTGGCGGACGGCTATATCTGTCCTCGGGTCCTTTAGTTAGATGGAAAGTGGTGGCCCTTTAACAATTGGATACTTCCTTTCTTCTCTCCTTGGACTGACAACTGATCTGACGTGACTGGATAGTGGATAAGATAAGTAATGGATCTCTTGCTTGAGTTCTCCCTCACCACAACAATTCCCAACATTCTGAAAACATTCCATACATTCCCCCTAACTTACTTGTTCCATACATTCCCACCTTGTTGGATGAGAGAGAAGTGTGTGTGTGTCCATGCCGGGACTTGGGACATTCCGACATTACTCCTCCTGATCCTGTCATTCCGAGTGTGTCGCTGATGGCAACAACAAGGCCTTCCCGCAGCCATAGAGAGCACGAAGGGGTCGAAGTGAATATTTTTTTCCTCTGGCTCCATCCTGGCATCGCTCTCTCACTGTCCCTCACTGAACACACACAGACTCACTGTCCCCAAAATAACAAAACTCTCTCCCTGTCTCCAACTAGACAACTAGACAAAACACACCGTTAACCCCCTACAACAACATTTTCCCGGGCGCCGATGATGCAGACGTCGATTAAGGCACCACACACCTCTCTGATTCAGAGGTTAAATGCGGAAGACACATTTCAGTTGAATGCATTCAGTTGTACAACTGACTAGATATCCCCCTTTCCCTTTCCTTTCCCAAAACACACACGACTGAACAAAACACACACATTCTTTGTTCCTTCCTGGACAAAACACACAATCACACACACTGTCCCCAACAGGACAAAACACACAGACTCTCTCACTGTCCTCAACAGGACAAAACACACACAGACTCTCTCCCTGTACCCTACGGACAAAACACACCCAGACACTCTCCCTGTCCCCTACAGACAAAACACACCCAGACTCTCTGTATGCTCTTTATTGTTGTGACACTGTATCAATCAAATCAATCATATTTATTTATAAAGCCCTTTTTAGATCAGCAGTGTTTTCAGTGAATTATGTAAATCATGAAGCTCATCTGCATTTCCTACATCTGTAAATGAGAAACATCAAGGTTAATCTCATAACAAGAGCCTTGGTTTTATACAAGGTGGTCTGAACAAATTCTGTATGCTCTTTATTGTTGTGACACTGTATCAATCAAATCAATTACATGTATTTATAAAGCCCTTTTTACATCAGCAGATGTCACAAAGTGCTATACAGAAACCCAGCCTAAAACCCCAAACATCAAGCAATGCAGATGAAGAAGCACGGTGGCTAGGAAAAACTCCCTAGAAAGGCAGGAACCAAGGATGAAACCTAGAGAGGAACCAGGCTCTGAGGGGTGGCCAGTCCTCTTCTGGCTGTGCCGGGTGGAGATTATAAGAGAACATGGCCATTAAGGCTATATTGTTCCTCAAGATGTTCAAATGTTCATAGATGACCAGCAGGGTCAAATAATAATCACAGTGGTTGTAGAGGGTACAACAGGTTAGCACCTCAGGAGTAAATGTCAGTTGGCTTTTCATAGCCGAGCATTCAGAGGTCGAGACAGCAGGTGCGGTAGAGAGAGAGGGAGAGAGAGAGAGAGAGTGAGAGGGCGAGTTGAAAACAGCTGGTCCGGGACAAGGTAGCACTTCCGGTGATCAGGTCAAGGTTCCATAGCCGCAGTTGAAACTGGAGCAGCAGCACGACCAGGTGGACTGGGGACAGCCAGGAGTCATCAGGCCAGGTAGTCCTGAGGCATGGTCCTAGGGCTCAGGTCCTCCAGGAGGGGAGGGAGAGAGGGAGAGAGAGAATTAGAGGGAGCATACTTAAATTCACACTGGACACCAGATATAACAGACTGACCCTAGCCCCCCGGCACATAGACTGTTGCAGCATAGTACACTTCTGACTCTTTGTGACTCCTCACATAAACACGCCCCTCTGAAACAGCAAACTGATGTTTTCTAGCTTACGTGGCGTACTGTAAGTCAGGGTTGGGGCCAGGAAGTAAATTGAAATTCCATCAACAAGTCCACATCAACCATGCATTTTGGTCAAGAAGTACGTAGATGTTATGTCGGACCTCCTGTGAGTGATTGACTAATGCTTCTGTTTCTCTTCTCTCCGCCCTTCCTGCCTCTCTCCCTTCTTTATCTCTCTACTTGCCTCCCCTCTTTATCTCTCTACTTGCCTCCCCTCTTTATCTCTCTACTTGCCTCCCCTCTTTATCTCTCTACTTGCCTCCCCTCTTTATCTCTCTACTTGCCTCCCCTCTTTATCTCTCTACTTGCCTCCCCTCTTTATCTCTCTACTTGCCTCCCCTCTTTATCTCTCTACTTGCCTCCCCTCTTTATCTCTCTACTTTCCTCCCCTCTTTATCTCTCTCCCCCTTTGATCTCTTTTTTTCTTCTTCTACTCACTCTCTTTATATCTCTCTTTCTCATTCTGTCCTTCTCCCTCCTCCCAGCCCGTAGCCCTATCTTCTCCCACCTCATCATCTCTCTGAAGGGCCTGTGGACTATCCGTGCATTTGGTCGTCAGTCCTACTTTGAGACGTTGTTCCACAAGGCCCTGAACACCCACACGGCCATCTGGTTCCACTACCTCTCCACGCTGCGATGGTTCCTCTTCCGCTGTGACATCATCTTCGTCTTCTTCTTCTCCGCCGCAGCCTTCATCGCCGTGGGAACCAACCGTGAGTGACACACACAGACAGATAGACGGACGGACGGACAGACAGACAGATGCACGCACGCACACACACACACCATTTTGACAGCTTACAAATACGTTTGGCACATTGTTAGGAGATGCAGATTGCATCGCATGTACACATATTTACATCAGACCTGCATAAGTTGTTGCCTCCTTATGGGCGATGTACTAAACTGAAGGGTTTGAATGAAATGCCAGTATGTTTGCATGCACCCGTAGTGTTGTGACATAGAACATGTCTCAATGGACCACAGTGTTTATGTTGGGAGTGAATTTAGAGGTAATTTGACAGATCATTCACTTTCATTAATATCTGTGTGTTTGTGTGTGGATAACATCAGGTTGCAATGAAGTGTGCTATTACCAGTGTGTGACTGCATGCGTGCGTGATACTTTGTTTGTGATACTGCTGACTGCGTAATGCTAATGTGTGTGTGTGTGTGTGTGTGCGTGCAAGTGTGTGTGTGTGTGACTGCTGACTGCCCATTGATAATGTGTGTATTCCACAGAGGACAAGCCTGGGGACATTGGCATCATTGTGGCCTTAGCCATGCTCATCCTTGGGACGTTCCAATGGGCTGTCATCACCAGCATCACTGTGGACGGACTGGTATGTACACACACACACACACACACACACACACACACACACACACACACACACACACACACACACACACACACACACACACACACAGTTTTGATTAATCATCACTAGTATCACGGTAGATAGACTTGTATTTGCATACTACATTACCAGTGGTCAGTCATCAGTAACACAAGCACATGCTCAATGAAATGTGAATATCCTTGACTTTGCATGTGCGGGATACTATTTATTTATTGTTAGGTAAGAATATATTCAGTTCTCCAGTGTGTGTGTGTGCGTGCATATGTGTTGTTGTTGAAATGAGCTGCGTTCAGGCTCAGTGATTCTGCTAATCACAGTGCAGGACATGTAGTTCTCCTAGTGTTCACAGAGAGAGAAGAAACATTCAGTGTTATTGCAAGACCGACTGATACTACTGCGTGAGAATAGAACTCATTAACCAGGGCAAGGGAGCTCACTACTCAAACATACCGTCACACATAGCAGGATAGTAGGTAACACACATTTACTTATTTATTCATTGACCTCACTTACACCTTACTCACTCACTCCCCCACCCTACACAAACACACACACACGTTCCATGTTCCCCGGCCCGACAGAAACATTCACACAGATTGTTAGTTACAGATTGTTAGTTATTCTCTCATGACGTGCACAACACACAACTCCCTCCTACCTCTCTCATCTCTCCATCCCCTATTCCCCCAGATGCGATCGGTAGACCGGGTCTTCAAGTTCATCGACCTGCCTCAAGAGGAGCCCAGACCCAGCGGTGGTGGTGGTAAAGGAACAGACCTGGTGATCGACAACCCCCACGCCCAAGACTGCTGGCCCAACCAGGGCCACATGGACGTCCAAGGACTGACCGTCAAATACACAGAGGCCGGACGCTCCGTCCTGCAGAACCTCTCCTTCACTGTGGAAGGAGGACAGAGTGTAGGTTACATTGGGTGGAGGGGAGTGTGTGTTTGTGTGCGTGCGTGCGTGCGTGCGTGTGGCTGATGAGGGGCTGATGCAGGGCTGACGGTCCTGCTCTCAGGCGGGCATACCGTATATTAATCTCTCTCAGTCTGTTAGGAGGCTAGAGAGACTCAGACTCTCAGTGGTGTGTCTTGAGAGGTAATTAGGTGAGATACAGCTCCTAGTAACGAGGCCTGAGGGAGACTATCTTAGTGTTAGCACTTTAGCCTAGCGCACTAGCCATTAGCTAAAACTTCCCGCTAATGGCCTAATTGTCACTGATGCTCTGGCCTGAGGGAGAGTGGTTCTACACGGTGTTGTGGAAGCTACTCTGAAAATATAATTTACCAAGTTACCAATTTACTTCTCACTGAAAGAAATTAAGAAACACTAAAGCTACCCTTAAGAAAAATATAGTTGACTTAACTAAAGTTACATATCTGAAACCTCATAGGCTAACAATCGGAAGAACAGATCTGGAGTCAGATGTAAACAGAATGTGTCATCTAGCCTTTAAAAACACAACAACTATGTTTCAAGTGAGAATTAGGCAGATCTGATGCTGAAAAAGAAAGGAAATTCTGGCCTACTTCACCCATATCTTATATCTTAAAGTTGTGTGTATTTCCAGTAGTTAGCTATGCAAAAAAAGCTATTAACTACTGAAAACACTACCAAAATTTGAATTTAGTTTAACTACCACCAAGCTACTGCAAGTTAAATTACTGGTTGAACTACATGTAGTTCACTACTCCCCAATACTAATTCTACAGTAGTCTCTCATTCCACATTGTTGGTTTATCATGGTGAAAATGCCGGCTCAAGATCTGTTTCTACATTTTGATCTACATTTTGGGGACATAATCTGAATAGTGTTTTGCTGTGTGTCGGTACTGTAGGAGGGTGTTTTAACTGTGTGGATGTTCATTGCTTTGTGTGTAGGTGGGTGTGTTGGGGAGGACAGGCTCAGGGAAGAGCACCCTGCTCTCTGCCCTCCTGCGGCTGGCCTCTACAGATGGAGAGATCTCCATTGATGGGGTCTCCTGGAACTCTGTCACCCTACAGACCTGGAGGAAAGCCTTCGGCGTGGTGCCACAGGTAAATACCACCCCACAACTAGACTTGGTGCTCAGAAGTTCAATGGTATTTGGCTGTGGTGAATGTTTGCTCTAAACTGATTTGCTTGACAGAAAGTCTTCATCCTGACTGGAACATTTCGTATGAACCTGGATCCATATGCTCGCCACAGTGACGAGGAACTGTGGCGGGTGGCTGAGGAGGTGAGACCCAACGTTCACATCAGTCACACTGGTCTCTGTTCTAACCCTAACCCTAGCTTCATGTCCACATCCCAGTTCAACCCTAACCCTCAACCACAACCCTAACTCTAGTCTCAACCACAACCCTAACCTTATGTCCACATCCCGGTTCAACCCTAACTCTAGCCTCAACCCCAACCCCAACCGCTCCCCTCTATCTCTTTACTTATCTACTCTCTATCACTGTCCTCACCTTTCTGTCTGTCCGTCAGTCTGTCTGTACACTGCAGAGAGTCACACTGACACCTTTCCTACCATACTGTAGTGACCTCATTCTGACACGCTATGCTGATGGTAAGGTGTTGCGTTGTACATGTGTGTGCAGCAGGGCAGTGACGGTGCCACCATAGCCACACCATAGGGGTAGTTGCATAGCTAGCACAGCCAGACGAGAAACAGGAGACACATGCAAGACTGCTTCTCTTGACTCTGTGACCATAGGTTATGTGATGTTGCTCCCCTATAAATTGCGTCATAGATCACCGAATGCACATACTGTATTTGTTTTGGCTCCTTACAATGAAGGTGGTAGAACTTTTCAAACGCATAGTACTAACCTGAAATCCACATCAGACTGACTCAATGTCACCTGTTTTGCCCTGCTTATGGAGGTCCCTTGTAGTGTTGTTTTTTATCAACAGGGGATACACACATACCACATATCATTCAATGAGTCAGTACATTTAATTGTTTATTTGATTGATTGATTGGGATCCTCCATGTTTCCTGTTCTATGTGTCCTCCAGGTGGGTCTGAAGTCAGTGATAGAGCAGTTCCCAGACAAGCTGGACTTCCAGCTGGAGGACGGGGGTTACGTCCTGAGTAACGGACACAAGCAGCTCATGTGTCTGGCCCGCTCCATCCTCAGCAAGGCCCGCATACTACTACTGGATGAACCCAGCGCATACCTCGACCCCATGTAAGAGAGGAGAGAGAGAGAGAGAGAGAGAGAGAGAGAGAGAGAGAGAGAGAGAGAGAGAGAGAGAGAGAGAGAGAGAGAGAGAGAGAGAGAGAGAGAGAGAGAGAGAGAGAGAGAGAGAGAGAGAGAGAGAGAGAGAGAGAGAGAGAGAGAGAGAGAGAGAGAGAGAGAGAGAGAGAGAGAGAGAGAGAGAGAGAGAGAGAGAGAGAGAGAGAGAGAGAGAGAGAGAGAGAGAGAGAGAGAGAGAGAGAGAGAGAGAGAGAGAGAGAGAGAGAGAGAGAGAGAGAGAGAGAGAGAGAGAGAGAGAGAGAGAGAGAGAGAGAGAGAGAGAGAGAGAGAGAGAGAGAGAGAGAGAGAGAGAGAGAGAGAGAGAGATGGATTTGTGGATGTGGGGTTGGACATGGAAGATAAGTGTGTGTGCCGCTGGTGGCACTTTAAATGGGGAGGACGGGCTCATAGTAATGGCTGGAATGGAATGAATAGAATGGTCTCCAACACATCAAACACATGGTTTCCATGTGTTTGATACCATTCCATTCACTCCATTCCATTCATTATTATGAGCTGTCTCCCCCTCACCAGCCTCCTCTGGTGTATGTATGAGGCTGCATTTACACAGGCAGCCCAATTCAGATCTTTTGCCAATTATTTGCATATCTGATACCTATCTGATATTTTCACTAATGTGTAATCAGCCAAAAAAAACACATGGAATCAGATTTCTTTCCACTAATTGTTTTTGGCCAATCAGGTAAGCTCTTTTGACAATAATTGGGCAAAAGATCAGAATTGGGCTGGCTGTGTAAACACAGCCTTTGACTTCCGATTCATACCGCCTCCATACAGTACATGGATCTGAATCCTGATACAAACCTGATCTTCCATATGCGACCTCTGTCTGGACGCTCAAACAGATTTGTTTGCTCTGAAGTGTTGTTTTTTTGCACAGGACCAGTCATTACAATGACAACCACCCCTCTGAGGCTACATCCGTGTGAATGTGCAAATCTGATATGGATCACATGTAAAACTGAGTGTGGACAGTCAGAAAAAAAGATTGGCTATAGAAAGAAAATCAGACTGGGTTCTTATGGTGGCTGTAGAAAACACAGCCTAACAGTCTCACTGCAGGTGGTGACAATTCCAGCACTTACTGTAAGTCTTTGTGACTGTGTGTGTTTGTGCAGTACGTGTGTTACCACACGTAAAGACACACGTCTTTAAGCTAAACGGTGCCTGTAATGAGTGAATTAGTGGTGGTTGATGACACCGGTCTACTTCAGAGCTGCTGCTTTCAGCGTCATCTCAGCAGGAAGTGCACATTGGGGAAGGAGTGTGTACATAAAAGGAGAATGAGAGACAGCATGTGTGTGTGTTTATATATGTGTGTATGTAGGCCTATTGTTAAACTCTCTGGTTAATTTAGTCTACTTTGGTTTGTGTATGGTTGACTGAAGAACGTTGTCTAAAGGTTGTGTTTTGGTTTGTTTCTGGTTCACAGAACGCTGCAGGTCCTGAGGAAGACGCTGAAACAGTCGTTCTCCAACTGCACAGTCATACTGTCAGAACACAGAGTGGAACCACTGCTGGAGTGCCAGTCCTTCCTGGTTAGTGCACACGCACACACCTATCTCCCTTTAAGCATTAGGTTTCCCCCTTTGTTAAGCTCCCATCTCTTCCATTAAAGTGATTTAGAGCTCTATTAGGAAATACTGCATTCACTGTAAACACTGCAGATGTCGGCTCAATAAGAAATGACCTTTACACACACGCTTCAGCGATACAGATTGAATAGAGCAGTGTTCCCCAACCCTGGTCCTCCAGTACCCCCAACAGTATACATTTTTATTGTAACCCTGGACAAGCACACCTGAATCAACTTGTCAACTAATCATCAAGCCCTCAATGAGTTGAATGAGGTGTGTTTGTCCAGGGCTACAATGAAAAGGTGTACTGTTGGGGGTACTGGAGGACCAGGGTTGGGAAACACTGGACTAGAGCCCTTGGTATTTCCCTGTTGGAAGTGAGAATAGAGCACAAACCACCAGCTAAAAAAAATGTTTCCTCCATTTTAGATAGTGTAATTCAATTATTCTATCAATGCATCACCATTTGTTAGCCTCACTGCAAAGAACATTTGATTTACAGTGTCCCATGACTAAGGGTATTGTGTGGGCTGTGTGTGTGTTGGTACACGCTCCCTGTATAAGTGACCTGTGTTTGTGTTCACACAAGAAGACAGCGTGACAATGCAGGCACAGTAACATAAGACATGATGCTGGGTGTTTGACACTGGAAAATGTTCAACATGTCATTCTATCTGCATTACACAACCTAGTGTGTCATTTTAACCCTTCATTGTACCAAATTGTCAGCAGTTTTACTGTGGTTTGTATAGGTTTGAGTGAGGTATGAGTTGAGTTCAGAATGATTGTCAGCACCATGCTCTAACCCACGGAGCTATTGGAACCAAACAACTAATCCCCCCCCCAACCCTCCAGATGATTGAGGGCAGTTCTATGAAGTGGTATGACTCCATTCAGAAGCTGATGAACGAGACCAGCCACCTGAAGCAGGCCATGAGTGCTGCTGAGCGCCACAAACTCTTCCCTCTGCACTGCCTCAACTCCAGCAAGAGACCCCCTCAATCCCAGCAGCCCAAGATCACTGCCCTGCAGGAGGAGGCTGAGGACGATGTCCAGGAAACGCATCTTTGAGGAGCCCCGGATTAACTGGATGCCATTTTGTCTTCTGAAACGCTCTTTCTCAATTAAACTTTCCTCGTTGCCTTGCATCCTCTCTCCTCGTCAAAACACATTGGAAAATTAGGCCTGAAGAGGGACCTTGGACCTTCTCCTCCATTATGGTTGAGGAGGCAAGGAGATAGGTTTACAAGGAATCGTGGAAAGATACACTGAGATAGAGCCTCTAGTCTAGATGATAAGAGTGAATGTGAGATGTGGTCGGTCCTTAATGGTACACATAGGGCTCTGTTCAATCAAAGGCACCATCCAGGTGTTTCCAGAGTGAGATTTGTTTCACTTTGAGAACATTGGAATGCCAGTTTTGTTTGAATATAAGCCCGTACCCTTTAAGCAAGATTGTAAAAAGCATACAGTCCCTAAACTCAATTGAAAGCTGCCTGTAAATATGGAGTAGGATGAAGTTGTCCAGACACTGATCTGAGGTCAGTTTTGTGTTTCCCTACCAATGGTTAATGTTAGGAGTTGGGGAAGGAAAACAGTGCCTCGGGGCAACTTATATTCAAAGCTGTAACTACACAAAACAGGAATGAATGGTGGGTGATGCTATGGACAAGTGTTTAAGCTCAAGTAGCCTTATTTTTCTATTTGTATTTACTTTAAAGAAACCTGAGGTACTCCTTAGCTTTTTCATGGTGGCATGGTGGGGTAATAGCAAGGAAAATGTATGATCAAATGCTGTATAAAAAATAAAAATAAACGCTTTTTCAAATGTGATTTGTTAAGCTCCCTCTTCCGAAGCAGGAAATATTTTTGTGTCCTTTTTGGTATTTTTATTTGGCACATTCCTCCTTAGTGATATTGGACGTTAGTTTTTATAACGTCACAATTTATAACGTCTAACCGTGGTTACTGGTTAGACATCTTGAAATGTAACTGACTACGGACTATATATTTTAGTGTAAAAAAAAAAGAGAAGCAATTTCTTATTCATAGGAAAATGTATAATTATTTTGTTTTTCCATTAGAATCTTTTGATTTCAATCGATTATATTTCCTGTAAAACGATCTTGAGAAAAGACAAGTGTGAGTGGTCATTGGTAAGACAGCGTTTCTCAACACCGGTACTGAAGCCCCGCTGTAATGCAGATGGTTTTCAATTCAAAAACATTCTCCCATTAACATGGGACCCAAATTATAGAGAATTACAACACCTTTTGTCTTTAAGTGTTACTGCCTTCCCTTATAAATTATTTGTGAAGCCTCTATGTAGTGCTTTATGAATGCTCTATGAAGCCTTTATAAGTTGTTTGTTTTAAATTCTCAGTTGGAGTATGGTCCTACATACTGTTCCCAGGCCAGTGGCCTGGTGTAAGAAGACACGAGGTGGAGGACTGTTTGGGTTAACAGTGCAGTTTTAATGGTTGTTCTTAAAGGAAGCAGGACATTTCTTTAAACTTCAGACAGCTAGCAAACAGATCAACACCAAAGGTTGACAAGAATATCTCCTGTACATTTATCAACAATGGCCATTCAAAATAACACTTTAAAAAAATGTATTCTTCAAAAAAAAAAAAACATGTTGAACAAAAGAAAACGAACAAACCATGCTGCTTTGAAATTTGTATCAGGCTCCACCTAGTGTATGGGTCAATCGAACCATGACTCAGGTGGAATTGTGGGTAGTTTAAAGTATTTATTTATGGCTTAGTCAAAAAGCAAAAAATGTCCTGTGTTTGCAATTACGTTTACTTATTGCCACACTCCATTCACTTTGAAACAAGTGAAAAGTTATGAACCAAATTCGCATATTATTATTACAAACATATATACAAGTTTTTTTTCTTCAGCGTTTCTTTTTGAGTTCTTTACTGTACAAGCATAATACCACATACACCAATCTATATACCATTAAAGTTACTCATTCTTATTTACAAATATTTGGTAAAACCCTAATTAATTTCAACAGTATTTAAACCAACCTTGCAACTATTTAAACATAAAAACACTTGAATATTAGAAAATACTTAATTGCAAAACAAAAACTGCCCGTTTCTTTTCTTTGATCCAAAACACTTTCACCCCAAAAGGTAAAACCTGTTTTAAATACTACTTATTTTTCTTTTGACATAATTCCCTGCGAAATGTCTCTTTTTTTAAACTTCTTTCAATACTGTATAATATCATAAAACTATGGTCCCCAAGTACACAATTGTTATACAGTGTAACAAGTACGGATAACAAGTACAAATACTAAAAGGTCGTCATAAACCTAACTTTACAACATGGAGGGACATAACAGCGGAGTGGTGGGAAGGAAGGAAGATGGAAAAGGAGGAAGAGAGGAGAAAGGGAGTTCATCTACTACTTGGCATTGTTGTTGTTTTCATGCAGGTCTCGGTGCAGGATCCAAATGTCCTCGTGTTGTTGGTTGTTTTCGTTGACGTTGTTGTTATGTCTTGTTGGGGCCTGCCTTGTTTTGCTGCTGCTTGGTTCAGTTCTGCTGGCGTTGCGGTTAGCGGTCGTGGTGGGTGTTCGTGGCGCAGTACTGCTGCTGTTGGCTCGTGGCTGCGGTCCCCTGCTGCTGGGGACGGGGAGCTGAGATTTGGGACGGGAAGCTGATCGCCTCTCATTGCTAGGGGCGGGGCTGCCTGGGGCGGGGCTGGGAGTGGAGTGACGGCTGCCGGTCTGTAAAGGGGGAGACAGATGAGCAAGTGTTTCCCAACCCTCTGCTGTGGGACCACCAGACAGTTCACATTTTTGTTCTAGCCCTGCACGTGATGAGCTGAACTGAATAGGTGCATTAGTGCTAGGCTGGAACAAAAGCCATTAACTAGAGCCTTTAAGTGCGGTTTGACTCACCGTCTGTGGTCGTGGTCGAGCGGTTGCTTCACGGTCGGTCTTCCGGCGGGGCGATTGTCCACTTGGAGAGCCAGAGAAGACAATGAAGTCCTCCTTGGACTGAGCAATCTGCAACGCATAAAAATACAGCTGGCAGAAAATGTCAACCTCATGGTGTGTGTGTGTGTGTGTGTGTGTGTGTGTGTGTGTGTGTGTGTGTGAGAGAGAGAGAGAAAGAGAGAGAGCGAAAGAGGGTGAGTGGTACCTTGCTGATGTCTGGCTCTGACTTGCTGGAGCACATGGTCTGCAGCTCCCTGATCAGATCAGTCTCATCGTCAGAGCAGAGAGACAGACTCACAGGGTCACCATCTACAACACTGCAATCACACACACAGCACAGCATCAGTACAATCACACACACAGCACAGCATCAGTACAATCACACACATGGTACAGCACAACATCAGTACAATCACACACACGGTACAGTACAACATCAGCACGCACTTAGATAAAAATACACTGACCCCTGCTGGATGCTCTCAGCAATACTCTATTCTATCACGTTTCCTAGAGGCTAGAACACAGCATATCACATTATATAAATTACAGAGGTTGTGTTATATAAACACATTTTACTGTAAAACATTCCTAAATGGATACTTCCCAATAGTGTCAAATAAACGGCTCAGGTTAACATCACTCACCTCAGAGCGTTGCCGTTGGTGATAAAGCGGACATCAGTGTTGGACAATGACCCTGCGGGCAACAAAAGGACAACATGAATATCCATTATGGCTATTCTAACTAAAATCGTAGGGTAAACTATACAATGGAAGGGGAAAACACTACTTCATCCTTACCTTCTCTGAGAGAACCTCCACAGCTCCAGTTGGAGGTGGGGCTCCCCTTCTTTCGTGGGCTGGTATTGGCTCGTCTCCACATGCCGCTGTCCCGCCCCTTCCTGCCACCACTTCCTTTACAGGAGCCAATGGCTGAGAGAGGGAAGGTCCCGCCTTGGAACTCCAACAGGTGCCTGTCAATCTCTGATGAGGGAAAGATATTAACATTTAGTACTATTACACTATTCTCTTTATCAACCTATCTACCTACCCACCTCCCAACCAGGCTACCTATCATACATCCAAAATAGTTAAGACAAATACACATACAATCCTGATTCACACTAAAAGAGACAAATCGATCCAAGCAAGTCGAGCTGTACTGAGCTGGCCTGGTAACGCATCTACCATAGTTGCTGGACCCGTGCGGGAAAGGACAATGTGAAAAGAACATATCCAAGCCAGCGCAGTTCAGTTCGGGTCGGCCCTATAGTGTGAATTTGGCTGGCTACCCGTCCACATCGCTCCGGCCAACTGACGTTTCCTCCCCTTCCTCCCCTTCCTCCCTCCCCGACGATTTCTAGAATGCCAACACATTCTGACCGTTCTGATTGGCCCCAGAAACCGATGGGGTTGGGCCAGAGCCGGCCTACATGATGATGTTATCAACTTTGATACACTGATTGGTTAGATTTGTTAGATGATCCAAACGCTGATGAATTTGTTTTGTACAACAGCCCTCATTTTGAAGTCACACAAACGACTGCTAGGATGGCAGTTTCAAACCGAATGTATGTAGCGATCCATAGTGCAGCGGAATTAAATTCAGGGTGAGTTGTCAGGCAACAGTGTAGTGTGTACCCACCGTGTCGTGGCAGTGGGCATCCCTGCAGGACAGCCTTGTTTAACAGGATGCTGAGGGCAGCCTTGACCACCGCCTGCTGGCCCGAGCTCAGGCGCAGATTGCTAGACGATGCCTGCTGGCCGGAGGAGCGCTTGACCGTCACCCGGGTGACGATGGACTCTTCCACGCGAGGGACCACCACCATGTTCCACAGCCGGGCCAGCCACCTGGAGGAACACACAGATAAAGAAATACAGAAACAACACACAGAATATTGCCGCTCCCCGATCACCTTAGTTTGCTCCAGAAACACTCACAGTCATGCATAGTCTAACTTAAGTTTGTAACATGAGTTTGCACACAGACACCCCCCATACACACACACGTGCATACTTGACGATGGCCTGTGTGTTGTGTGGCACCACGGGGCAGGAGAGGAAGAGCTGGGGTCCTAGCAGGGCCTCGTGGGTCCCCAGGCGGGACAGACAGGCATTCAGCTGCTGCCATACACAGCTCACCCAGCACACCGTCCTCTCCAGCAGGCCCTCAGGAGACTGACCACTGCCACCAGCCTGCGTCTGGAGAGAGAAAGTTAAGGGAACGCCCAGCTTTCCAGAACATCACTGTATTTCCAATCTTATCCGAGAAAGCCAAGATGGCTGGCCCACACTTGCGGAGTAGGATGAAGTCACCCACAAGCATTGATCTAAGGTACGGACGGATACAATGATTCTAGATCTGTTCCTAAGGGAGCAGTGTGTTCCTGTAACTGACCTTGTGGAGCAGCTTCCTGCGGAGGTGCCTTCCCAGAAGGCCGTGCAGCGGCTCCGAGTCCCAGCGCAGCGTTACCCAGCGGAAGTGCTGTTGGAGGCGGAGCTCCGAGCCTTTGAGGCGGGACTTGGACAGCGTGCCAATCAGAAAGCCTCCCTCCTGAAAGTGGTGCGGGCCCATCTGGCCTGTTGGGTGGGTGATGATGGGGGGAGAGTGTAGTTAGACACCTGTTCATTCTGTCATCTATTCATTCCTTTATTAATCCATTCATTCTTTCACTCCCTCACTTGTCAGTTCATCCTCTCATTCAATTGCTCACTCAGTCACACACTCGCTGGTTCACTCACTCTATCCCTCACACCATATCCTCTCATTCATTTAGTCAGCCAGTCTATGTCCAGTAGGCCTCACCGTGGAGCAGGTAGGCCTTGCCACGGTTCTCCAGGCCTTCACACAGGTCTCCCAGCAGCTCAGTCAGAGAGTTGGCCTTCTCTAGTCCCTCCAACACCACCACCACACTACTACTACCACTACACACAGACACACCACCTACTGGGACCAGGAACCCTGCAGGGAGATGAGGGAGAATTTGATTTTGTATTTAACTTAACCTTCATTTTGACAGGGAGTCATGTTGAAACCAAGGTCTCTTTTTAAAATGAGCCCTGTAAATACAAAAAATACACACACAAATACAGTGAGAGAGGGAGGGGGACAATGAAACAAAAAAAGAGACAGGCCACAACACACAATCCAAGCTCCCTGAACAGAAACAAGGCAAGTATATCTATATTTCTATAATAACACATAGAATACAGAACAATACAATAAGTGTGAAATGTGATTTATATGTATTTACCACAAGTTATGAAGGTGTCCAACAGCTGTTGTTTAGTCAGACTCCTGTCCACCTCCACCCTGATGATGTCACAGGCCACACCCACCACTTCCTGCTTGGTCTTGATGCAGCGGGAGATCTGATTGGCTAGGTACTCCTGACAGCTCCCCTCCAGCCCGTGGAAGATAATGTTACGGTACTGTTCCACCTGAAGAGGGATGAGTTGAAGACTATATAACAAAGTGGCACACTAAGCTCCCTTTCTATCCTTTCCTTTATAAGCAAGCAGTTTCAGACACACTTAGGCAGAAATGGGGGACACAGGAACTCACAGTCACCACATTCTCATGCTAAAGGAATGTGGCAAGTATACATGTGGCCAGTAGAGGGCATACTAACATGCATAAAAATACTAGACCCAGAATCCAAGTGACCTATTTTGGGAATCCATTATTATTCTCCTTTTTCCGTGTGTGTGTGTGTGTGTGTGTGTACCAGGCGGACGTAGTTCTGCAGCAGCTGAAGGGGGATAAGAGATTCCAGGGCCAGCTCATCCAGACACGACTCTGACAGACCTGTCAAGAAATACACAACCCACATGGAAATGAGCAGTCATAACACACACACAGACGCATAGACATATGCAGGAAGACAGACACACACACTTGAATATCCTCCTGAGAGTTTAACAGTGCTTTGAGCATCAGATACACTGTTTCAGTGTCAAAACTAGAGGAATCTTCCCTGTGCTGTCAAAACACACTGTTCTAAGCAGACTGAAAATGAGCCAGCCAATAGACGGCTTAGCTGACAATGTCACAAAAACGATGCGCGCGCTTCAAAAAGGGCAGAAGGTGGTGTTGTGATTCTGGATGGCCAGATGGCTAGCAACAATGACTAGAATCTGCCATGTGGGAAATCGTAGGTGGCTCGTTTCAGCTAGTTTTATCTTGTTCTTGATTCCATGTCTTGTTTTCAGGTGTTTGACTGATGTCACGTCTATGCTAATACGGCAAAAATTTGCTAGCTAGCTAACCGACAACTGTAATGATGTACACTGAGGGAAAAAAGTATTTGATCCCCTGCTGATTTTGTACGTTTGCCCACTAACAAAGACATGATCAGTCTATAATTTTAATGTTAGGTGTATTTGAACAGTGAGAGACAGAATAACAAACAAAAAAATCCAGAAAAACGCATGTCAAAAATGTTATAAATTGATTTGCATTTTAATGAGGGAAATAAGTATTTGACCCCTCTGCAAAACATGACTTGGTACTTGGTGGCAAAACCCTTGTTGGCAATCACAGAGGTCAGACGTTTCTTGTAGTTTGCCACCAGGTTTGCACACATCTCAGGAGGGATTTTGTCCCACTCCTCTTTGCAGATCTTCTCCAAGTCATTAAGGTTTCGAGGCTGACGTTTGGCAACTCGAACCTTCAGCTCCCTCCACAGATTTTCTATGGGATTAAGGTCTGGAGACTGGCTAGTCCACTCCAGGACCTTAATGTGCTTCTTCTTGAGCCACTCCTTTGTTGCCTTGGCCGTGTGTTTTGGGCCATTGTCATGCTGGAATACCCATCCACGACCCATTTTCAATGCCCTGGCTGAGGGAAGGAGGTTCTCACCCAAGATTTGACGGTACATGGTCCCGTCCATCGTCCCTTTGATGCGGTGAAGTTGTCCTGTCCCCTTAGCAGAAAAACACCCCCAAAGCATAATGTTTCCACCTCCATGTTTGACGGTGGGGATGGTGTTCTTGGGGTCATAGGCAGCATTCCTCCTCCTCCAAACACGGCGAGTTGGTCTCATCTGACCACAACACTTTAACCCAGTTCTCTTCTGAATCATTCAGATGTTCATTGGCAAACTTCAGACGGCCCTGTATATGTTCTTTCTTGAGCAGGGGGGCCTTGCGGGCACTGCAGGATTTCAGTCCTTCACGGCGTAGTGTGTTACCAATTGTTTTCTTGGTGACTATGGTCCCAGCTGCCTTGAGATCATTGACAAGATCCTTCTGTGTAGTTCTGGGCTGATTCCTCACTGTTCTCATGATCATTGCAACTCCACGAGGTGAGATCTTGCATGGAGCCCCAGGCCGAGGGAGATTGACAGTTATTTTGTGTTTCTTCCATTTGCGAATAATCGCACCAACTGTTGTCACCTTCTCACCAAGCTGCTTGGCGATGACCTTGTAGCCCATTCCAGGCTTGTGTAGGTCTACAATCTTGTCCCTGACATCCTTGGAGAGCTCTTTGGTCTTGGCCATGGTGGAGAGTTTGGAATCTGATTGATTGATTGCTTCTGTGGTCAGGTGTCTTTTATACAGGTAACAAACTGAGATTAGGAGCACTCCCTTTAAGAGTGTGCTCCTAATCTCAGCTCGTTACCTGTATAAAAGACACCTGGGAGCCAGAAATCTTTCTGATTGAGAGGGGGTCAAGTACTTATTTCCCTCATTAAAAGGCAAATCAATTTATAACATTTTTGACATGCGTTTTTCTGGATTTTTTTGTTGTTATTCTGTCTCTCACTGTTCAAATAAACCTACCATTAAAATTATAGACTGATCATTTCTTTGTCAGTGGGCAAACGTACAAAATCAACAGGGGATCAAATACTTTTTTCCCTCACTGTATTTGAGAGACAACAAGTGCTCATTGTGCAAATGTATTGATGGACACGAAATATAGTTTACAATTTAAGCCAACCCTGTCTGTTTTGCCCCATAGTTGCGCACGCGTCAGTTTTGTTGCTAAACCCGTCTATATAACACAGCAGAAAGAGAAAAAGCTAGCTAAAGATTCCCTGGCAAAGCTCCAATACTCTGGCAGTGGGTGGACAGGGGCTCGATAGAGACAGGCGCGCGTACACACACACACACACACACACACACACACACACACACACACACACACACACACACACACACACACACACACACACACACACACACACACACACACACACACACACACACACACACACACACACACACAGCAGAGGAGAGAAGTTAAGAGAAGAGAAGAAAAAAGAGAAGAGGGAAGAAAAGAGGAGAGTTGTATTCCAAGATGATCAGGGTTGCCAGATTGGTACCTTTGAGTCTGATGGTGATGTGCTGGCTGAGAGGCTTCCTGACCAGGTCCCATGGAGACAGAGACAGCTCCTGACCTGGCAACCACACCGTGTCACCTACAACAACAAGACAAGACATGTTAACAAACAGCAATACACACTGTATAAAATACACACACAATACAGGCAATTAAACTGACAAAACATCAGTATAGAGACAAAGTGGAGTCGCAATTCAACGGCTCAGACACGAGATGTATGTGGCAGGGTCTACAGACAATCACGGACTACAAAAAGAAAACCAGCCACGTCGCCGACACCGACGTCTCGCTTCCAGACAAGCTAAACACCTTCTTCGCCCGCTTTGAGGATAACACAGTGCCACTGACGAGGCCCACTACCAAGGACTGTGGCCTCTCCTTCTCCATGGCCGACGTGATTAAGACATTTAAGCATGTTAACCCCCGCAAGGCTGCCGGCCCAGACGGCATCCTTAGCCGTGTCCTCAGAGCATGCGCAGACCAGCTGGCTGGTGTGTTTATGGACATATTCAAATCTCTCCCTTTCCCAGTCAGCTGTTCCCACATGCTTCAAGATGGCCAACATTGTTCCTGTACCCAAGAAAGCAAAGGTAACTGAACTAAATGACTATCGCCCTGTAGCACTCACCTCTGTCATCATGAGACTAGTCAAAGATCATATCACCTCTACCTTACCTGTCACCCTAGACCCACTTCAATTTGCTTACCGCCCCAATAGATCCACAGACGATGCAATCGCCATCACACTGCACACTTCCCTATCCCATCTGGACAAGAGGAATACCTATGTAAGATTGCTGTTCATTGACTATAGCTCAGCATTCAACACCATAGTACCCTCCAAGCTCATCATTAAGCTCGAGGCCCTGGGTCTGAACCCCGCCCTGTGCAACTGGGTCCTAGACTTCCTGACGGGCCGCCCCCAGGTGGTGAAGGTAGGAAACAACATCTCCACGTCGCTGATCCTCAACACTGGGGCACCACAAGGGTGCGTGCTCAGCCCCCTCCTGTACTCCCTGTTCACCTATGACTGCGTGGCCAAGCACGCCTCCAACTCAATCATCAAGTTTGCAGACGACACAATAGTAGTAGGCTTGATTACCAACAATGACGAGACCGCCTACAGGGAGGAGGTGAGGGCTCTGGGAGTGGCTGAAGAAATTCGGCTTAGCACCTAAAACCCTCACAAACTTTTACAGATGCACAATTGAGAGCATCCTGTCGGGCTGTATCACCACTTGGTACGGCAACTGTACCGCCCACAACCGCAGGGCTCTCCAGAGGGTGGTGTGGTCTGCCGAACGCATTACCGGGGGCAAACTACCCACCCTCCAAGACACATACAGCACCCGATGTCACAGGAAGGCCAAAAAGATCATCAAGGACATCAACCACCCGAGCCACTGCCTGTTCACCCCGCTATCATCCAGAAGGCGAGGTCAGTACAGGTGCATCAAAGCTGGGACCGAGAGAATGGAAAAACAGCTTCTATCTATCTGTGGTCCTCTGTAGCTCAACTGGTAGAGCACGGCGCTTGTAACGCCAAGGTAGTGGGTTCGATCCCCGGGACCACCCATACACAAAAATGTATGCACGCATGACTAAGTCGCTTTGGATAAAAGCGTCTGCTAAATGGCATATTATATTATTATTATTATCTCAAGGCCATCAGACTGTTAAATAGCCATCACTAGCACATTAGAGGTTGCTGCTGCCAATTGAAATCAATGGCCACTTTAAGAAATGGAACCCAAAACCCATTGAAGGTGCTGATCTTCACACAGAAACCAGACATTTCACTAAATATGCCAAATTCTCCCCCTCCCTCTCACCTCCTCCTCTATCTTTCTACATCTCATCCATAATGCATCCCCAGTCTCCACTCTTTCATCCCTCCCTTCACCGCGGATTCCCTCGCTCTCTCGTCCTAGAGTTTTGGAAAAGCGGTTGCGTCGGCATAATTCCCACCGATGGTTTCACCTTGATGTGTTAAACAGAGGACAGAACCATTCTCCTCTCCTTTGTCTGAGCTCAGACAGACACACTGGATGATCTTTCCCCTGGCAAGGCTAGACTTCACTCAGTTGGTTCAGACTCTATGTACCAAGCCAATCATTCATTAGTCTCTTGTGACAGACTTAACATTAACATGTTACAATTTTTATAGTTGATTTGGTTCTTCATTCCGAGATTAGTCATTGATAGTAGACAGGACACACGTTAGGGAGTTTGTCCTAACAATGCGACCGGGAAATTACCTCCTTGGAGAGTGTATGTGTTCAATTTGGGCATCCTCTGTGTGAATGTGGTGCGGTGTGATCGGGCTAAAATCAAATAGGCTCATGTCCCAGCCCTCTCTAGCTTGGCCCGATCACACCTTTGGACAGGACCCAGGGATGCGTGCCATCCAACAGAGCTGCAATGTGTGCGTGCATGTGTGATACAGAAATAGAGAGAGGGAGAGAGAGTGTGCGTGCATGCTTCTGTGTGTGTGTGTGTGTGACTGTGTGTGTATGTGTAACCTTTGCTAAACCAGCTGCAAAGCCAGGTGCCTGGACGAGCCCTGATATCAATAATAATCTATCAAGGAGTCAATTAATTCCAAAACTATTCATCCAACAGTGACTGCAATTCAGCTTTTAAGCTGTAAATGTGAATAAAGCATAACTAAACTCTATTGACAGTTATTCATAATTTTACAGCCTGCTATTCATCTGCTATTGGAGATATAGAGGGCTGGTGATTCACCTGCAGCGAATCAAATGAAATCTATTTGTCTAAGAATCATACTTTCCATAGTGAATCCCCTGGAATTAACTCATACTGTAATAGCAATTCATTGTTGAGAATAGGATAGATTCATATTCATATAAGCGATTCAGTTCAGCAGGGAGTCGTTGGTTGGTTGGTCTCCTATTGGGTGCCATCCATTCCCTCATGCTTACGAAGGGAAATTCAAACTTGAACCCAGGGGTGGTCGGGAGGCGTTCAGGGGTAGCAGCTGTTTGGAACGTGTTGCACTGTCGCACAAAATAGACCGCAACACCTCTGTAAACTTGGCTCTGGTTGGGAGATACGGCTAAAATAACAGACAAGGCCCTGCTCACTGCCTGCAACAGCGACCAGGTGCATGCTCTCTGTTTGGGATATCCTTTAGAGACAGCGGGCTAGGCTAAACTTTGGTAAACATACCACTAGCAAAGGCAATGTCAAGGAGTTAAAGTCATATTGGTATTTATAATAAAATAACTAGTGAATCAATTGAACAACAATCATTACAGCTCCTTACCTATGAGGACGGAGGCCATGCTAGCAGGGGTCAGTCCCAGGTGTGTGTGTTGGAGTGTGTCATCTCTGGTGGGCTGGTTTGTGTGTTGGTGTGTGTGTGTGTGTGTGTTGGTGTTGCCACAGAGCAGCTGGAGGTGAGAGGTCAAGGCTTGGCCCAGGGCGTGGTTCAGCTCGGCCCAGCGTGTAGCCCGGTGAATACACACACCCCCCAGCACGCTTACACACACACCATCCTTCAAAACCTCCACTGGACACATGGGCTCTCCTGAGCCGCTGGACTGGACACAAACTAACACCCTGTAGGAGTCTGAGAGAGGGAGGGAGAGAGTGGGGCATAAAAGGAAAATAAAACAGAGCGAGGGGAGGCAGAGAGAGAGAATTCGTTTTACACTGAACAAAAATAGAAAAACGCAACATGTAAAGTGTTGGTCCCATGTTTCATGAGCTGAAACAAAAGATCCCAGAAATTCTCCACACCCACAAATTTGTATACATCCCTGTTTGTGAGCATTTCTCCTTTGCCAAGATAGTCCATCCACCTGACAGGAGTGGCATATCAAAAGGTTGATTAAACAGCATGATCATTACACAGGTGTACCTTGTACTGTGGACAATAAAAGGCCACTGTAAAATGTGCAGTTGTGTCACACAACACAATACAACAGATGTCTCAAATTTTGAGGGAGCGTGCAATTGGCATGCTGATTGCAGGAATGTCCACCAGAGTTGTTGCCAGAGAATTGAATGTTCATTTCTCTCCATAAGCCGCCTCCAATGTCATTTTAGAGAATTTGGCAGTAAGTCCAACCGGCCTCACAACCACAGACCACGTGTAACCACGCCAGCCCAGAACCTCCACATCTGGCTTCTTCACCTGCAGGATCGTCTGAGACCAGCCACCCGGACAGCTGATGAAACTGTGGGTTTGCACAACCAAAGAATTTCTGCACAAACTGTCAGAAACCGTCTCAGGGAATCTCATCTGCGTGCTCGTCGTCCTCACCAGGGTCTTCACCTAACTGCAGTTCGGCGTCGTAATCAACTTCAGTGGACAAATGCTCACCTTCGATGGCCACCGGCATGCTGAAGAAGTGTGCTCTTCACGGATGAATCCTGGTTTCAACTGTACCGGGCATATGGCGTCGTGTGGGCGAGCGGTTCGCTGATGTCAACGTTGTGAATAGAGTGCCCCATGGTGGCTTTGGGGTTATGGTACGGGCAAGCATAATTTATGGACAATGAACACAATTGCATTTTATCAATGGCAATTTAAATGCACAGAGATACCGTGACGAGATCCTGAGGCCCATTGTCGTGCCATTCATCCGCCTCCACCACCTCATGTTTCAGCATGATAACGCACGGCCCCATGTCGCAAGGATCAGTACACAATTCCTGGAATCTGAAAATGTCCCAGTTCTTCCATGGCCTGCATACTCAGACATGTCACCCACTGAGCATGTTTGGGATGTTTTGAATCGACGTGTACGACAGCGTGTTACAGTTCCCGCCAATATCCAGCAACATCGCACAGCCATTGAAAATTCCACAGGCCACAATCAACAACCTGATCAACTGTATGCGAAGGAGATGTGCCGCACTGCATGAGGCAAATGGTGGTCACACCAGATACTGACTGGTTTTCTGATCCACGCCCCTACCTTTTTAAGGTATCTGTGACCAACAGATGAATATCTGTATTCCCAGTCATGTGAAATCCATAGATTGAAATAATGAATTTATTTCAATTGACTGATTTCCTTGTATGAACTGTAACTCAGTAAAATCTTTGAAATTGTTGCATGTTGAGTAGATTTTTTTGTTCGGTGTAGTATTATTGTAATGTTTGAATGGAAGCCAATTACATATTTCCATATGACTGAAAAGAGCGATGGAGAGCTACAGTTCCATCAAGTGCTGGGCTGGAACAAAATAAAACAAGCACACAAGCATGCACACACCCTGGTACTGGTACTCACATAGGTTCTCTAGTAGGTCTTTGCAGTCGTCGGTGGCCACGTCATGGATGGTGCGGTTCCACTTGTCCCTCCTCTCTATGTCCTGGTCACTGTGGTTACACAACACCTCCAGGCAGTCCTGACAACACACACACACACACACACACACACACACACACACCAAAGGGTCTGAGAGGTTGTGTACAGAATGTGTGTGTACAGTGCCTTCGGAAAGTATTCAGACCCCTTGACTTTTTCCACATTGTTACGTTATTCTAAAATGGATTAAATAAATAGAAATCCTTAGCAATCTACAAACAATACCCCATAATGACAAAGTGAAAACAGTTTTTTAGAAATGTTTGCTGATTTATAAAAAAATTAAAAACAGATATACCATATTTACATAAGTATTCAGACCTTTTGCTATGAGACTTGAAATTGAGCTCAGGTGCATCCTGTTTCCATTGATTATCCTTGAGATGTTTCTACAACTTGATTGGAGTCCACCTTTGGTAAATTCAGTTGATTGGACATGATTTGGAAAGGCACACACCAATCTATAAAGGTCCCACAGTTGACAGTGCATGTCAGAGCAAAAACCAAGCCATGAGGTCGAAGAAATTGTGCGTAGAGCTCCGAGACAGGATTGTGTCGAGGCACAGGTCTGGGGAAGGGTACCAAAACATTTCTGCAGCATTGAAGATCCCCAAGAACACAGTGGCCTCCATCATTCTTAAATGGAAGAAGTTTGGAACCACCAAGACTCTTCCTAGAGCTGGCCGCCCAGCCAAACTGAGCAATCGGCGGAGAAGGGCCTTGGCCAGGGAGGTGACCAAGAACCCAAAGGTCACTCTGACAGAGTTCTAGAGTTCCTCTGTGGAGATGGGAGAACCTTCTAGAAGGACAACCATCCCTACAGCACTCAGGCCTTTATTGTAGAGTGGCCAGACGGAAGCCATTCCTCAGTAAAAGGCACATGACAGCCCGCTTGGAGTTTGCAAAAAGGCACCTAAAGACTCTCAGACCATGAGAAACAAGATTCTCTGGTCTGATGAAACCAAGATTGAACTCTTTGGCCTGAATGCCAAGTATCATATCTGGAGGAAACCTGGCACCATCCCTACGGTAAATCATGGTGGTGGCAGCATCTGTGGGGATGTTTTTCAGGCGGCAGGGACTGGGAGACTAGTCAGGATCGAGGCAAAGATGAACAGAGCGCTCAGGACCTCAGACTGGGGCGAAGGTTCACCTAACACAGGGGTGTCAAACTCATTCCATGGAGGGCCTAGTGTCTGCAGGTTTTTGGTTTTTCCTTTCAATTAAGCCCTAGACAACCAGGTGTGGGGAGTTCCTTACTAATTAGTGACCTTAATTCATCAATCAAGGACAAGGGAGGAGTGAAAACCCGCAGCCACTCGGCCCTCCGTGGAATGAGTTTGACACATGTGACCTAACAGGACAACGACCCTAAGCACACAGCCAAGACAACGCAGGAGTGGCTTCGGGACAAGTCTCTGAATGTCAGTGAGTGGCCCAGTCAGAGCCCGGACTTGAATCCGATCTAACATCTCTGGAGAGACCTGAAAATAGCTGTGCAGCAACACTCCCCATCCAACCTGACAGAGCATGAGAGGATCTGCAGAGAACAAATGGGAGAAACTCCCCAAATACAGGTGTGCCAAGCTTGTAGCGTCATACCCAAGAAGACTTGATGCTGTAATTGCTGCCAAAGGTGCATCCACAAAGTACTGAGTAAAGGGTCTGAATACTTATGTAAATGTGATATTTCAGTTTTTTATTTTTAATACATTTGCAAATATTTCTAAAAACCTGTTTTTGCTTTGTCATTATGGGGTGTTGTGTGTAGATTGATGCGAAAAAAATTGATTTCATCAATTTTAGAATAAGGCTGTAACGTAACAAAATGTGGAAAAAGTCAAGGGGTTTGAATACATTCCGAAGGCACTGTACGTGTCTGTGTGTAGCAACGTGCATGCCCCGCCCACCTCAGGACTCCACTCTTCCTAGCATTTATCTCCCTGTTTTTGTGGGGTGTAAATTCACTTGTCACAAGTGATGCTGGATCGATTCATATTTAATAAGAAAACCAATGCATATTCCAATTCTTGCTTGTACAAAGCTCATTTTCCCATTGATTTTACATTCGCACAAATATCTGTTATGACCACTCAAACATGTCAGTCCCGAAAAGGAACGGCCAAATCTCATAAATAGGGGTTTTGATCTTGAGCATATGTAAACGATTTGTGCATTGGTCAATTCTAGAGAAGCCTGTTTAGATCATAAAACAGGGGGGTATCATTTTCTTAAACATAGTCTCCACCTAATGTTGAATATGCAAGAGGATTTGACAAAAACAACCATGAAATCCATGGTGAAAACTACAGAAGCTTAGGGGGGATTGTGAGGGGGCGGTACCTTTAAAAAGATGCTGGTTGGATAGAGGGTAATTTCAAGCAAATGTATTAATTTATGTTCAAGTGTATTTACAAATGAGTTATTTTCTAACATTATTATTCTATCAACGTAATTAAAAACACACAAATAGGCCATATATGGTTGAAAAATGTTACCATGGGTCGTTAAAAAAATATAATATATACAGTGAGGGAAAAAGGTATTTGATCCCCTGCTGATTTTGTATGTTTGCCCACTGACAAAGAAATGATCAGTCTATCATTTTAATTGTAGGTTTATTTGAACAATGAGAGACAGAATAACAACAAAAAAATCCAGAAAAACACATGTCAAAAATGTTATAAATTTATTTGCATTTTAATGAGGGAAATAAGTATTTGACCCCCTCTCAATCAGAAAGATTTCTGGCTCCCAGGTGTCTTTTATACAGGTAACGAGCTGAGATTAGGAGCACACTCTTAAAGGGAGTGCTCCTAATCTCAGCTTGTTACCTGTATAAAAGACACCTGTCCACAGAAGCAATCAATCAATCAGATTCCAAACTCTCCACCATGGCCAAGACCAAAGAGCTCTCCAAGGATGTCAGGGACAAGATTGTAGACCTACACAAGCCTGGAATGGGCTACAAGACCATCGCCAAGCAGCTTGGTGAGAAGGTGACAACAGTTGGTGCGATAATTCGCAAATGGAAGAAACACAAAATAACTGTCAATCTTCCTCGGCCTGAGGCTCCATGCAAATCTCACCTCGTGGAGTTGCAATGATCATGAGAACGGTGAGGAATCAGCCCTGAACTACACGGGAGGATCTTGTCAATGATCTCAAGGCAAACAATTGGTAACACACTACGCCGTGAAGGACTGAAATCTTGCAGCGCCCGCAAGGTCCCCCTGCTCAAGAAAGCACATATACAGGCCCGTCTGAAGTTTGCCAATGAACATCTGAATGATTCAGAGGAGAACTGTGTGAAAGTGTTGTGGTCAGATGAGACCAAAATCGAGCTCTTTGGCATCAACTCAGCTCGCCGTGTTTGGAGGAGGAGGAATGCTGCCTATGACCCCAAGAACACCACCCCCACTGTCAAACATGGAGGTGGAAACATTATGCTTTGGGGGTGTTTTTCTGCTAAGGGGATAGGACAACTTCACTGCATCAAAGGGACGATGGACGGGGCCATGTACTGTCAAATCTTGGGTGAGAACCTCCTTCCCTCAGCCAGGGCATTGAAAATGGGTCGTGGATGGGTATTCCAGCATGACAATGACCCAAAACACACGGCCAAGGCAACAAAGGAGTGGCTCAAGAAGAAGCACATTAAGGTCCTGGAGTGGCCTAGCCAGTCTCCAGACCTTAATCCCATAGAAAATCTGTGGAGGGAGCTGAAGGTTCGAGTTGTCAAACGTCAGCCTCGAAACCTTAATGACTTGGAGAAGATCTGCAAAGAGGAGTGGAACAAAATCGCTCCTGAGATGTGTGCAAACCTGTTGGCCAACTACAAGAAACGTCTGACCTCTGTGATTGCCAACATGGGTTTTGCCACCAAGTACTAAGTCATGTTTTGCAGAGGGGTCAAATACTTATTTCCCTCATTAAAATGCAAATCAATTTATAACATTTTTGACATGCGTTTTTCTGGATTATTTTGTTGTTATTCTGTCTCTCACTGTTCAAATAAACCTACCATTAAAATTATAGACTGATCATTTCTTTGTCAGTGGGCAAACGTACAAAATCAGCAGGGGATCAAATACTTTTTTTCCCCTCACTGTATATATATACCGTATTTTCTGCACTATAAGGCGCACTTAAAAGCCTTTAATTTTCTCAAAAAACGACAGTGCGCCTTATAATCCGGAGCGCCTTATATATGGATCAATTGGTTAATTGGTTGATCCATACTGGTTGTACACGGCACTCAAGGCGCTCTGTCAAAATGTTTCAGTATGAAAAACCAATAAAAACAATTTAATAATGAAATGTTTCAGTACGACTGGTAAACTACAAAGCCGCACCGCTTGCAGCATTACGGCTACCGTAGTCAGTAAACACCGGTACTGTGCTTACTCACAGTCCCACACCACTTGTGTGTATAAAGACCCCAAAATGGCACCTTTCAAGAGACACACTTACGACGCAGAGTTCAAGCTCAAAGCTGTCGGTCACGCAGTAGAATATGGGAATAGAGCAGCAGCGAGAGAATTCAACATGGACGGGGAATGAACTGAAAAAGTGAGCTTTACGTGTTATACGTAACTGAACAATGTTGAGTTATGCACTAATGTTTGATTTAGTGGTATCAGACTGTTTCATTTACTACGTGTTTACTGAATCAGGGAAAAGTTCCCCTCCACGTTTGGGAGAAGAGTGAGCAAGGCTGGGAGATATTGTTAATATGCACATTAACGTTTGAACAACGTTACCATGGGAGTGAACGGAGTTGTCAGAACGCTTAATAAAGTTTGACTTTATCTGACTGTTTTGTTGACATTCCCTTTAGCACAGCTCCATCTAGTGGATGCATAACGCAACCCCAGTCAAACGTTTGACTGCAGTATCTTCTATTCTATGCGCCTTATAATCCGGTGCGCCCTATATATGAAAACAGTTCTAAAATAGGCCATTCATTGAAGGTGCGCCTTATAATCCGGTGCGCCTTATAGTGCGGAAAATACGGTACACACTACCGTTCAAAAGTTTGGGTTCACTTAGAAATGTCCTTGTCGAAAGAAAAGCAATTTTTTTGTCCATTAAAATAATATCAACTTGATCAGAAATACAGTGTAGACATTGTTAATGTTGTAAATGGCTATTGTAGCTGGAAATGGCTGATTTTTAATGGAATATCTACATAGGCGTACAGAGGCCCATTATCAGCAACCATCAGTCCTGTGTTCCAATGGTTTATCATTTTAAAAGGCTAATTGATCATTAGAAAACCTTTTTGCAATTATGTTAGCACAGCTGAAAACTGTTGTGCTGATTAAAGAAGCAATAAAACTGGCCTTCTTGAGACTAGTTGAGTATCTGGAGCATCGGCAATTGTGGGTTCGATTACAGGCTCAAAATGGCCATTCTGCACAGGTACTATATGTGTTTGTGTGTGTTTATGTGCAAGCATGTGCATTTTAGTTTGGCTCCAATTAGCAAATTGAAACAGATGGTCAGTGTGTCTACGTGCATACATACAGTATGTCTACATTGCTGCGGGCTTACAGTACAGCAGTCATGTCCAAGTACCTTGAAGCCCCTGGCAGCAGCGATGTGTGCAGCGGTCCAGCCCTCACAGTTTGCCTGGTTCAGCAAGGTGCTGGATAGGATCGGGACCATGGCAGGACCAGGGCTATGGTTGTGGTCAGGGTTAGGGTCATGGTGTGTGTGATCAGGGGGAGGGTGGCAGAGGAGAAGCCGCAGAGTGTCCACGTGTCCCGAGCTAACCGCTGCGTGGAGAGCTGTGCAGCTGTCCTGTGGATCACGATCACACACACACACACACACACACACGCACACGCACACGCACACGCACACGCACACACAAAGACATAAGCCACCTGCATACTCCAAGCTGTTCCAATTCAAAATACACACAAAATTGGCAATGCGTTCCGTGAAATATTGGTTAATATGATTTCTGTAAATGTGATGTTGACAAAAATAGCCCAGTGGAGCTGCATATGTATGCAGTTGCCCTAGGGCCAGCGTGGTGGCTATTCACAGAGTGGAGTCACCAAGACATTTAGACATAGCTGTCTAAATACAGAACTAAGCAAAACACATTTGTGAATAATTGGCAACAACAATATCGGGAGTAATTAGTCATATCCCATATGGTTGCTATAGAGATACAGGAAACCTATAAGTGAAATGCTTTGAACCATGACCACAGACTTGATAAAAAAAAACTAAAAAGGTTCTGATCACTTGCTTTCTGGTCCTATGCCATGTTGTGAAGCTCCTTGTGTTGTGATGCAAATGTAAAAAGTGAATTCCCTTGGGGTTTTGAAGCGTATATATTCTAGGGACTGACTGCATGCCACGACTCGCCTATCAGACATTAAAACCCAATAGCTTTCTGTGAACTTGATTCACTGCGCAAAAATGTATAATGATCTCAGTCCTGAGTTTGACAATAAGGGACAGTTGAGGACCATCTGAAACTAGGGGAACTGTAGGACAGCAGAGGACAATAGGGCACGGTTGAGGACATCTGGGACCAGTTGGGGACATTATGGGACAAAGGGGGCAGTTGGAGACTTACGGTGGTGGATCGTGAGCGGTCTGCCCCGGCGTTGAGCAGGGCTCTGGTACAGTCCAGCCTGCCAGCACCGCTGGCCACGAACAGAGGGGTCTGTCCACCCACAGCCCTGTGATCCACATCAGCCCCACCAGACACCAGGGCCTCCACACACCTGGACATGGGACATACACACGAGAAGAGGTCAGGTTACACACATAAGGGCGGTTTCGTGGACACAGATTAAGCCTAATCCTAGACTAAATTGCATTTTTAAACTGGACTAACTGAAATGGCACTTCTCAGACATCGTTTTAAATAGTCACAGACTTTCCCTAGTCTAGATTTAAAAAATCTGATTTACAGAAGGACGATTTGAGTTAATCTAGATCTAAGTGAAGGCTTAAATTAAACCTGGCCAGAGGCATGTTTAACTTCAGATTAATGGATGTTGACCCCAAGGTTGACCGTGGCAATGGAGGAAAATGGATTACAACCAAAGAGCACCACCAAGGGCAGACAGAAGGGTGGTTATAGACAGGAGCAACCCACTGAATGATATTGATTAAATCAATTTCTGTGACCGTTTCCGTATGTACAAAGCAAATGCAGCTGACATTTGTTTGCTTGAGTCAAAGCTTTCATCTGACTCTCAGGGGAAGGCCCATCCATCCTTCCCTACAAGTACTGATCACCTTGAGGTTTTTGGCATCTGGAACCTTCCATTGTGAAACAGGAGATTTGTGTGGTATAAGTGAACCGACTGTATGCAGAATAGTCCACAAAGTCTGCAATGATATATGTGAAGTGAAAGACAATTACATCAAGTTCCCTGATGCTGCTGCCCAAGCCAACTACAAAGTAGTTATTTGAATATGCAAACTTCCCTGGAGTCATTGGCTTTATAGATGGATGTCAATAACCTCAAACAGCATGGCTGCCCAGATCCTCGCATTGAAGGTGAGGATGACCCAGATGTTCCCATGGTTGAGGCAGACAATGACAGAAATGGACAAGCCTGCAGAGGGGCTTTTGCTATGCAGCACTTCTCACAACAGATAGCTCAAGTGATTGAAGCAGAAAATACCCATGGATATTCACAAATGGAAATATCGGGACCCTGAACTGGTGCTGGTTCGAGAAGAACATTGGTACTGCTGCTGCTTCCTGTTTCTCTCCTCCTCCTTCATAACCAACTCAACATGAAGGATTTGCATTGTCATATCATGCTCCTCTTTTAAATTGAATTGATTTGGGTAACAGACATACACAACCAAAAGGAACAATGTGGACCCAGAGGATATCACTTAAAAGTATTAATTAAAACACTTGTTTCCAAAGTGGTCCTCTATGGTAAAAAAAACGATAACACATATAATTAATAAAAAGAAGACAACATTTCTAACAACCATAAATACATTCATTTATATTGACATCCTAGAAAGTGCCACTTTTCATTGCACTTTTCCCTAACCTTAAAAATCAACCATATACATTTCACATTTCAACCTTAAAAAACGATCTATTCATTGCACATCATACCTATCATTCACATAAATACACCTGACCAGCAGTAGGGGGCAGCGGGGCAGCGGAATTGGTTCTCTTAGTTAGACAACCTTGTCCAAATGAAAAGCTTTTTAAAGCCATTTCTACATTTTCCACTCGTTACCTGTATTAATGGCACCTGTTTGAACTTGTTATCAGTATAAAAGACACCTGTCCACAACATCAAACAGTCACACTCCAAACTCCACTATGGCCAAGACCAAAGAGCTGTCAAAGGACACCAGAAACAAAATTGTAGACCTGCACCAGGCTGGGAAGACTGAATCTGCAATAGGTAAGCAGCTTGGTTTGAAGAAATCAACTGTGGGAGCAATTATTAGGAAATGGAAGACATACAAGACCACTGATAATCTCCCTCGATCTGGGGCTCCACGCAAGATCTCACCCCGTGTGGTCAAAATGATCACAAGAACGGTGAGCAAAAATCCCATATCCACACGGGGGGACCTAGTGAATGACCTGCAGAGAGCTGGGACCAAAGTAACAAAGCCTACCATCAGTAACACACTACGCCGCCAGGGACTCAAATCCTGCAGTGCCAGACGTGTCCCCCTGCTTAAGCCAGTACATGTCCAGGCCCGTCTGAAGTTTGCTAGAGTGCATTTGGATGATCCAGAAGAGGATTGGGAGAATGTCATATGGTCAGATGAAACAAAAATATAACTTTTTGGTAAAAACTCAACTCGTCGTGTTTGGAGGACAAAGAATGCTGAGTTGCATCCAAAGAACACCATACCTACTGTGAAGCATGGGGGTGGAAACATCATGCTTTGGGGCTGTTTTTCTGCAAAGGGACCAGGACGACTGATCCGTGTAAAGGAAAGAATGAATGGGGCCATGTATCGTGAGATTTTGAGTGAAAACCTCCTTCCATCAGCAAGGGCATTGAAGATGAAACGTGGCTGGGTCTTTCAGCATGACAATGATCCCAAACACACCGCCCGGGCAAGGAAGGAGTGGCTTCGTAAGAAGCATTTCAAGGTCCTGGAGTGGCCTAGCCAGTCTCCAGATCTCAACCCCATAGACAATCTTTGGAGGGAGTTGAAAGTCCGTGTTGCCCAGCGACAGCCCCAAAACATCACTGCTCTAGAGGAGATCTGCATGGAGGAATGGGCCAAAATACCAGCAACAGTGTGTGAAAACCTTGTGAAGACTTACAGAAAACATTTGACCTGTGTCATTGCCAACAAAGGGTATATAACAAAGTATTGAGAAACTTTTGTTATTGACCAAATACTTATTTTCCACCATAATTTGCAAATAAATTCATAAAAAATCCTACAATGTGATTTTCAGGAAAAAAAAATCTCATTTTGTCTGTCATAGTTGACGTGTACCTATGATGGAAATTACAGGCCTCTCTCATCTTTTTAAGTGGGAGAACTTGCACAATTGGTGTCTGACTAAATACTTTTTTTCCCCACTGTATATCCCGGGACACGATCCTTTATGAAGTCAAACATATGATTGAGTTTAAGTTGGTCCACTGTGGACTCCAAAGGCAACAAGTCCACCTCCCAGAACTCCTGTACCCACATGTGGGTTCTAGGGGGGACATTCAGCATATACAGTGAGGGGGGAAAAAGTATTTGATCCCCTGCTGATTTTGTACGTTTGCCCACTGACAAAGACATGATCAGTCTATAATTTTAAAGGTAGGTTTATTTGAACAGTGAGAGACAGAATAACAACAAAATCCAGAAAAACGCATGTCAAAAAATGTTAAATTGATTTGCATTTTAATGAGGGAAATAAGTATTTGACCCCCTCTCAATCAGAAAGATTTCTGGCTCCCAGGTGTCTTTTATACAGGTAACGAGCTGAGATTAGGAGCACACTCTTAAAGGGAGTGCTCCTAATCTCAGCTTGTTACCTTTATAAAAGACACCTGTTCACAGAAGCAATCAATCAATCAATTCCAAACTCTCCACCATGGCCAAGACCAAAGAGCTCTCCAGGGATGTCAGGGACAAGATTGTAGACCTACACAAGGCTGGAATGGGCTACAAGACCATCGCCAAGCAGCTTGGTGAGAAGGTGAAAAAAGTTGGTGCGATTATTCGCAAATGGAAGAAACACAAAATAACTGTCAATCTTCCTCGGCCTGGGGCTCCATGCAAGATCTCACCTCGTGGAGTTGCAATGATCATGAGAACGGTGAGGAATCAGCCCAGAACTACACAGGAGGATCACCAAGAAAACAATTGGTAACACACTACGCCGTGAAGGACTGAAATCCTGCAGTGCCCGCAAGGTCCCCCTGCTCAAGAAAGCACATATACAGGCCCGTCTAAAGTTTGCCAATGAACATCTGAATGATTCAGAGGAGAACTGGGTGAAAGTGTTGTGGTCAGATGAAACTAAAATCAAGCTCTTTGGCATCAACTCAACTCGCCGTGTATGGAGGAGAAGGAATGCTGCCTATGACCCCAAGAACACCATCCCCACTGTCAAACATGGAGGTGGAAACATTATGCTTTGGGGGTGTTTTTCTGCTAAGGGGACAGGACAACTTCACCGCATCAAAGGGACGATGGACGGGTCCATGTACCATCAAATCTTGGGTAAGAACCTCCTTCCCTCAGCCAGGGCATTGAAAATGGGTCGTGGATGGGTATTCCAGCATGACAATGACCCAAAACACACGGCCAAGGCAACAAAGGAGTGGCTCAAGAAGAAGCACATTAAGGTCCTGGAGGGGCCTAGCCAGTCTCAAGACCTTAATCCCATAGAAAATCTGTGGAGGGAGCTGAAGGTTCGAGTTGCCAAACGTCAGCCTCGAAACCTTAATGACTTGGAGAAGATCTGCAAAGAGGAGTGGGACAAAATCCCTCCCGAGATGTGTGCAAACCTGGTGGCCAACTACAAGAAATGTCTGACCTCTGTGATTGCCAAAAAGGGTTTTGCCACCAAGTACTACGTCATGTTTTGCAGAGGGGTCAAATACTTATTTCCCTCATTAAAATGAAAATCAATTTATCATTTTTGACATGCGTTTTTCTGGATTTTGTTGTTGTTATTCTGTCTCTCACTGTTCAAATAAACCTACCATTAAAATTATAGACTGATCATTTCTTTGTCAGTGGGCAAACGTACAAAATCAGCAGGGGATCAAATACTTTTTTCCCTCACTGTACCTGATAACATTATTTTGCATGACCTGCATTCTCTTTTTCAGCTTTTTTGATAGTCCACTATACCAAGCAGAGCAGGCATAATCAAAATGACACTGAATCAAGGTTGAGACAAGCAGTTTCTTACATTTTAGTCATTAATTTTTTCACACTTCTTAACTTTAATGTTAAAATATATATCTAGTTACGATATAAACATTTCATTTTGTTCGCCATCCCTGCGGTACTCCAAAGGATATTTCTTTGGCCTCTGACAGAGCATCACCAACATTGCACACTTGTGTTCTGTTGGTCAGATAAGACCTAAACTAATTCACTGCTACATAATTTAGACCCATGCATTTCAGTTTCATCAGGAGAATATCATGGTCCAGTGTCAAAAGCTTTCTGCAAGTCTAACATTACCATCCCTGTATAGTTCCCCTTCTCACGTTCCTGCTTGATGTGGTCAAAAAGGCAAGTATATTTTAAATACATTAGTTTGCGCTCATGAAATTCCATGGCCAGTTTCTCATGCATGCTCAGCCTCTTTGTCTTTGTCGTCTGGCCCGGGTTAGTGACATAATCTTCCCTCCTGCCTGCTGCAGATGTTGCGGGCTGACCTTCATCCTGTCTTATCCCCTCCAAGCTATGGTTATCATCTGCCTCTAGAAAAGTATTATATTACTGCATTAGAGAACATTATTTCTTCAAGAGTTGAGTTCATTACATACTTTTTATTATGGGAGTGCAAGAGATGACTGACAACATTACATATTCCCTGCAATCCGGGGAGGCACATGTTGAGTGAATGTGTCCTACCAAATGAGGATTGGAACGGTCCCCTATCTGAACTGTCTAAATGGTCATCATCGGGGATACCTTCCAGGGGTTGCTGGGTATCAATGATTCCGGTCAACAAATCCCCCAGCTCATCTGTCTCTGGTATTACCAGTCTTGATACTCTCCCTACAAGCAACAGCATTTGTCTTCTTTAAGTAGATTATGTTTTCCACAGGACCTTAGAAAGACAAGACAATATGGAAATGTTATTAGTAATTATGCATGATATTGTTTGTGTTACATTTCTGTCACACAAATACATTTAAGCCCCACTGTGTTGTGTTACACAAGAAAACTAAATTTCAAAGTGACTCTAATTTGTAAAAGTGGTCCATTAATAAATACAGTATCTTACCTGAAGTTGTTGTAACGTCCTTTTGTTTACGTTTTCATTTGAGTTGAATTCATTACAAATGGTAGTCGAGGCGTTCTTTTTCTTGTTTTCTGTTGATGAATCATGCCGTTTGTTCTCGATAATTGGGTGGTTTGACAGAATTCGCTTCAAGAGGGTTTTTTCAAAGTCACTGAAATTCTTTGAACGTTTTCTTTTACCTCCGTCCATTGTTTGGTTTAGGTGACTTGCTCCAATTCCACACAATGCTTATGTATTAGTGTCCCATCCCTGGTTTCTGAAGCGTCCTCAGGTCAGCACCAAGTGCACATCGTTAATTTAATTAGGCTTCAAAGATGAACTGGTTATTCCTTACCTTACTCTGGGACACCCTAGCCTAGAAATCATTTTTGTATCATTTTTTAAAATCTGGATTAATTTAAGTAGAATTATCCTAGTCCTGATTTAAATTCAACTCTGTCCGGGAAACCACCCCCCATAGAGGTAGTGAAACTCTGTGAAACTTAAAAGTTATGGTAACATCTCTGTGCTGTCAAACGGTCACCCTTTCTCTGTGTTGTAAGAGCAGACATACAATACTGCTCTGAGGAAGTTTAGCTGGCCACTGAAGGTAAGTGTGTGTGTGTGTGTGTGTGTGTGTGTGTGTGTGTGTGTGTGTGTGTGTGTGTGTGTGTGTGTTAGCCCTGGCCAGCTGGTTAATGTTCATTGTTGTAATATCTGATCACAGTAGTATTAATAGTGGGGATAGCCGATCGGCACGCTGACAGTCACTCACACAATGGTGTTTCACTGTCTCAAAAGGTTTATTGTAGCACTGGTAATATACATTCCAGTGGAGGCTGGTAGGAGGAGTTATAGGAGGACGGGCTCATTGTAATGGCTAAAATGGAATAAATGGAACGGAGTCAAGCATGTGGTTTCCATATGTTTGATACCGTTCCATTTATTCCATTCCAGCCATTACAATGATCCCGTCCTCCTATCCCGCCTCCTACCAGCCTCCAGTATGAAAAGGTATGCACTCACTAACTGTAAGTCGCTCTGGATAAGAGTGCCTGCTAAATGACTAAAATGTAAATGTACACCAACCTGTGGTGTCCGTGTGCGGCGGCAAAGTGTAAAGGCGTAAATCCATTTTCATCAGAAACATCAGCAGACACCCCTGAAGTCAGCAGTAGCTTCACACAGTCTGAGAGTGGGAGAGAGGGAGAGAGGAATAACCATTGGTTTCTCAGTTCTCTGTCCTTTCCTTTAAATGAAACAGGTTTTACTTGTCTCTCTCTGTACATTAGCACTGTTTATGGATCAATAATCATTGAATGACAGAACACTATCAAACGGGACAGAAAGGCTTCAAATCTTGCAATAGGTATTGTTTGTGTGTGTCTAATTCCCTAAGAGTGGAACAGCAGGGGCTTTCTCTGAGACACTTGAGTGAGCAGGCATCTCTGTCCCTCGAGGCCACAATTCCCATGTCTAACTACAGTAAGTCTGTGCTACATGTCAACTATAATAACTGTATTGACTACAATGAATCAATGGATTTTAATTGAATATTTTCAGGTGTGTATCATATATATTTTTGTATTCATTTTTTTGTTGTTGCACTGACTCTATGCACACTCACTAGACTACCCATACTCCACTGACACACACACACACACACACTACATACGCACAATCATGCATATTGACGTCACACACACAGACACACTTTCGCATACACTGCTGCTATGTGTTTATTATTTATCCTGATTGCCTAGTCACTTTTACCTCTACCTACATGTACATACTGTATTACCTCAACTACCTCGTACCCCTGCGCATTGACTCGGTACTGGTACTCCTTGTATATAGCCTCGTTATTGTTATTTTATTGTGTTACTATTGTTGTTTTTTTAGCAAATATTTGTCTTACTTTTTAACTCTGCATTGTTGGGAATGGGCTCGTAAGTAAGCATTTCATGGTAAAGTCTACCCCTGTTGTATTCGGCGCATGTGACCAATAACATTTGGTGACTGTACCTGTGTGTCCGTTTTGAGCAGCAGAAAACAAGGCAGAGGTTGGGTGGTCTTCAAGGTGACTAATATTATCCGTTGGATCTTGGTTAAGCAGCATTGACAATAAAGTGACATTTCCCTGGGAAGCAGCTTGGAGGAGCAGGGGGCGCCCGTCGTCCAGGGCAACGGGCCCACCGCAGGTTAGCGAGGGGACTATGGAGGGACACCAGCCTAATGGGAGTTAAAGGGGACACAAGGTTTAACATGGCAGGGAAGCTGTGATAAAGAGGAGCTGGAGAAAGAGGGGGAGGGACAACACCTGAGTTCCACAACAAAGACTAGTCTAGTTATAGCTCAAAAGAGAAAGCATCAACCTATTGATAATGGAGTGAATTTAAAGAGATCGTTCACTTTGCTACATATCACCTAGTAAGCAACTACATAGAGTAAGTTGCCTTTGAGAACAGGTGGACAAGTCATGGAACCCAGGTGCAAGTGTAGAATAGAGGGCATGATGTCTTCTCAACCAGGTGACCGCCCAATCATCCATCCATCCATCCACACATACAATCACACTCACCCATTCACCTGTGTATTTAATGTCAATCAGCACACCAACCTCATCCATGCACAAACCATTTAGTATGTTACCAACACTGTTACTTAGCAGGATGTGTGTGAGCAAAGAAAGTCAACATAAAGAAGAAACTATAACACGATTCAGTAAAGGACAAGAAGAAAGAATAAAAGCCAATAGCCTACTTTTAATTTGCAACTAAAAAGCATAGGCCTAATATTATTCAGCCCTAATCTATTGTGCTGTAAAATGCTAAACTCTGCTCTATAGATGGGGTGGGAGGGAAAGGGAAGGCCGTTGTTAGCTACAACGCTACAAAGGGACGCCGTGGGTTATTTGGCACTTCTCGGGACAAACAGGTTAAAAGTGTGCAGTTTGGAGAAAAGAGAGCTGAAGACCTTTAGAGCACACCCTTGTCTGATAGACTGAAAAGAAAAGGAGGAGGAAGTATATCAGCATTCACCGTTTCCAAGACGTCGGACTAATTACTGTTTTGGGATACTGGAGAAACAGACTGCTACTGGTGACATTACATCTGGTGGTTAGTTTGGTCTTTTGAGTCCAAAATAAAATCTGTTTCACTGCTGTGGAGTAAGACGTAGTATAGTAATAGTACAGTCGTAGTATAGTCTTAATAGAAGTGTGTTTTAGCCGAAAAGTATTGTAGGAAATGATACAATTTCCTCAACATATTGAAACATTGAGACAAATTTGACTTGAATAAACTAAACAACTTTGGGACTGGGACTCAGCGAAACTGTGACTCAGTGATCTGACAACGTGACCATTAACCTAAAAAGCTAATATATCACTTCATGAAGTAATGTGGGGAATAGAATACTGCAAATGTCAAAAGAAAACAGTAAAATCAGTAGTAAAAACTAACGAGCACATTACAAGTTAGTTTCAGTCAGTGTAGTTCAAAACACTTGTCTCACATTGACATAAAATCTAAAAGACAAAAACAGGACTTGCATCATGCAACTTCTCTACTTGATTGCTTGAAAATTGTAGAAAACATTTTTTCAACCAATTGCGACAATAAACATATGTTGCAATATAAACAAGAAGTAGTAGTTTAAGCATAACAGCATGAACATTCATAGCACTGTAAACATACATATAATAAGTACATCAAAACAGAGTGCAGGAGGGGAAATGGAATGGCAGTGGTCAGTGGGAGGGGTTAGTGAAGGGAAAACAGGAAATGTGCAGAGAGGGGGGTGATGAAGAGGAAGAAGGGTCAAGGGTCACAGGCAGCATGCTAGTGGACAATGAAGGGGATGAAAGGAGAGAGCAGCCTCTGGCATCAGCTTCAGAGAGGAGAGGGTTACTCATTAGGAACCCTACACACCCTATTTGAACAGGGAAAACTAGCCTCAAAACCTCATTGCCTCAAAAAACACTGGAGTAACGCTCCTAGTTCCTACAGCCTGAGCTAGCTAGCCTAGCATCTGACCCTTTATCCAGGCACATGATATTAGCCTGCCACTGGTCTGTTCACAGCTTCCTAGCTAGGGGATAACGTGTCAGAATAGGTCTATGGAGAAGCAGGGAGACGACAGGCTCCTCCTGAAGGAGGGGGAAGAGAATTAAGTATGCGTACAGAGAGATCAGGTCTCAAGCAATGGCTTAGGCCCAGGAGGGACAGTGTCACTGCACCAAAGAGCAAGAGCTAAACTTGACTGACCCTGCTCTGTTGTGTTCTCCTCTGGACTCCTGTGGTTAAAGCAGGTTCCCTCTATCCCGAACACTACGCTAAGCTAGGCTAACCTAGCATTGGAAAGATAGTTGGAGCGGAGAGGTAGAGGCAGTAGGGGGAGAGCGGTAGGGGGAGCGTGGTGCCCCTTTACCTGATGCTGTTGCCAGGGGGCTGCCTGGGGCACGGGGGCTACGGGATGGAACACTAGCGGAGGAGGAGGGGTTTATGGAGGAGGGGCTACTGACAGTGATGGCAGTGCTGGTGGGGGGGCACTCTGCACATGCGGCCTGGTGCGGCCCCCTCACGGGGGGGCAGGCACCCACCTGAGATGCCGTCAGGGCTGGGACCAGGTCCAGGGCGGGTTTGGGCGGCAGCTGGGGCGTGGCGGGTTTTAACCCCGCCCCGGGGGAGCGGCTGCCGTCCCCCACCACTTTGATGGGTGGGTGGGGAGGGGATGGGGTCTGGGAGAGGCCCGGCTTTTTGGGCGGGATGGGGGGCGGGTTGCCCCGGTCGATCCTGGCCACGGTGGGGGACTTGAGGCCGATGGGGTGGCCCAGGCGGCCGGGGAAGGGGCCCCCCTCCGAGGTGGAGTGGGGCAGGCCGGGACGGAGGGCGCTGGGGCCCCCTGCTGGGGGGCTGGTGAAACGCGAGAGGACCTGCGTGACGGTGTGGCGCGCCTGCTGCTTGGCGGCAAAATTGTCGCGGTTGGTGGGGGAGAGGTCGCGGGACGGCGGGCTGCTCTGGGAGGCCGTGCCATTTTGGTCTTGCTCCTGGAACTTGTAGCGGGCAGCCTGGACGCGAGGGCTCACCCCCGTGGGCAGGGCAGGGGTGGGGGCAGGGGAGTGAAGTCCCCCGTGGGGCGTCTGGCCCTCTGCTCCGTTCTCCCCCGTTTGATGAAGTCCTCCTGAGCTACTGTGGACCAGCCCCCGGCCTGTGCTGGGCGTCTTAGGCAGGCTGAGGCCCGCGTAGTTGGTGGGAGTGGGTTTGACAGGGATGGTGAAGGGGCTCGGCTTCTTCTGCCCCTCGGCCTCTGGAGGGGGCAGGTCCGTTTGGCAGGAGGCCGTTCGGGAGCTGACGGGGTCTGTGGCCACGGCAACAGAGGCTGTAGGCTTGGGTTGTGGCATGTTCGTGGCAGCGGTGGGATCCACAGCAGCAGCAGCCGGTTGGGCTGAGACCATTTTATCATCCTTACCGTCTTCAACATCTTTACCGTCCCGTTCAGTCCTGAGCTGCTCTACCACCCGGCGCAGGCTCAGGCTCTCGGTCTCCTCTCGGCCCAGCCTGGCGCGCAGCTGCTCACGCTCTGTGTCCAGCTCTGACAGTTGCTTCTCCATCTTGGCCTCCATCTGGTGTCCGCGCTGCTTCTCTGCCGTCAGCTCCTCCTGTAGCCGCCCGGCCGAGCGGCCCTCCTTGTCCAGCCGGGCAGAGATCTCGTCGAAGCGCTGCGACTCCTCCACCACGCGCGTGGCCAGCTGCTTGCACTCCCTCACCAGCATCATCACGATGTGCTTGTTCTTCTCCCGCTCGTCCTTCAGCTGGGCGGTTAGTTTACGGTGCTCCTGCTCCAGACTCTGTAGTTGTAGTTTCTCCATCTGCAGCTGAGAGACAGAGACCACAAGCCAGTCAGGGGAGATGTTGTTTAGAAAACACACACATACTGTATGCCAGACACACAGACAGAGAAACAGAACGACACACCGCTATCCCAAACACAAATTATCTCAAAAATCAAAAGAAATCACACACATTATCTGCACACATTCACACAACTGCGTCAGAACCTACACATACGGTCAGATCACACCTACACCAAACATCACAGATATCAAGCACACATATCTACCACCCACATCTGGTATATCCTTTACAACACATACACTGAGTAAAGCAAACATTAGGAACACCTTCCTAACATTGAGTTGCACCCTCCCCTTCTGCCCTCAGAAAAGCCTCAATTCGTCGGGGCATGGACTCTACAAGGTGTCGAAAGCATTCCACAGGGATGCTGGCCCATGTTGCCTCCAATGCTTCCCACAGTTGTGTCAAGTTGGCTGGATGTCCTTTGGGTGGTAAACCATTCTTGAGACACACGGGAAACTGTTGAGTGTGAAAAACCAGCAGCGTTGGCACCTACTACCATACCCTGTTTAAAGGCACTTAAATCTTTTGTCTTGTCGATTCACCCTCTGAATGGCACACATACACAATCCATGTCTCAATTGTCTCAAGGCTTAAAAGTCCTTCTTTATCCTGTCTCCTCCCCTTCATCTACACTGATTGAAGTGGATTTAACAAGTGACATCAATAAGGGATCATAGCTTTCACCTGGATTCACCTGGTCAGTCTATGTCATGGAAAGAGCAGGTGTTGTTTTGTAGACTCAGTGTACATCATGTCACACTCACGCCCCCACATGACATACAGTAGATCTATAGCACATCACATATACCACGTAGGCCCTGTGTCACACACATATCATACATCACCTTAATGTTAATCCATCATACAAGCATGCACACACATTCACTTTTCTCCAGTCCCTCCCTACTCACACATGAGAACCTCCCTCAATCACGCCCAGAGCTGAGAGCTCAGCTCACCAACACATTGAAATCAATCTGCTCACTTTATGAACTGAAGAAGTGCTCTCTAGGCTCCTCATGTTTGTTAAAACTCTGTTCGCATTAAATCTAGTTCCTGGTCTGATAACCAAAGACTTGAAACACTACAATGGAATTAAGACGATCTTGGAGAGCTACAAACCTTTCCGGAAACACCCCTTGACAATAATTGCAAGCTGACAGTGTATGTTCAAAAGGACAAGGTGGCAGTGATCAATAAACTAAACAACAAGGAGGAACATTTCTCCGCTCCATGTTCATACAACAGGGGAAAATAGCCATGTTTAAATTACCTAAGTATTGTCGGTCTCTCCCTAAAAGAGCACAGAATACAAAACAGACCCATTTGAATTCAGCAATAACAGTCCTCCATTTCAGAATATTGATTGAATCATAAGTCAGAAAGCAAAAGACCTCATTTACACAGAAACAGTCAATATGAAAAATACCATACAGACACACACACACACACACACACACACACACACACAAAGAAGCAGTTATTGGAAGAACTGCGCCCACACAGACAAAATGGTCGATGGAATCTAACATTTCAAACATCTGATTGAATTTCGATGACTTGTCAACCCCGGGCGACTATATCTGGAGCGTGGCTGCTATTGTTAGCTGTGCGTTGGCAGCGAGGGTACAGGCTTAGCTGGGCTTTCCGAGCGATTGCCTGCCCCGCTGCTCTAACGAGCCCAAACAATGAGGCTGATCTCCACTATGCCTGCCTGCTGCCCACCCCCTCCCAAACACCATCCCTTGTAATCCTCACTGGAACGAACACATATCATCTCGGAACTGATCAACGGAGTCACTGTTATGTCACTCCTATGAAGCTGAATAGCAACAGAATGACATCCAATTGAAATGAAGCACTTCCCAGTTCCAACTATACCATCTGTACTCTGGTGAGGTCTGTTGACATGAGCAAACACTCATTTCTCCCCTTTAGGATTGTGTCTTGTTAGAGTAGTCTATATTCTCCCTAAAGGACCATTTGATTTGCTTGTATTGTCCTCACCGGCATCACGTGCCACTTCATGTATTGGACCCTGCCCTGTTCCTAATGACTCATTCATAATGCATTATGACAGTCCACAGCCTTACACTCTGCATGGCAGGTAAGCTGTGTGTTACATACAGGGGAATGGCAGCAGGCCTTTCAGCTGGCTTTAAAACCCATGAATATTTCAAGAAGCTTACTCACTTACTCAGAGAAACATGACATTGTATGGGGTCGGCATAAAGATAGTATAGGATAAAAAAAAAAAAAAAAATATGTCTTTGTTTATGTTATAGTATGTTATTATTCACAGACCAGCGATAATGATTTGTTTGGTGTTCTCGTTGTTGTCATGTTCTGGTGAGTGGCGGATGTAACAGCTAGCTACAACCATGCAATCTTTTGGCCTGTCACCATAACAAAGGCAGAACGTTGGGGGAGGTGGTTTATTCCAGGAGTGGATGGGAGGGGAGGGAGGAATCGGGTGGGGGGGGGGGGAATGAGCCAAGAGCTTTTAGTGTTTTAGACTCCGTGCTGTGCTGCTGTAGTGACACTGAGTCAAAATGGAGCGGTTGCAGGTTTCATTGTGTCTCAATGGCTAAACACAAACAGCAGGGTCATGTTGAGTAGGGCACACCGTAGCAAAACGTTTTGCAACGGAATTAGCTAGTATGGAACAGGATCCTCTAAATACTCCTCAATCACCTCCCCCCTTCTTCCATTCTCTCCTCATCATCCCCTGGCTGCTGTCCAGTCTTGGCCTGGCTGGCTCTGTGTCTCACTGCTTATCTGGAGCACACAGCACAGCGCTGGCTAACAGAGGTGTCTCTGCGGCCACACAAGCCCGGTTGGAGAGAGTCTCGGTCTCTGCTGGCTCTGACTGGTGTAAGGGTTCAGGAGCAGGACAAGGAAAACCGTTTTCTCACACACACACACACCCCACCCTCCTCCCAGGCAAGCACCATTCCACACAAACCAACGTTCTAACTATCTAACCATAGAAAATGATACACCGCCACACACACACACACCATCCCCCTCATACTCCCACACCATCCTCCTCACACTCACCCTGCCAACCTCCCGTACATACACCCTCATGCTCACCCACTCCATCCCTCACCCACTACCTCTGGTGGAATAGCACACAGAGAGGGAGAGACAGAACACATCTGGCCATGGTGGAGTTAAATCACAGACAGATAGTCCTATATTGACCAGGGACAGAGAAGAGCTACAGCAGATACATACACTTGCTCTCTTATATACACACATTCACACATTTGACATTAACCAAATATGGCAAAGCAACTTCAAATGCATCTCGAACACACACACACACACACAAACCCGACAGACATGGTTATCATATTGTTATATCATACCATAGTATTGTCTACACATAGCCTCCCATTCCCTACCCTTTTTTGCCTGCTCTCAGCAGCATCCAGCTCTGCTGACATCCTCTCCTGCATCTTCCTGCAGTGGGCCATGACAGCCTCCAGGACTGCGATGGGGCTGGAGCCCACCGGCCGGCGCTCCTTGTCCCCCCCAGGGACACACTCAAAGTCCCTCTGCAGGGCTAGGAAGGGGTCGGTCAGACTGAAGTGGCCGTAGCGCTCCTGGAGGAACACCTCCTTCCGCCGCGCCTACAGAGAAATAGAGAAAGACAGAGGGTTACGTTTAATAAGTCTCTGACCAAGAGTGATGTTCATATACACACACACATACAGAGATAGCGAGAGAGAGATACACAGAACCAGATAGCGGAATCACAGAATTCCATCAGTCTATGACCATTTGATTTGTATAACCAATTGATTCTTAAAAGCAAAGTGCATTAGGTAGGTATCCTTTTGACGATTACTATACGAGTTGATTGATCAGCATGTCTGTGGTACTAAGTGTTACTAATTGTCTGCACACGTAGTATCTCTACAAGTGAAGAACTGGCCAGCCCTGCTCTAGACCCATATACACTACCAGTCAGAAGTTTGGACACACCTACTCATTCAAGGGTTTTTCTTTATTTTTACATTGTAGAATAATAGTGAAGACATCAAAACTATGAAATAACACATATGGGATCATGTAGTAACCAAAAAAGTGTTAAACAAATGAAAAATATATTTTATATTTGAGATTCTTCAAATAGCCACCCTTTGCCTTGATGACAGCTTTGCAAACTCTTGGCATTCTCTCAACCAGCTTCACCTGGAATGCTTTTCCAACAGTCTTGAAGGAGTTCCCACATATGCTGAGCACTTGTTGGCTGCTTTTCCTTCACTCCGCCGTCCGACTCATCCCAAACCATCTCAATTGGGTTGAGGTCAGGGGATTGTGGAGGCCAGGTCATCTGATGCAGTACTCCATCACTCTTCTTCTTGATAAAATAGCCCTTACACAGCCTGGAGGTGTGTTGGGTCATTGTCCTGTTGAAAAACAAATGATAGTCCCACTAAGCCCAAACCAGATGGGATATCGCTGCAGAATGCTGTGGTAGCCATGCTGGTTAAGTGTGCCTTGATTTCTAAATAAATCACAGACAGTGTCACAGGCAAAGCACCCCCACACCATAACCCCTCCTCCTCTATGCTTTACGGTGGGAACAACATATGCAGAGATCATCCGTTCACCTACACCGCGTCTCACAAAGACACGGCGGTTTGAACCAAAAATCTCAAATTTGGACAACAGACCAAAAGACAGATTTCCACCGGTCTAAATGTCCATTGCTCGTGTTTCTTGGCCCAGGCAAGACTCTTCTTCTTATTGGTGTCCTTTAGTAGTAGTTTCTTTGCAGCAATTCGACCATGAAGGCCTGATTCACACAGTCTCCTCTGAACAGTTGATGTTGAGATGTGTCTGTTACTTGAACTCTGTGAAGCATTTATTTGGGCTGCAATTTCTGAGGCTGGTAACTCTAATGAACTTATCCTCTGCAGCAGAGGTAACTCTGGGTCTTCCATTCCTGTGGCAGTCCTCATGCAAGCCAGTTTCATCATAGCGCTTGATAGTTTTTTGCGACTGCACTTGAAGAAACTTTCAAAGTTCTTGAACTTTTCCGTATTGACTGACCTTAATGTCTTAAAGTAATGATGGACTGTCGTTTCTCTTTGTTTATTTGAGCTGTTCTTGCCATAATATGGACTTGGTCTATTACCAAATAGGGCCATCTTCTGTATACCCCCCCTACCTTGTCACAAAACAACTGATAGGCTCAAACGCGTTAAGAAAGAAAGAAATTCCACAAACTAACTTTTAAGAAGGCATACCTGTTAATTGAAATGCATTCCAGGTGACTACCTCATGAAGCTGGTTGAGAGAATGCCAAGAGTGTGCAAAGCTGTCATCAAGGCAAAGGGTGGCTATTTGAAGAATCTCAAATACAAAATATATTTTGATCTGTTTAACACTTATTTGGTTACTACATGATTCCATGTGTGTTATTTCATAGTTTTGATGTTTTCACTATTATTCTACAATGTAAAAAATAAAGAAAAACCCTTGAATGAGTAGGTGTGTCCAAACCTTTGACTGGTAGTGTACATGTTATTGATGGGACCCAGTCTCAGCTCAGCCCCTTCACTTGCACTCAGGCCAGCCTTAGCTCAGCCCAGCTCTGCGGGTCGTGGGAAAGTCCAGACGGTCATGCTCTGCCCACTGTGCCCTCTCTGGCGTGGGCCAATTCCTACGCTCCACTCTCCTGTCCAACCACTCACTGCTACAGGAGCCATGATGTCTGGTGTTAGATTACATGGGGAGATGAGGGGAAGGGTAAATGCTGGGTTTAATCTGTTAGTAATATCCTGGTGGTTGTAACAGTGAGATGGGCAGATAGATAAGACAATGGGCAGACAGGTGCCTGGGAATCTACCCCCAGTTCTTAAGTACTTTTTAATGCCCCAGTATGATTTGGAATCAGGCAAGAGTCTTTATTAGACATAAGAGCACCGGTGGGAGAATTTGGGGCACGCTATGAGTAAGAGTCAGCTAGCCAATGTAGCTACCCTAAGCTACTGTAGCCATTATTATCTAGGCCTTCGGGCAACTGTGGACCCCATTGACCACGTAATAATTGAGCTCACGAGCCAGTGACCAAGGATCACAGACCATTAACCACTTCAAACCAAACCACTGGTTAAGGAACCAATGGTCAAACGCAGACTGTTATAAGGATTATTCACTACTGTACATACTGGAGAGAAGCTGAAACCCTACATTCATTCATTGTTCAGAGGAAAAGGGGATCTCCCTTAGGCTAGGGCATGAAGCTACATTTCCAATGGTACAGTGCTACAGTCACAGTGTTCAATGTTCAGGACATTAAGTTCTGTGTGCCTGTTCTGTGTGCACAAGGATAGAGGAATCATTTATGACAGTTGGTCTTGAAATTAAGCAGAAGGCGAGTGAGAGTGAGTGAGAGCGAGAGGTGAGAGAACAGACACAGAACGTGTTCCTGGGGGGTGGCTAGCTACTGTGCTCTTGTGGCTGATGCTTCGCCAAAGAAGGAGATGAAATTCACAGAATGCACACACGCATTAATAGGAATAATTTGAACACACATAAACAGCCTTGCTCACATGCACGCACGAGCACATGCGCACACACACACAGGGTAGGAGCAGGGCAGAGATTGATGGCGATCCCCAAACATTCAGAGGTAGCTCCCATTACTCTGACCGTTGACTGTGAAAATAACACAGAAAGGGAGAGAGAGAGAAACAGAGAGAGAAAGAAAGAGACAGTATGGATGAGAGAGGGGTAAGAAAGAAAGAGGGGAGAGAGAGAGCAAGAGAGAGCGTTGGGTGTGGGACATTGAAGATAAGTGTGTGTGTGTGTATGAGGCTGCATTTACAAAGGCATCCCAATTCAGATCTTTTGCATATCAGATACCCATCTGATATTTTCCCTAATGTGTAATCAAGTATGGATGTAGGGGGTGCAGTGGGGTCACAGCCATCTGGACTGCTCCACTGGGCTTTCGCAAATCTCATCCCTAATTCCAGGGGATCTACATACACAGACCCCCGCCTCTCACACACATGCACACACACGCTCCACTCATGCGCACAGACACACACACACAGAAGTTTAGACTGTCTCAACATAGGGTTATTAGGAGACTGACTTACGGTTGGGCGATTTGATATTTTCATAAATGTCTGCATTTCCTGCGCTCATTTGAGATCATTTCCACACTGCCACGTAGGGCTCACGATATGGGCAAACGATCTAGGCCTTATTTTTAACCAAACCTTGCAATTGCGATTTGACTTGTGGATAAGAGCGTCTGCTAAATGACTAAATTTAGAGCAAAACACTTGGGTGAACTGTTGGAATCATGGAAATAGAATGATTCTTCTAATTCTATAGTTAGAATATAGTGGGCACTTTGAATACAGTGTTTGACATGACAAACAAATGAATAGGCCCAACTTGTTAGGAAAATACAAACTAGCGGTTTGCAGATGTAAGAAACACAAATGAACAGTGTAATTATAGAACGCTAGTGGACTTATATTAAGAAGCAAAGTGAAAACAGCATTGTTGTCATCGACATTGTTGCATGTGCTGCACTGACAATGCAGAGACGACGCAAGTGTCTCGTGGTGGAGGAACAACAAATGCGCTCCTTGAGTGACAGGGGGCGGGGCTAGATCTGTGTGGATAGCGGCATGGAGAGAGAGTGGAGAGAGATGACTGAACTAGCAAAGTAAACTATAAAAATGGACGTTACACACGGCATATCACATTAAACACACCAAACATTCAAATACCCTTGCAGAAGGTAAAGTAAAAACCCAAACCGGTACGAGCATCAATACTGGTGTATCTTAAAATACAGTATACCGCTCAGCCCTACTCTGACTATTCATCTGGTTTGCATAAAGAGGATAGATGTGGCCAGTTGTTAGCAGGTATTTAGATGGGCAGTCTACCATTCTACTCTATGATTCTCTATGTTTTGATACCATTCTACTCTACTGAACACAGATCTCTTAGGACAACTCTAGGGCACGTTAAGTAACTAACTAGCGGAAACTTCTGTTTACCTCAACAAATAAACAGCCCGTGGCTCCTTGTGAGAGAGATGGCATTTGTAACTAGTGTTTATCTCCGGGGGGATATCCATCCAATAATATTTACACTGCAGAGGAGCGAACATGGCAGACCAGCACATGCTACTATGCATTGCATGACCTGCAGATAACCTCACCAGAGGCAGACCCTTTCTGTTAATAAATAATTAATAAGTGATTTATAAGTAGTTAATAAGTGCTAAGCATTCTCTTTCTTTGAGGAACAGGGCAAGTTCGACAGCTTTGTATACATGCAGGTTTGAACACTTAGAAGAGGACAGTGCACAAAACAAGACCGCTTCACACTACACTATAGGGTCGGACCTATAGTGTGAATTAGACATAAGAGCACTGCACTCTAATAAGTCTTGCAGGAAATGGAAAGCTATCTATTTCCTGGTGAGCAGAAAGAGGTCAGGGGTCACACTAATGCGCCTCTGTGGTGCCGTGAGAGGGCCAGTATAGCGTGATGAGGGGGACGGTGGAGCGACCAGTTAGATCCTCAGAGAGCTCATCAGCTGTCAGTCTCTGAGCCCCTCAAGGCCTCATTGATCCTATTGACCTCATTGATGCGCTACTGGAGGTCATTAGACAAACGCTTAAGCTAGATCTGCTGTTATCATAGCTGTAGTGTTATTTAGAATGGATACTTAAGTACCTCCCCGATACTGTAAGTAATAATAATAATAATAATAATAATAATAATAATAATAATAATAATAAGCCATTTAGCAGACGCTTTTATCCAAAGCGACTTACAGTCATGCGTGCATGCATTTTTGTGCATACATAGTACACCGGGAAACAATATGCTTAGGAAAAAATATTAGTGTGTGGAATTGACAGTCAGGGGAGATTTATTCATGGAGAGTTGTACAGTCGGACAATAGTTTTGCTGCCTGGTGTGCTTAGGGATATTATGTCCAAGAGCAGTTGTTTTGACTGCAGGTGGATATTCCTGCATGGCTGTGGCAAACATCCTATCAGAGTCAGAGGTTTAACATTCCCCATATATATATGGCACATTACTGTACTGAAAGTATTAAACAGCATCGGCAGTCTATTTCAGAGTGTATCCATGTAGCCCTACTACTAACAGAGTATTTCAATATTCCTAGTGTTTTATTTACCAGTAAGACTGCAGTACCATCAGGGTATATGTACTGTCAGTGCTGTGGGTATACTAAGGCCCCAGTCAGTATTATTAGCATCAACCTTTACAGGCATGCATAGCTGGGTGAGAGGGTTCAGGGAATGGAGACAGAGAAACAGCATAGTCAGGAGGAGAGGAGTGAGAGAGGGAGGGTGGGAGAGAGCTGACATAGAATGGAAAGTAGAGCAGGACAGATGAATCAGAGTGAGTGTGTATGAGGAGAAGGGGTAGAACGAGAGAAAGAAGACGTAGGATGAGTGAGAGAGCGAGACAGAGAGTGGCAGCGGAAGGAAGCGGGTGTGATAAAAGAAAGCGAGAGAGAGAGGGAAAAAGAGAGCACTCAAAGCTGGTCTGGAGAAAATGAATCATATTTTATTCAAAGCCCTATTAATTGTGTATTCATGACTATCTGAATTTTACATTAGAGGCAGCGTCAATCTAGCCTTAATGCATAAATCAATATCACTAACAGCTACAGGGAAAAAACATATTTATATAAGTACAGAGGGGAAAGGCAACCTAAATCTAGAAGGATTTAACAATAAATGTACATGTTATCTTTTCCTCTACAATTCCTCATAGAAAAGGATTTAACTTTGAAAGGAAAGGTAAGGAAGGCCCTTACAAATATTGATACTCAGCTATTGTCTGGTGCTCTGCTGCTCTCCCATAGAAAACTCAAAAAGAGGCAGACAGAAATGCATTGTGTAGAACAGAGATGTCTCTGTTACGTAGCAATAAAGAATCGTGTCACCAGCTTTACATGTTACATTTCTATGTGCAACCTCCCCCCTCCCCCCGTGCAATAACAGCCAGGTCAACATATCAACTGCTCTACAAGTTTCCTCATTTCAGCCACAGAGGCTCCAGATTAACATCACCCACCATAGTCTGCCCACAGTCCACTACCCCTCCAACACCTCATAACCCCTCCTACCCCTGGCTAAACAAACTGATCCTATTGCTGCTAATGCTCGCCTGTGGCGAGATAGGCTGAGTTAAACAGAGGGGAATTAGTAGACTAGTTACTAGTTACATCATATGGGTTTGCATGATGGTGGGGCCAAGGGGGAAAAAAATAAATACATTTAGCAGGCAGGGAGAAGGACAACCCTGGGATTGGTCGTTTCTGTCATCCAGGACCCCAGGACCCTGTGAGAGAAGCTTTTGTCGACCGTGTGTGTGCGCGCGCATTTGTAGCGAGGACCGTTTCAATTAGACAGACACAGCTAGCTCTTTGTGGTATTTAAAGACTTCCACAGTGCCTTCTCTCCCTCTCCTCACACACTAGCTTGTTCTTTGCAGGAACCAGGGGAAAAAACGCTTTTGGGTCATTAACAAAAAAGCATGTCTGTATGCAAGAGTTCTGCCTCAAAGCTGTCCATCTGAAGATCCTGTCTTTGATATTCACATGCATTCACACGACTGGCATGCCTGCTTCCTCCTGTTTTCATTCACTAAAACACCTGATTTGAGTTTCTAGGTCAGCTTAGTGACGTCAAACTGAATATATTATGACTGAGGATAAAGCTTTGCTGTGACAGGCTATCTACATTTATGTCCTCTAGAGATATGGAGGGCTCTGGGATATTGGAGGCTTTACTGGAATACTGGCCAGTGTGTGTGTGTGTGAGTGTGTGTCCATGGGGTGGGGGTAGGGGGTCCCCCTGGGGCAGTATCCCTTGTGGAAGATAAATATCCATATGAAAAGACCTGCGCTTCCTGAAGGATCATAGAAGATGGATTAAAATGTACAGCGAGGCTGATGATTAGTTGGGCAATGAGAGGGAAGGTGAATGGAGGGGGTGCATGTTCAAGTCACAGTCTGTGCTCTACTAACGAGAGAGACAAGTCATCCACTAATTCGCCAACTAGAAAAAAACAGTATGGGAATAATGTAATGATCTAGATAAGGGAGACATGGACACAGAAACAGACAGACATGAACACACACAGCATTAATCCAATTATTATCTCGTCCTATTTCCAGTATGTTGGGTTGCTTACTGTAACACAGAAACAGATCTGCCTTTTGAGTCAGTGAAACGATGGAGAGAGAGAGAACACTGGCCAAGAATGGCAGTCATGAGGGATCTCTTTGCTGGAGGGATCAATAAACACATGAGCATTTACCAGCACACAGCAGCACATGCCTGACAGAGAGAGAGAGAGAGAAAAGAGAGCAGGAGCGAGAGGGAGAGAGAGAAAGATGGAGAGAAAGAGCGAGAGAGAGAGAGAGAAAAGGGAGATTTTTTTTGAGGAGTGACTCCGGGGTCTGTAAATGGTTTTCACACATGGGTAGACAAGTAGAATCTGTTCATGTTTTAAGTGTCGCTCAATAGGAATGTGTTAGCAACCGTAGCGTTGGATTGGATCAGGTCTTTCAACTAATACAGCTATAATCATGTCTGAGCACATCCTCCTTGCATCTACGACAGCACTAAAACATCTAACCTGTAGTAGTGCACACCAACTGTAGTAGTGCACACCAACTGTAGTAGTGCACACCAACTGTAGTAGTGCACACCAACTGTAGTAGTGCACACCAACTGTAGTAGTGCACACCAACTGTAGTAGTGCACACCAACTGTAGTAGTGCACACCAACTGTAGTAGTGCACACCAACTGTAGTAGTGCACACCAACTGCACCTGCAGATAGCCTTTGAGAAAAGCCTTATGTTTTGAACGCTGTTTGAAGCTTCAAAGTGAGTGGCCAGTCTAACCACTTTCTATCTGTCTGTCCATACTCTACTACAGTATTCAGCTGCAGCACAGTGGATACATTCTAATATACTGTATGTTATTCTCATTTGGGGAAATGGTACAGGGCATCATCACCAGCAATAGGTTTTTAGCTACACTCTCCATCCCTCCTCAATCCCTCTCACTCTCTCCGTCTCTAGCTCTCTCTCTCCATCCATATCTCCCCATCCATTCTTCACAATATTTCATTACATCCTCTACTTCTCAGTCACTCTCTATACCTCTAAGTTCCTCCCTCCCTCTCTCTATCTATCACAGCATGTTTGCTTAGAGTCTTTCCTACTGAAATATGTGTGCCTTGCCTCAGGGTGACGTGATGGCAGAGGAACAGTCAGTGACATTAAATTTGCATTAGCCATTTGCTAGTGATGTGCTTCCACTGCTTGGGACCAACCAAGCCACTCTTATATAACCAGCTGAGCAGCAGGCCAGGCAGGCAGGCACCGTGTGAGTGGCTCTTTCAGTCCCACTACATGGCATTTACAGCCCTAGATGCTAACAGTGCTAGGCTAGGTTAACAAGAACAACCCAGCAGCTATGAGTGTTCTCTCTGTCACAACCAATCGTAAACCGAATACTGATGTGACTAATGGGTGAATTGAATGAATGGAGTTACCCCAGCTCACCCCCATCCCAAATAGCTAGCTGGAGAGTTATTGATGGCCTCCTGGTAGATGTGAAAAGGAGTGGATGGGTGTAAGCCATGTGGAGGGCTAAACCTGGTAGAGATGAGAATAGAATGTGAATGGGTCATTACATTTGATTTCAATTACTTTTTCACTGCAAAAAGTGATTGAAATCAAATGGAAAGACCCCAATATCATAGAATTGAAATGTGCTCATTCCCAAAATGTAAATGCATAAATAAGGCTATGGTATAGCACTGACGTCAGTGGAGGCGGTGGAGGGGAGGACGGCTCATAATAAATGGCTGGAACGGAGCAAATGGAATGGCATCAAACACCTGGAAACCATGGGTTTGATGTATGTGATACAATTCCACCTATTCCGCTCCAGCCATTACCACGAGCCCATCCTCCCCAATGAAGGTCCCACCAACCTCCTGTGACTGACGTGATATACACTCATATTTGATCTATTCTTTACATATCAAAGTTGGGGTCTGGTCCACAAGGATAGAAAGCTCGGAACCCCATGGGGATGGGATGGGAAGTGTTTTCCATGTGAAGTACTGTATCTCTGGTATTCCCTGTCTGTCATGTGTTTTGTCCCTTATAGGTACAAGTATTTGAGGCTACTTGTCAAATGGTCCTCTACTGTAATACCAGGGCTTGGGAAGGAGCTAACAGTATTTAGACAAGTATGTTCTTTACATACAGTATGAGTACAAACATAAGCTAGGAAAACACACAAAGAACATACAAGAAAAGACACACACACGAATACACACTGGTGCGCGTGGTCAAAGAGCTCTATTTTCATGTCATCCAACAAATGTAAATGCCTGGAGTTTGCTAAACGTCATTGGCACTTGGACTGGAAATGGTGCTATGGTCAGAATCAAAGATAAATTATATAAAGAATGAGTCAAAAGCTTTGGAAAACCTTAAATTACATTTTGGGCAAAAAGGCTAACACCGCTCCATCATTCATTGAATCAGATGGCTCATTCATCACAAAACCCACTGATATTGCCACCTACTTTAATGATTTCGTTAATTGGCAAGATTAGCAAATTTAGGCATAACATGCCAGCAACAAACACCGACCAAATGCCAGCAACAATAATTGACAAGATTATGAAAGACAAGCATTGTAATTTTGAATTGTGGAAGAGGTGAAAAAAGTATTGTCTATCAACAATGACAAGCCATCTGGGTCTGACAACTTGGATGGAAAATTACTGAGGATAATATCAGAAGATATTGCCAATCCTATTTGCCATATCTTCAATCTAAGCCTACAAGAAAGTGTGTGCCCTCAGGCATGGAGGGAAGCAAAAGTAATTCCGCTACCCAAGAATAGTAAAGACCCCTTTACTGGCTCAAATAGCCAACCAATCAGCCTGTTACCAACCCTTGAAAAAATGGTGTTTGACCAGATACAATACCATTAATTTTTTTATTTTACAGTAAACAAACTGACAACAGACTTTAAGCATCAGTTGTCAGAGCACCTTACCGATCACTGCACCTGTACACAGCCCATCTGAAATTAGCCCACCCAACTACCTCATCCCCATATTGTTATTTATTTTGCTCATTTGCACCCCAGTATCTCTATTTGCACATCATCCATTCCAGTGTTAATACTAAATTGTAATTATTTTGCACTATGGCCTATTTATTGCCTTACCTCCATAACTTGCTACATTTGCACACACTGTATATATATTTTCTGTAGTATTTTTGACTTTGTTTTGTTTACCCCATATGTAACTCTGTGTTGTTGTTTTTTATCGCACTGCTTTGCTTTATCTTGGCCAAGTCGCAGCTGTAAATGAGAACTTGTTCTCAACTGGCTTACCTGGTTAAATAAAAAATAAAAAGGGCATTCAACATGCAAGGCACCTACACAAATTACTGATGATTGGCTGAGAGAAATTGATGATAAAAAGATTGTGGGGGCTGTTTTTTTAGACTTCTGTGCGGCTTTTGACATTATCGATCATAGTCTGCTGCTGGAAAAACGTATGCGGAATGGCTTTAAACCATTACGCATACGTTACCTGTCTAACAGAATAGAATGTTCTTTAATGGAAGCCTCTCCAACATAATCCAGGTAGAATCAGGCATTCCACAGGGCAGCTGTCTAGGCCCCTTACTTTTTTCAATCTTTACTAATAACATGCCACTGGCTTTGAGTAAAGCCATTGTGTCTATGTATGTGGATGACTCAACACTATACACGTCAGCTACTACAGCGAGGGAAATCACTGCAACACTTAAAGAGCTGCAGTCAGTTTCAGAATGGGTGGCAGGAAATAAATCCTAAATATTTCTAAAACTAAAAGCATTGTATTTGGGACAAATCATTTACTAAACCCTAAACCTCAACTAAATCTTGTAATGAATCATGTGGAAATTGAGCAAGTTGAGGTGACTAAACTGCTTGGAGTAACACTGGATTGTAAACTGTCATGGTCAAAACATGTTGATGCAACAGTAGCTAAGATGGGGAGTTGGCTGTCCATAATAATGCGCTGCTCTGTGTTCTTATCAACACTATCAACAAAGGCAGGTCCTACAGGCCCTAGTTCTGTTGCACCTGGACTAGAGTCCAGCCGTGTGGTCAGGTGCCACAATTGGCTCAGAACAGGGCAGCATGGCTGGGCCTTAAATGTACCCGGAGAGCTAACATTAATAGTATGCATGTCAATCTCTCATGGCTCAAAGTAAATGAGAGATTGACTTCATCACTACTTGTTTTTGTAAGAAGTAATGACATGCTGAATGCACCTACTAGCACACAGCTCGGCCACCCATGCATACCCCACAAGATATGCCACCAGAGGTCTCTTCACAATCCCCAAGTCCAGAACAGACTATGAGAGTCACAATCCCCAAGTCCAGAACAGACTATGAGAGGCACACAGCACTACATAGAGCCATGGCAACATGGAACTCTATTCCACATCAAGTAACTGATGCAAGCAGTAGAATCAGATTTAGAAAACAGATAAAAATACACCTTATGGAACAGCGGGGACTGTGAAGAGACACACACAGGCACAGACACAAGCATACACATGCTAACACATGGATTTTGTATTGTAGATATGTGGTAGTAGAGTAGTGGCCTGAGGGCACACACTTAATGTGTTATGAAAAGTGTTATGAAATATAATGTCATGTAATATTTTTAATTGTATATAACTGCCTTAATGTTGCTGGACCCCAGGAAGAGTAGCTGCTGCCTTGGCAACAGCTAATGGGGAACCTTAATAAATACAAATACCTACTGTAAAATATGGTCGTGGAACTTTGATGTTAGGGGGCTATTTGTGACCAGTTAAAGAAAGCTAGGCATATGATGCACATCACTACTTCACAGGAGGCATTTGAAAAATATAGCAAGCTAATCAAACTCCATGTTACGTTATAGGGACACATGCTAAGTTGGCTAGCTAAATCAAATCAAATTTTATTTGCCACATGCGCCGAATACAACAGGTGTAGACATTACAGTGAAATGCTTACTTACAAGCCCATAACCAACACTGCAGTTTAATAAAAAATTAAAAAATTAAAGAGCAGCAGTAAAATAAAATAACAGTAGGGAGGTTATATACAGGGGGTACCGGTACAGAGTCAATGTGCGGGGGGGACCGGTTAGTCGAGGTAATTGATGTAATATGTACATGTGGGTAGAGTTAAAGTGACTATGCATAAATAATAAACAGAGTAGCAGCAGCGTAAGAGGGGGTTGGGGTGACTAACTAAAGTATTTTATTGTTTAAATATTTTCTTAGTTTTTTAAGCACTACCTCACTGCTTTAGCACATGGCCACAGTCGCATATATTTCAATGTGCATTCTTTAAGAAATGGGTGGGTCTAAGACAGAGGGTGTGAACGATGCTAAATGGGTGTAAACAAAGAACAGCACTGTAGCTGTTCAAATCAAATCAAATTTTATTTGTCACATACGTGTTTAGCAGATGTTATTGTGGGTGTAGCAAAATGATTGTGCTTCTAAATCCGACAGTGCAGTAATATCTAACAATTTCACAACATATACACACAAATCTAGTAAGGAATGGAATTTAAGAATATATACATATATGGACAAGCAATGACAGAGCGGCATGGACTAAGATACAGTAGAATATTATAGAATAGAGTATATACATATGAGATGAGTAGTGCAAGATATGTAAACATTATTTAAGTGACTAGTGTTCCATTTCTTAAAGTGGCCATTGATTTCAATTGGCAGCAGCAACCTCTAATGTGCTAGTGATGGCTATTTAACAGTCTGATGGCCTTGAGATAATAATAATAATAATATAATATGCCATTTAGCAGACGCTTTTATCCAAAGCGACTTAGTCATGCGTGCATACATTTTTGTGTATGGGTGGTCCCGGGGATCGAACCCACTACCTTGGCGTTACAAGCGCCGTGCTCTACCAGTTGAGCTACAGAGGACCACAGATAGATAGAAGCTGTTTTTCCATTCTCTCTGTCCCAGCTTTGATGCACCTGTACTGACCTCGCCTTCTGGATGATAGCGGGGTGAACAGGCAGTGGCTCAGGTGGTTGATGTCCTTGATGATCTTTTTGGCCTTCCTGTGATATCGGGTGCTGTAGGTGTCTTGGAGGGCGGGTAGTTTGCCCCCGGTAATGCATTTGGCAGACCGCGCCACCCTCTGGAGAGCCCTGCCGTACCAGGCGGTGATACAGCCCGACAGGATGCTCTCAATTGTGCATCTGTAAAAGTTTGTGAGGGTTTTAGGTGCCAAGCCAAATTTCTTCAGCCTACTGAGGTTGAAGAGGCTCTGTTGCGCCTTCTTCACCACACTGTCTGCGTGGGTGGACCATTTCAGTTTGTCAGTGATGTGTATGCCAAGGAACTTGAAGCGTTCATCCTTCTCCACTGCGGTCCCGTCGATGTGGATAGGGGAGTGCACCCTCTGCTGATTCCTGAAGTCCACGATCATCTCCTTTGTTTTGTTGACGTTGAGTGAGAGGTTATTTTCCTGGAACCGCACTCCCAGAGCCCTCACCTCCTCCCTGTAGGTGGTCTCGTCATTGTTGGTAATCAAGCCTACTACTGTTGTGTCGTCTGCAAACTTGATGATTGAGTTGGAGGCGTGCTTGGCCACGCAGTCATGGGTGAACGTGAATAGGTTATCTTTATTCTACAACAATAGGCAATTTAATAAATGTATCAACTTTTAAAGCAGCATTACATCCCAATGTTTCCATTTTGAAGCTCTGAGTCTGTACTTTTATCCAATGTAAAAAAAGTAATAATAATCAAAAGGCATCATGAACTTTCCCCAGTACCAGGACATTTTAGCCCAAAACTTGGTTGCCTCTGCCAGGAGGCTGAAACTTGGCCACAAGTGGATCATTAAGCAAGACAATAACCCCCAAGCACAAATGAAAAATCAACAAAGCAATGATTAATTGACCACAAAATTAACATTTTGCAATAGCCATCTCAGTCTCTGGACCTGAACCCCATTGAAAACCTTTGGTATGAATTGAAAAGTGCAGTCCATTAGCGCAGATGCAGGATTTCAAGGATCTGGAAAGATTCTGTATCAAGCAATGGTCTAAAGCAGTGGTTCTCAACTGGTTTTGCCTGGGGACCCAAAATTGACAAAGACAATTGAGTCGCGACCCAATATTATGGACTGTTGATGATTACATTTTGTAATGTTGTATTGCAGCTGCCTTCTTGGGCAGGCTTCACTTGCAAAATAGACTGTCTCAATGGGCTAGAATTTTGGTTTTAAAAGAAAGTCATTACACAGCCATATTAACAGAGAAAACATTTATTATCAATTCAAGAGAATAAGCCATTTAATTAGGTGACCAGTTCAAGAGTGGGAGTGGGGTGGGAGTGGGGTGTAGCTCAGTTGGTTGAGCATGGCGCTTGCAACGCCAGGGTTGTGGGTACGTTGCCCACGGGGGGCCAGTATGAAAATGTATGCACTCACTAACTGTAAGTCGCTCTGGATAAAAGCGTCTGCTAAACGACTTAAATGTAAATGTAAATGTAATAAATGATCAGACTCAGAACATGACATCAAAACCAGTCCAATAATGTTGATGAACAGTAACACATACCAGTGTTTAAAATAGAAAAAACAACAATCATTAGGATTTCATAATCACCAATTACCATGTGAATAGTTTCACAACCGTGACAAGTTTTTTTTTAAAGGTGTACGTTTTTAACCAGTTCAATAAAATGTAATATTTACAGATCACATCCTGGAGAGTGGCGTGGAGCTCAGGCACCACGTCCTTCGCTGCCAATGCCTCCCTGTGTAGGAAGCAGTGGTTCCACGTCGCACTCAGTGCCCTCTCCAGGATCCGCTTTACTACTCTGGAGTGCTTTCCCTTCATGGCAGCTGCCCCATCAGTGGTCACACCGACGCACCCATCCCAGGCCAGTCCCATGGAGCCCAGGTACATATCCATTGTGTTAAATACAGCTTCTCCAGCGGTGGTGGTGGGAAAATCAGCACTGAAAAGGAACTGCTCCTCTAAGTTATTATCCCAGACGTGTCTGACATAGACCATTAGAATTGCATGGTTAGCCACATCTGCGGATTCATCAAACTGCAGTGCGTAATGGCCATTTGCACTGATACGCTCTGATGTCTGGTGCGTTGTCCTCAGACATGTCCTGGATTCTCCTCCTCATTGTGTCATTGGATAGGGGTATGGTTTTAAGGTTGTTGGCGGCTGACCCTCCCAAGATTTCAGTGGACATATCATTCGCAGCAGGGAGTATGAGATCCTCTGCGCTGGTGTGGCCTTTTTTGCACTTAGCAATGCGCTGGACCACAAGGTATGATGCGCAAAGTGCCTTTTCTTGTACGGTGCATACGTTCTTCAATTAATCTTGTGAGGCCTCCAGATAGCATGGATGCTTGGGGTCAAGATGCCTTTTCATTTAGGAGGGTTTCATGCTCTCATTAGCTAACAGCTCGTTGCATAGGACGCACAGCGGTCTACACTCACCCTGCCTGTATTCTATATATGTAACACATTGCTTTTTCAAGAAAATCTGGGAAGGATGCAATCACATGATGACAAATGAATAAGGCAGGTGTTCACTACAATGAACCAACACAACCTGACATTCATTGACAGAAAATGCCATCAACTTAGTGGGCCTACACATGTTATAGGAATTGCAGTTCTCCAATGTCATTGCCATCCTGAATCTCCCAGAACTGTCCCCGATTGCCCTCATACCTATTTTGCTACCACCCATGGCTGGCTCCATGTGATACCTGAACTGGACTTGCATGTAAAGAATTAGCTCTCATGTTGGGGTGACACATGCCTTGGTCTGGGAAACTGCAGTAATCCCAACATCCTTTTAAGGACATATGCCATTTATGGCAAACAAGAGGCCCCTTAGGATAGTCAAACTTAAACAAAGGTGCGTATGTCATTTTGTATGGTGGCTGGGGATTGACTGTGAGATAGTGGCCTTTGTGCACCATGCTTGACCAGCTCCACCTCCTCTGCAACCCTTTTACTGTCCATCAAAGCCCAGGGATCATCTTTAAATGTATGTGTGGAGCTGTGCTATGTCCCTCATAATGCTTCTTAGTCATAGTCTATGACCAACCCTCTAAATAACTAGTTAAGGTCACCCTCACCGGTTCTTTCACTCGCTTCATCTCCTGCTGGGCCTGCCCCAGACCGTGATCACAGCCAACCACCTACAGTTAAAGGGGAAATCCACTCAAAAACAAGCAGTCAAGTTTTCAAGATATTAGACTTTCAAGAAGCAAAGTGTCACCGGCCACATCATCATCAGCCAAATTATCATCCTACCGGACTTCCAAAGGAATATGTAGGATGTGACCTGCAGGAAGCTGTGCAAGCAGGCCCGAAAAATACAACCTCTACTTTGTCTCCTCACCCTGTTCGGACACACTCATGTCCTGGTCACCTCAAAGACTTTGAATCAACCTGGCACACTTAGTTTCAGTAGGGAAAAGAGCGAAAAGGTTAGAGCTGTACATATACTGACTGTTGTTTTACAGGTTGCTTTCCTTTAACTTGGTTAGTCTACTATGTGCTTGTGTCGAGAAAGGCTTGTTATTATGTTTAGCGGAATTGCCCATTGTTGATATGAGTGTGTGAATGAGATTTAAACATGAACACATATTTAAAAGCCATTTGGCTTCAGCTATTCAAACAGAGGCATGCATGGCAGTGGCACTTATATTCCTAGATATAGCAAGAGCCTTAAGAAACCGTTTTAAATACAGAATAACACAATACAAAATAAACAAGGGTAACTTATATGCAGGCAAAGGTGTTTGAGTGTAATCATGTTGGCCATATTGGATTCAGAATCAAATTGATTTACACCAAAATAGTATTTATGGGCATGCCTCTCATCTACAAAATGTATATTTACAGTGGGGGGAAAAAAGTATTTAGTCAGCCACCAATTGTGCAAGTTCTCCCACTTAAAAAGATGAGAGAGGCCTGTAATTTTCATCACAGGTACACGTCAACTATGACAGACAAAATGAGAAGAAAAAAAATCCAGAAAATCACATTGTAGGATTTTTAATGAATTTATTTGCAAATTATGGTGGAAAATAAGTATTTGGTCAATAACAAAAGTTTCTCAATACTTTGTTATATACCCTTTGTTGGCAATGACACATGTCAAACGTTTTCACAAGGTTTTCACACACTGTTGCTGGTATTTTGGCCCATTCCTCCATGCAGATCTCCTCTAGAGCAGTGATGTTTTGGGGCTGTCGCTGGGCAACACAGACTTTCAACTCCCTCCAAAGATTTTCTATGGGGTTGAGATCTGGAGACTGGCTAGGCCACTCCAGGACCTTGAAATGCTTCTTACGAAGCCACTCCTTCGTTGCCCGGGCGGTGTGTTTGGGATCATTGTCATGCTGAAAGACCCAGCCACGTTTAATCTTCAATGCCCTTGCTGATGGAAGGAGGTTTTCACTCAAAATCTCACGATACATGGCCCCATTCATTCTTTCCTTTACACGGATCAGTCGTCCTGGTCCCTTTGCAGAAAAACAGCCCCAAAGCATGATGTTTCCACCCCCATGCTTCACAGTAGGTATGGTGTTCTTTGGATGCAAGTCAGCATCATTTGTCCTCCAAACACGACGAGTTGAGTTTTTACCAAAAAGTTCTATTTTGGTTTCATCTGACCATATGACATTCTCCCAATCCTCTTCTGGATCATCCAAATGCACTCTAGCAAACTTCAGACGGGCCTGAACATGTACTGGCTTAAGCAGGGGGATACGTCTTGCACTGCAGGATTTGAGTCCCTGGCGGCGTAGTGTGTTACTGATGGTAGGCTTTGTTACTTTGGTCCCAGCTCTCTACAGGTCATTCACTAGGTCCCCCCGTGTGATTCTGGGATTTTTGCTCACCGTTCTTGTGATCATTTTGACCCCACGGGGTGAGATCTTGCGTGGAGCCCCAGATCGAGGGAGCTTATCAGTGGTCTTGTATGTCTTCCATTTCCTAATAATTGCTCCCACAGTTGATTTCTTCAAACCAAGCTGCTTACCTATTGCAGATTCAGTCTTCCCAGCCTGGTGCAGGTCTACCATTTTGTTTCTGGTGTCCTTTGACAGCTCTTTGGTCTTGGCCATAGTGGAGTTTGGAGTGTGACTGTTTGAGGTTGTGGACAGGTGTCTTTTATACTGATAACAAGTTCAAACAGGTGCCATTAATACAGGTAACGAGTGGAGGACAGTGGAGCCTCTTAAAGAAGAAGTTACAGGTCTGTGAGAGCCAGAAATCTTGCTTGTTTGTAGGTGACCAAATACTTATTTTCCACCATAATTTGCAAATAAATTCATTAAAAATCCTACAATGTGATTTTCTTGATTTTTTTTTTTCAATTTGTCTGTCATAGTTGACGTGTACCTATGATGAAAATTACAGGCCTCTCTCATCTTTTAAGTGGGAGAACTTGCACAATTGGTGGCTGACTAACTACTTTTTTCCCCCACTGTACATGTGATTTAACCTCCATCAAATGGTACAGTGAGGGAAAAAGTATTTGATCCCCTGCTGATTTTGTACGTTTGCCCACTGACAAAGAAATTATCAGTCTATAATTTTAATGGTAGGTTTATTTGAACAGTGAGAGACAGAAAAACAACAAATAAATCCAGAAAAACGCATGTCAAAAATGTTCAATTGATTTGCATTTTAATGAGGGAAATAAGTATTTTACCCCCTCTCAATCAGAATGATTTCTGGCTCCCAGGTGTCTTTTATACAGGTAACGAGCTGAGATTAGGAGCACACTCTTAAAGGGAGTGCTCCTAATCTCAGCTTGTTACCTGTATAAAAGACACCTGTCCACAGTAGCAATCAATCAATCAGATTCCAAACTCTCCACCATGGCCAAGACCAAAGAGCTCTCCAAGGATGTCAGGGACAAGATTGTAGACCTACACAAGGCTGGAATGGGCTACAAGACCATCGCCAAGCAGCTTGGTGAGAAGGTGACAACACTTGCTGCAATTATTCGCAAATGGAAGAAACACAAAATAACTGTCAATCTCCCTCGGCCTGGGGCTCCATGCAAGATCTCACCTCGTGGAGTTGCAATGATCATGAGAACGGTGAGGAATCAGCCCAGAACTACACGGGAGGATCTTGTCAATGATCTCAAGGCAGCTGGGACCATAGTCACCAAGAAAACTATTGGTAACACACTACGCCGTGAAGGACTGAAATCCTGCAGCGTCCGCAAGGTCCCCCTGCTCAAGAAAGCACATATACAGGCCCGTCTGAAGTTTGCCAATGAACATCTGAATGATTCAGAGGAGAACTGGGTGAAAGTGTTGTGGTCAGATGAGACCAAAATCGAGCTCTTTGGCATCAACTCAACTCGCCGTCTTTGGAGGAGGAGGAATGCTTCCTATGACCCCAAGAACACCATCCCCACCATCAAACATGGAGGTGGAAACATTATGCTTTGGGGGTGTTTTTCTGCTAATGGGACAAGACAACTTCACCGCATCAAAGGGACGATGGACGGGGCCATGTACCGTCAAATCTTGGGTGAGAACCTCCTTCCCTCAGCCAGGGCATTGAAAATGGGTCGTGGATGGGTATTCCAGCATGACAATGACCCAAAACACACGGCCAAGGCAACAAAGGAGTGGCTCAAGAAGAAGCACATTAAGGTCCAGGAGTGGCCTAGCCAGTCTCCAGACCTTAATCCCATAGAAAATCTGTGGAGGGAGCTGAAGGTTCGAGTTGCCAAACGTCAGCCTCGAAACCTTAATGACTTGGAGAAGATCTGCAAAGAGTGGGACAAAATCCCTCCTGAGATGTGTGCAAACCTGATGGCCAACTACAAGAAATGTCTGACCACTGTGATTGCCAACAAGGGTTTTGCCACCTAGTACTAAGTCATGTTTTGCAGAGGGGTCAAATACTTATTTCCCTCATTAAAATGCAAATCATTTTATAACATTTTTGACATGCATTTTTCTGGATTTTTTTGTTGTTGTTCTGTCTCTCACTGTTCAAATAAACCTACCATTAAAATTATAGACTGATCATGTCTTTGTCAGTGGGCAAACGTACAAAATCAGCAGGGGATCAAATACTTTTTTCCCCTCACTGTATTATGGCAGCCATATTGGATTTTGGACACAATATTGGATTTGAGGCAAAATCCATGGTGGCCCCCAAAGATAATCTGTGGTGGCCCATGAACCTTAGACCCAAACATTTCTAATTAGGACTTCTGAGCCCACTTTTTTCCTTAGAGCAGATTTCAATAGCCACAACATAAAAAAAATGTGTAACTATCTATTTTTGTCAGGCAGGACAAGCACTGAATGAGAGCAAATTCATCATAAGCATTAATAGTTTACATTTCCGCCTATTGTATCGCTGTGTTTACAGGTTTATATTTCCATTATGCATTAAGATATCATAATGCTGTGTGTTTGTGTATGTAGGGCAGACAACTGACTACTTGTATAAAAAATATGAGCAATATCAGAGCTTGCAATATTGGGTTACAAGAGCTTATGCGGCCCATCCCCCCCTCCAGCCTGGCATTAGTCTGCACTTTGAGTTTAGGGTGTGTGTCATAATATCTATAAATGTAACAACTTTTGTAGTAAAATATTATCACACACATTCATTAGGGGTGTGAAAAAATTAATTTAGTCAAAAGTTTAGTATTAGTATTTGGTTCCATATTCGTAGCATGCAATGACTACATCAAGCTTGTGACTCCAAACTTGTTGGATGCATTTGCAACTTGTTTTGGTTGTGTTTTGGATTATGTTGTGCGCAACAGAAATGAATGGTAAACAATGTATTGTCATTTTTGAGTGACTTTTATTGTAAATAAGAATATAATATGTTTCTGAACACTTCTACATTAATTTGGATGCTACCATGATTACGGATAACCATGAAGAACATTATGTTCAAGCACAGTAGGCATTGTATGTGGGTGAATCTGAACTGGACTGAAGTGTGTGTATTTGTCATCTTTCTGTTGGAAGGGCTAGTATTTCCAAGGCTGCGTCCCAAATGGCACCCTATTCCCTATGAAGTGCACTACTTTTGTTAAAAGTCGTGCATTATGTAGGGAATAGGGTGCCCTTTGGAATGCATTCCAAAACATAATCCCATATCACAAATTGGCTAAAATCATATCAGGCCACTCACTCTGAATGCAGCTCGGGTCACCCTACAACCACCCACCACCCACCCACACACACCCACACCCCAAGCGTAACTGAGGACCGACCTATAACAATGGGTGACAAAGGTCATTGCTCCCATGGCTATAGCCAATGAAAGTAGGGTGACTACGGGAAGAGAGAAAGTAGCAAGCTAGACAGTGACAGACCCCTGAACAGAATGTCCTTAAAAAACAAAGGAGCAGTTAGAAAAGCACATTGAATAGAAGCAGCACCAACAACAACACACAGAGAGGATGAAATACTACCCAACAAACATGCCAGGGGAGGGAGGTGGAGAGAAGTGGAGGGGGACAGGGGGATAGATGGAGGGGGACAGGGGGATAGATGGAGAGGGACAGAAATGGGGGTGGTTGGGGAAGAAAGGACAGGCAAAGACAGAGAGAAAGGGAGAGAGAAGGGGGGAAAGAGAGAGAGAGCGGGAAAGGGGGGGCTGTTTGAGGTTGGCAGAGTAATAAACCATATGCCTAGAGTGCATGGTAGGCCCTGCTGAAGTTCTCAATGACAAATACCAAGGCCTGGAGTTTGCACAGCAGACATTTAATGAACCCCATTCTGCCAGCACTACTCTGCTGCTTTCAGTCCCAGACACAGGAGATAAAATGGCAGCCGTGGTTCTAGCACTTGTTTTAGAGTGGCACTAATGATATACAGTACAGGGTGAAAATGCAATTCACTTGTGCACAAACACATCTACACCTCCATTGGTGTGTGTGTAGTGCTTGAGAGAGAGGCTGATGTCTGTCTGTCTGTCGGGGTGTTGAGTGAGAGGTTATTTTCTCACCACACTCCCAGAGCCCTCACCTCCTCCCTCCTCCTCAAGCCTACTACTGTTGTGTCGTCTGCAAGCTTGATGATTGCGTTGGAGGCGTGCTTGGCCACGCAGTCATGGGTGAACAGGGAGTACAGGAGGGGGTTGAGCACGCACCCTTGTGGGGCCCCAGTGTTGAGGATCAGCGAAGTGGAGATGTTGTTTCCTACCTTCACCACCTGGGGGCGGCCCGTCAGGAAGTCCAGGACCCAGTTGCACAGGACGGGGTTCAGACCCAGGGCAGAGCTTAATGATGAGCTTAGAGGGTACTATGGTGTTGAATGCTGAGCTATAGTCAATGAACAGCATTCTTACATAGGTATTCCTCTTGTCCAGATGGGATAGGGCAGTGTGCAGTGTGATGGCGATTGCATCGTCTGTGGATCTATTGGGGCGGTAACCAAATTGAAGTGGGTCTTGGGTGACAGGTAAGGTAGAGGTGATAAAATCCTTGACTAGTCTCTCAAAGCACTTCATGACGACAGAGGTGAGTGCTACAGGGCGATAGTAATTTAGTTCAGTTACCTTTGCTTTCTTGGGTACAGGAACAATGGTGGCCATCTTGAAGCATGTGGGAACAGCAGACTGGGAATGGAGAGATTGAATATGTCCATAAACACACCAACCAGCTGGTCTTCGCATGCTCTGAGGACACGGCTAGGGATGCCGTCTGGGCCGGCAGCCTTGCGGGGGTTAACATGCTTAAAATGTCTTAATCACGTCGGCCATGGAGAAGGAGAGGCCACAGTCCTTGGTAGTGGGCCTCGTCAGTGGCACTGTTATCCTCAAAGTGGGCGAAGAAGGTGTTTATCTTGTCTGGAAGCGAGACGTCGGTGTCGGCAATGTGGCTGGTTTTCTTTTTGTAGTCTGATTGTCTGTAGACCCTGCCACATACGTCTCGTGTCTGAGCCGTTGAATTGCGACTCCACTTTGTACCTATACTGATGTTTTGCCAGTTTAATTGCCTTGTGGAGTGAGTAGCTACACGGTTTGTATTCTGCCATATTCCCAGTCACCTTGCCATTGTTGAATGCGGTGGTTCGCGCTTTTAGATTTGCGCGAATGCTGCCATCTATCCACTGTTTCTGGTTAGGGTAGGTTTTAATAGTCACAGTGGGCACAACATCACCTATACATTTTACATTTTGTGTCATTTAGCAGACGCACTTATCCAGAGCGACTTACAGTTAAGTATGTGCATACATTTTTCATACTGTACACTTCCTGATAAACTCAGTCACTGTTTCAGTGTATTCGTCTAAATTATTTTCGGAAGCTACCCAGAACATATCCCAGTCCGCTTGATCAAAACAATCTTGAAGCGTGGATTTCGATTGGTCAGACCAGCGTTGAATAGTCCTTAGCACGGCTACTTCCTGTTTGAGTTCCTGCCTATAGGAAGGGAGAAGCAAAATGGAGTCGTGGTCAGATTTGCCGAAAGGAGGGCGGGGGAGGGCCTTATAACCATCGCGGAAGTTTGAATAGCAATGGTCGAGGATTTTAGCAGCGCGAGTACAACAGTCGATATGTTGATAGAACTTCGGCAGCCTAGTCCTCAAATTTGCTTTGTTAAAATCCCCGGCTACAATAAATGCAGCCTCAGGATATGTGGTTTCCAGTTTGCATAAAGTCCAGTGAAGTTCTTTGAGGGCCGTCGTGGTATTTGCTTGAGGGGGGATATACACGGCCGTGACTATAACCAAAGAAAATTATCTTGGGAGATAATACGGTCGGCATTTGATTGTGAGATATTCTAGGTTGGGTGAACAGAAGGACTCGAGTTCCTGTATGTTACAAATCCTGGCGCCGACCCATGAGCACCAAGTTCATAGGAGCATTTCAATTTGGGTGTCAAATGAAAGCTAAGAGTCTATATTTTGGGGATAGATACATTTTTCAACCATTTTCCATGTTTTAAATTATGCATAATCATAAATAAAGGCCCTGATTTCAAGATAAATAGATGGAAAAGGGGTCTTAGAAAACATCTACCAGAAAAAGTCTTAAACGGTATCAGAAATACATCAAAACACAATAATGTTGACGCAAGGACCCCCGCCAACTAATATCAACACAACATTTTGGAGAAAATGATTACCTTCTGTAAGTTTAAGAAATATTGCCTTGTGCCTTGTAATTCCGTTACCAAAAACCCACATATCTTTAAGATATTTTCTAATTTCTCTCCCTTATGAGGGAGGATGACACTTCACAGAAGTAACAAATAATGGTAGACCTATCAATTAGTTGTAGTGATTTTACTGATATTAATTTTGTTTATGAATTATTAAGTGATTAAAACTCGTAATTCTGTTACTAAACTGAATTGGCTACAATGGGAAATCAGAAGTCACAAACCACAGTTCGGACACCTGATACTGTCCTCCCTTTCAGTGGCATACTGTTATGTTCAGCTCATAACGGTTTTCCATGTCTGTTGGTCAAACCAAGAGTAATCAATCAATCACTCACACTCTCTCCCTCACACCTACCCATGAGGCCCCTGTCTTTGCATTTACTGTAACCAGTATCCTCACCCACTGCGCACCGGACATCCATGGGTAGCTGACATTTATTCAGTCCACCCTGACCTTGATGTAAACATCAACAGACGGACTGAACTGGACCAAATCGGAACCTATCATAGACTAATTTTGGATAGCACAGTACAGTACAGTAACAAGAGCACAGTACAGTGACTAGAGCACAGTAGAGTACAGTACAATACAGTAAGTAGAGCACAGTACAATACAGTAAAGAAAAGTAGAGTATAGTACAGTATATTGTACTATACTCTACTGCACATAACTCTACTCTACTGTATTGTACTGCACTATACTCTTCTGTGCTGTGATGTCCAAACTTGTGAAACATGAGGAGAATGACATTCATATACATAAATATGCATTTCTGTGTAGTACAGATCAGGATGTAATTCCGTTACCGTAATTCCGTTACCGGGTTTAAATCCACTTCACTTACTGTTCTTGAATAACCATAATACATTTTTATAAACTCATGGTGCCATGTCATAGCTGACAACCCATTCTTTCTGCAGACATTTTTTCATCTTAAAGGGATACTTCCTTCCCCAGAGCCAGATGAACTAGTGGATACCATTATGGATCTGTGTCCAGTATGAAGGAAGTTATAGGTAGTTTCACGAGCCAATGTTAACTAGCGTTAGTGCAACGACTAGAAGTTTATGGGTATCTGCTAGCATGCTGTTACCAAAGTTTTACAATTCGTTTTTTGAAAATGTTTAGACGTAGTCCTTGTGCATAAACTTACACTTTGAAATCAATGTTTTTTGTTTAGCATATCATTTTAAATTGAAAAAACGGCATCAAAGTATAATTCCATTACTGTGGAATTGCCCAGTCAAACACACATGCGCACACGCCTATTAAACATGTCATCTTCCTCTTTAATGGTCAGTCTGGACAGGGGCCTCCTCGACCACATCAACCACACACTGTTCATCACGCGGTCAAACTCACGCTCGCTAACTAACAACCACTAACTAACTCACTGTAGGTGACAGACAGGGCTGAAGGTCAATGGGAAAAAAGTGTGTGTGTGTTCGTGTGTGGGTGTTTGTGCGTGTGCCTGAATGGCCTGATTTGCTTCTAGTCTCGTAGTGAGGACCAACCGTAGCGTTTAACCCCAAAACCGCAGGGAAGCTATGATCCGCCCGTCTCAACGCCAAATACAGACTGACAGCACGGTTTCCTTTAACACACACACAGCGGACCGCCCTGGGCACATAACCAACCCACCCACAGAGACCAGAGACCCCCTTCTAAAAACCTTCAACGCACACACATACCCCCAACCTCCACACACACACACACCCACCCCTTGCCCTCTCCCTAAACCATGCAGCTTTCTCCTTCCCCACAGAAGCTCAGTGTACATACCGCGGGTTCCAATAAAATAAGCCCACACTGTAACGACCAAAAAGCACTCTGCATCCTTTAAACAACCACCTCCATTAAGATTGAATTAAAGTCCCCTGCCTGGGAATATTGCCGCCAACTCAAACCTACCAAATGATGAGGGATTGAGGGAGAATGTAAAGACACTATGTGGCAATAAATTAGATGACGTGGGTGGTTAAGTAATGTTGGGATTTATTTTCCTATAATATGTAGTAGAATGGAACAGAAGAGACCTGCACTGGGCCAGGAATGTCCTTACGACATTGAAGTAATTTGTGAATGACGCTGACTTGCGTTGACATTTTACTGTAGAGAAATAGAGGGCAAACTTGCGACACCAATTGCCCCTCGAAGACCGGAGCTACCCGACTTTGGAGCTCTTCAGCTGAGAAGACCCTCTGGGTCCCACTAAGGGGACCTAACCAGGTTTAAGATGTGTGGACCTAAAACGTAGGTAGCCCTGTCCCCCCTTCCCTCCTCCCTGCTAACCTTAGCGTGACCACGAGCAGGACAACAGAAGAGCCAGTGTTGAGAAGAGCAGCTCTCTTCTGCTGTCTTCTCCTATAGGACAAAGCTGTATCTGTATCACTACTAGACAGACAGTCCCCTAGACCTCCCCTCCTCACAGGCCAGACCACCCCTAGCCGCAGCCTCAGGGCAGGACTGTACTGAGACAGAGGAGAGAAGAACCTCATTTGGTAGTTTTATTACAGACAGTATATGAATTTCAGTGGATATGAAACTGACAACACAGACAGTGTTCCACTAGAAAACAGTTTACAGGAGTGGATAGGGCAAGTTCTCCCGATTAAATAAAAAAGGCTTACGTTAACACTGACCACTGTTAAGCCCTTGCCTTAAATTGCGGCAGCAAACTCTATAGCTTTATTGACAACTGTCTGGGAAGCCAGTAGTGGCAGTGATCTATGTCTACATAGCTTTAATAAAAGCAGACAGCGTCCAGGTGTCACCGTGTTATTGAAAGTGTCCAAATGAAAGCCAGCCAGGCATTATACAGCACACAGACACAGCAGCACTTAAACACTGCTCTTCCCAACACCTCCCGGCCCTTCCACAATCCTCACACAGCCTCTCCCTCTCTCACACACACTGGGCGTCTCCCAATCCCAAATGCTCCAGTCACATCCCCACGGCTCCCATGGATTGAATGATTTAATTTACATGATAATTAAAACACATATAAAGCCGCTCCAGACGACATTAAATACACTTAAAACAATTATGGAGGATTAACACAAAGGATGAGGGTTTATTTCCATTGTGGCTAGCCTCAGTCTTATTTCTGCTGACAGGGTGGCGATAGAAGTTCTAGCTAAGTAGTGAATTGCTTTGTTGTAGGCTTAATTATTTAACCAATACCTTTAGTAAGTTAATCATTCTTTCAACTGTAATGAAATGATGAAATGTGGTGAATGACAATTCATCAAATTATTTGTCATTATTCTTTGTCATTAACCTTTCACTAGTCTAGTACCCTCCTATTCATCATAATTACTCTTACTAAAGTCTGTGGGAGATAAGGAGAGGACATCTCAATCAATTATATCCAAGAGGACACATGTGATTGAGTTCAGTAGCAGGCGTACACACACACACGCAAGCACACACAGAGTGACTGGCAGGACTTTCTCCTCACACACAGATGCCTAGTCATCGATCCGGAACCATGGCCCTGTGCTCAGAGCTATGACGCACTCTACAGCAAGAGATAACAGAAAGAATGAGAGAGTACAGAGGGGATGACAGTAGTGATGGGGGAATAAATCGATACAGTTACATATCACAGTATTATTTTGGACAATATTATATTGATACTTAGACTCCAAGTATCGATTTGTATAAAATAGTTAAATATTATATACAGTCCCAGTCAAAATTTTGGAGACACCTACTCATTCAAGGGTTTTTCTTTATTTTTACTATTTTCTACATTGTAGAATAATAGTGAAAACATCAAAACTATGACATAACAAATATGGAATCATGTAGTAACCAAAAGTGTTAAACAAATCAAAATATATTTTATATACTTCAAATAGCCACCCTTTGCCTTGATGACAGCTTTGCACACTCTTGGCATTCTCTCAACCAGCTTCACCTGGAATGCTTTTCCAACAGTCTTGAAGGAGTTTCCACATATGCTGAGCACTTGCTGGCTGCTTTTCCTTCACTCTGCAGTCCAACTCATCCCAAACCATCTCAATTGGATTGAGGTCAGGTGATTGTGGAGGCCAGGTCATCTGATGCAGCACTCCATTCCTCTCCTTCTTGGTCAAATAGCCCTTAGACAGCCTGGAGGTGTGTTTTGGGTCATTGTCCTGTTGAATGCTGTAGTAGCCATGCTGGTTAAGTGTGCCTTGAATTCTAAATAATGGCGCCGGTATGATGGCGCCGGAGGGGATGGCTGCCGTTTTATGGACTCTTAACCAACCGTGCAATTTTGTGTGTTTTTTCTCATTGTTTGTAACTTATTTTGTACATAATGTTGCTGCTACCGTCTCTTATGACCGAAAAGAGCTTCTGGACATCAGAACAGCGATTACTCACCTTGAACTTGACAAATAATTTTTATTTTATGAGTCGGACGAGAGGGATTTTCTCCAGACACACGACAGGGCCCTCATCCCCGTCATTCGCAGTAGAAAGAAAATGAGATCTCGCGTAAGGAGATCGGGGTGCTTGGTAAGGAGCCGGCGACGAGTGGCTAATCTGCCTTTGCCATCGATACTATTGGCCAACTTACAATTGCTTGATAATAAAGGCACGAATATCCTACCAACGGGACATTAAAAACGGTAATATCTTATGTTTCACCGAGTCGTGGCTGAACGATGACATGAATAACATACAGCTGGCGGGTTATACACTGTATCGGCAGGATAGAACAGCAGCCTCTGGTAAGACAAGGGGTGGCGGTCTATGTATATTTGTAAACAACAGCTGGTGCACGATATCTAAGGAAGTCAAGGTTTTGCTCATCTGACGTAGAGTATCTCATGATAAGCTGTAGACCACACTATCTACCAAGAGCGTTTTCAACCATATTCTTCGTAGCTGTCTATTTACCACCACAAACCGATGCTGGCAATAAGACCGCACCCAATGAACTGTATACGGCCATAAGCAAACAGGAAAACGCTAATCCAGAGGCGGCACTCCTAGTGGCCGGTGACTTTAATGCAGGGAAACTTGAATCCGTTTTACCTCATTTCTACCAGCAAGTTAAATATGCAACCAGAGGGAAAAAAACTCTAGACCACCTTTACACCACACACAGAGACGCGTACAAAGCTCTCCCTCGCCCTCCATTTGGAAAATCTGACCATAATTCTATCCTCCTGATTCCTCTTTACAAGCAAAAACTAAAGCAGGAAGCACAAGTGACTCGGTCGATAAAAAAGTGGTCAGATGAAGCAGATGCTAAGATGTTTTGCTAGCACAGACTGGAATATGTTCCGGGATTCTTCCGATGGCATTGAGGAGTACACCACATGAGTCACTGGCTTCATCAATAAGTACATCGATGATGTCGTCCCCACAGTGACAGTACGTACATACCCCAACCAGAAGCCATGGATTACAGGCAACATCGGTACTGACCTAAAGGGTAGAGCTGATGCTTTCAAGGAGCGGGACTCTAACCCGGAAGATAATAAGAAATCCCGCTATGCCCGCTGACGAACCATCAAACAGGCAAAGCGTCAATACAGGACTAAGATCGAATCGTACTACACCGGCTCCGACGCTCGTCGGATGTGGCAGGGCTTGCAAACTATTACAGACTACAAAAGGGAAGCACAGCCGCGAGCTCCCCAGTGACACGAGCCTACCAGACGAGCTAAATTACTTCTATGCTCGCTTCGAGGCAAGTAACACTGAAACGTGCATGAGAGCATCAGCTGTTCCGGATGACTACGTGATCACGCGCTCCGTAGCCGATGTGAGTAAGACCTTTAAACAGGTCAACATTCACAACGCCGCAGGGCCAGACGGATTACCAGGACATGCACTATGAGCATGCGCTGACCAACTGGCAAGTGTCTTCACTGACATTTTCAACCTCTCCCTGTCTGAGTCCGTAATACCAACATGTTTCAAGCAGACCACCATAGTCCCTGTGCCCAAGAACACTAAGGTAACCTGCCTAAATGACTACCGAACCGTAGCACTCACGTCTGTAGCCATGAAGTGCTTTGAAAGGCTGGTCATGGCTCACATCATCACCATTATCCCAGAAACCCTAGACCCACTCCAATTTGCATATCGCCCCAACAGATCCACAGATGATGCAATCTCTATTGCGCTCCACACTGCCCTTTCACACCTGGACAAAAGGAACACCTATGTGAGAATGCTATTCATTGACTACAGCTCAGTGTTCAACACCATAGTGCCCTCAAAGCTCATCACTAAGCTAAGGACCCTGGGACTAAACAACTCCCTCTGCAACTGGATCCTGGACTTCCTGACGGGCCGCCCCCAGGTGGTAATGGTAGGTAACAACACATCCGCCACGCTGATCCTTAACACGGGAGCCCCTCAGGGGTGCGTACTCAGTCCCCTCCTGTACTCCCTGTTCACTCATGACTGCATGGCCAGGCACGACTCCAACACCATCATTAAGTTTGCCGATGACACAAGTGATAGGCCTGATCACCATCAACGACGAGACAGCCTATAGGGAGGAAGTCAGAGACCTGGCCATGTGGTGCCAGGATAACAACCTCTCCCTCAACGTGATCAAGACAAAGGAGATGATTGTGGACTACAGGAAAAAGAATAGGACCGAGCACGCCCCCATTCTAATCGATGGGGCTGTAGTGGAGCAGGTTGAGAGCTTCAAGTTCCTTGGTGTCCACATCACCAACAAACTAACATGGTCCAAGCACACCAAGACAGTCGTGAAGAGGGCACGACAAAACCTATTCCCCCTAAGGAAATTCTGGATTACAGCAACTCGCTGTTGGCTGGGCTCCCTGCCTGTGCCATTAAACCCCTACAACTCATCCAGAATGCCGCAGCCCGTCTGGTGTTCAACCTTCCCAAGTTCTCTCACGTCACCCCCCTCCGACGCACACTCCACTGGCTTCCAGTTGAAGCTCGCATCCGTTACAAGACCATGGTGCTTGCCTATGGAGCAGTGAGGGGAACGGCACCTCCGTACCTTCAGGCTCTGATCAGTCCCTACACCCAAACGAGGGCATTGCGTTCATCCACCTCTGGCCTGCTGGCTCCCCTTCCTCTGCGGAAGCATAGTTCCCGCTCAGCCCAGTCAAAACTGTTCGCTGCTCTGGCACCCCAATGGTGGAACAAGCTCCCTCACGACGCCAGGACAGCGGAGTCACTCACCACCTTCCGGAGACATTTGAAACCCCACCTCTTTAAGGAATACCTGGGATAGGATGAAGTCATCCGTCTAGCCCCCCCCCACCCCCCCCCCCAAAAAAAAAAAAAAATTGTTGTAAAGTGGTTAACCCACTGGCTATGGGGTGAATGCACCAATTTGTAAGTCGCTCTGGATAAGAGCGTCTGCTAAATGACTTAAATGTAAATGTAAATGAAATTGATAAGATTTGGCATGGGTCCTCAGATCCTCAAAAGGTTCTACAGCTGCACCATCGAGATCATCCTGACTGGTTGCATCACTGCCTGGTATGGCAACTGCTCGGCCTGCGACCGCAAGGCACTACAGAGGGTAATGCCTATTGCCCAGTACATCACTGGGGCCAAGCTTCCTGCCATCCAGGACCTCTATACCAGGCAGTGTCAGAGGAAGGCCCTAAAAATTGTCAGACTCCAGCAACTCTAGTCAGACTGCTCTCTATGCTACCGCACGGCATTATGCTTTGGGGGTGTTTTTCTGCTAAGGGGACAGGACAACTTCACCGCATCAAAAGGACGATGGACTGCGCCATGTACTGTCAAATCTTGGGTGAGAACCTCCTTCCCTCAGCCAGGGCATTGAAAATGGGTCGTGGATGGGTATTCCAGCATGACAATGACCCAAAACACACGGCCAAGGCAACAAAGGAGTGGCTCAAGAAGAAGCACATTAAGGTCCTGGAGTGGCCTAGCCAGTCTCCAGACCTTAATCCCATAGAAAATCTGTGGAGAGAGCTGAAGGTTTGAGTTGCCAAACGTCAGGCTCGAAACCTTAATGACTTGGAGAAGATCTGCAAAGAGGAGTGGGACAAAATCCCTCCTGAGATGTGTGCAAACCTGGTGGCCAACTACAAGAAATGTCTGACCACTGTGATTGCCAACAAGGGTTTTGCCACCTAGTACTAAGTCATGTTTTGCAGAGGGGTCAAATACTTATTTCCAAAATTAAAATGCAAATCAATTTAACATTTTTGACATGCGTTTTTCTGGATTTTGTTGTTGTTATTCTGTCTCTCACTGTTCAAATAAAAGTCTCCCAGTCCCTGCTGCTAAAAAACATCCACACAGCATGATGCTGCCACCACCATGTTTCACCATAGGGATGGTGCCAGGTTTCCTCCAGACATGACACTTGGCATTCAGGCCAAAGAGTTCAATCTTGTTTCTCATGGTTTGAGAGTCTTTAGGCGCCTTTTGGCAAACTCCAAGTGGGCTGTCATGTGCCTTTTACTGAGGAGTGGCTTCCATCTTGCCACTCTACCATAAAGGCCTGTTTGGTGGAGTGCTGCAGAAATGGTTGTCCTTCTGGAAGGTTCTCCCATCTCCACAGAGGAACTCTGGAGCTCCTTAAGAGTGACCATCGGGTTCTTGGTCACCTCCCTGACCAAGACAATTCTCCCCAGATTGCTCTTCCTAGAGCTGAGTCTTGGTGGTTCCAAACTTATTCCATTTAAGAATGATGGACACCACCGTTTTTTGGGGGACCTTCAATGCTGAAGAAATGTTTTGGTTCCCTTCCCCAGATCTGTGCCTTGACACAATCCTGTCTCGAAGCTCTACAGACATTTCCTTTGACCTGATGGCTTTGGTTTTTTTCTGACATGCACGGTCAACTGTGGGACCTTATATAGACAGGTGTATGCCTTTCCAAATCATGTCCAATCAATTGAATTTACCACAGGTGGACTTCAAACAAGTTGTCAAAACATTTCAAGGATGATCAATGGAAACAGGATGCACCTGAGCTCAATTTCGAGTCTCATAGCAAAGTGTCTGAATACTTACTTAAATAAGGTATTTCTGTTTTTTATTTGTTATAAATTTGCAACAGTTTCTAAAAACCTGTCGTCGCTTTGTCATTACGGGGTATTTTGTGTAGATTGATGAGGAAAAGTGTATTTAATAACATAACAAAATGTGGAAAAAGTCAAGGGGTCTGAATACTTTCCGAATGCACTGTACGTCTGCCCAATGTAGGCACGATGTAGACAGGATACATTGGGAAGATGCAGTTTAGACAGCATTTACTCATTAGCAAGACATCTTGCAGATGTATTTAGAATGCCTACAGTCTAAATTATACAGTTCTACAAAGTTTAAAAGTCGACCAGACATCGAGACATTCTGATGTCTCGCCGACATTTTCCCAATGTGCAAACGCTCTCCAAACGACATATTCCCCCACGCAACTTGATAAGTCAGCCAAAGGTTTGCATGTTATCTGGGTTTGGAACATCAAATTGCAATAACATTGCAGTTTCGAATCGCAATACATTTAGTTTCGGCACCTAAGTATCATGATAATATCATATCGTGAGGTCCTTGGCAATTCCCAGCCCAACATGACAGGATGCTTTTTTCTATTGAGATAGGTAAGGGTTGCGGTAGAGAAATACAAGAGCGAGATAGCGAGAGAATACAGAGAGAAAGAGATACTGAGTACAGCTACAGTCCGTCTCTCCCACTGACTGTCTCACTCTCGCCTCGTTCTCCCCCTCTCTCGCTCTGGTCATCAGGCCTCTTATCCATGGCGATGACAGTCCTTGCTTAGTGACGTAACACCAACCGGTCGCAGCTGCTCCTCTCATTCTGTCATGAGAAACAAATCCCACCGCAAAACCCCCACGGTGAATTAACAGTGTGTGTGTGTGGTTAATTTCCTTCTACTGATAACGAGGGTCCATTCCACTGAACACTCATGCAAGCATGTGCACACATAATATAGAGTTCAGCGGAACATAACATACAGTGCACTAGGGGTGTGACAAGTGGGAAAAAATTCTTAATGGGATATTCTGTTTGCATGTTAGACCTCATTTTCCACTTATTTTTAGTGTTTAAGCATCATCCAGACAGTTGTTTTGGTCAGAGTTCCATTCCTGAGATTTATTTGGATGGCTTAGTTGCTTGCATGAGCCATATAGTGGTAGTGGGCAGACAAAAAAAAAAAACATGCTTCAAAACGTCCCCACAAGAAACTCTACAGCCATCTCATGTCTTTGTGGGCTATACACGCATGTCAATATCAAAACACTTGGCTATTTCCACTATTACGAACATAAATGTGTATAACTCGAACTGTGTCAACTTCCTGTTTTGCCCTTCTCTTGGACTTCATTTCTACATCTGCGCACTGCTAGTCTTGCGTACCCACACCTCCAAATTCCACAGAGCCTTGTTCTCGAGGCTAGCGCAGTGCAGACACGGCTTTCAAGCACTACACCGCCCAAAATCATTCAATCAAAATCAAAACGTCTGAGTCGGACAGCTACAAGCCTGAAGAGGATGCATACTTTGAGAACCATATTTATATGAGCCATAATATACTGATGAAGAGCTTCAACAGATAGAAGACGGGGGGAAAATGGCAACAGGTGATCCGGCAGACCAGCGGCAGCGCCCAGAGACTGAGTCAAGTAAATGAACATAAACATGTTCGACACTACTGCTTTAGCAATCCAACTACCTATGTAGCTTCTTCTTCGTCATCTAGGCGATCCGTATCCTTGTCCTAGCTAGTGACATCTAGGCGATCCGTATCCTTGTCCTAGCTAGTGACGTCTAGGCTATCCGTATCCTTGTCCTAGCTAGTGACGTCTAGGCTATCCGTATCCTTGTCCTAGCTAGTGACGTCTAGGCGATCCGTATCCTTGTCCTAGCTAGTGACGTCTAGGCTATCCGTATCCTTGTCCTAGCTAGTGACGTCTAGGCTATCCGTATCCTTGTCCTAGCTAGTGACGTCTAGGCTATCCGTATCCTTGTCCTAGCTAGTGACATCTAGGCTATCCGTATCCTTGTCCTAGCTAGTGACATCTAGGCTATCCGTATCCTTGTCCTAGCTAGTGACATCTAGGCTATCCGTATCCTTGTCCTAGCTAGTGACATCTAGGCTATCCGTATCCTTGTCCTAGCTAGTGACATCTAGGCGATCCGTATCCTTGTCCTAGCTAGTGACATCTAGGCTATCCGTATCCTTGTCCTAGCTAGTGACATCTAGGCTATCCGTATCCTTGTCCTAGCTAGTGACATCTAGGCTATCCGTATCCTTGTCCTAGCTAGTGACATCTAGGCTATCCGTATCCTTGTCCTAGCTAGTGACATCTAGGCTATCCGTATCCTTGTCCTAGCTAGTGACATCTAGGCTATCCGTATCCTTGTCCTAGCTAGTGACATCTAGGCTATCCGTATCCTTGTCCTAGCTAGTGACATCTAGGCGATCCGTATCCTTGTCCTAGCTAGTGACATCTAGGCGATCCGTATCCTTGTCCTAGCTAGTGACATCTAGGCTATCCGTATCCTTGTCCTAGCTAGTGACATCTAGGCTATCCGTATAGGCAACTCAGCCACCTCGCAATTTCTTGGCTTGCAATGTCTCGAAACTTCAGTAAAGCAGGGCATATCATCAATGAACAGGCTAGGATATCCTTCACGCAACAGACTGAAGACTGAACACACTCGCATCATTAGCGAAGAGAAAGAGCGGGGGCGTAATCATTACTCCAAACAGTTTGCAACTAAACTTAGAGTGTCTATTGGATAAATTCAGGGTGGTCCCTCCCCGTTTCGTTTCGTTCCGTTCCGTTTGCTTCCATTCCTAAATGTTTTGCAACAGAATCAGCGTAATGAATACGCCCACAGGCGAGCTAGCGCGAGGGAGAGAGGGGAAGGGGCAGGCAGAAAGAAACGTGTTGCGCATATGTCTTGATAATCTGAATCTCGCAATGTCTTGTCTTGCATGCCTCGCAATTTCACAAAAGTAGCCTAAGGCATGCTAGCAAATACCCATAGAATTCCATTCATTGCACTAACGCTAGTTAGCATTGGCTCGCAAAACTACCTGTAACTTCCGTCATACTGGACAAAGTATCCATGAGTACATCTAACTCTGGGGAAGTAGATAAAGGGGCCTTATTGCCAAAAAATCCCAAAGTATCCCTTTAACGTTAAGGATCCCAGTCTCATTTAAATGTTTTAACGTTTAAACTTTCACACCCCTACTGTGCACGCATGCGTCGGCATTACAGACAGTAGCCCTGTGCATTTGCATGACAGTTTGTGTGCGATGCACATACTCCAACAGGCACACACTCTTAGGCTACCTGATGCACTCCTACAGAGGCAACACACACACAGCCAAAAGAAGAGCATACACAGAAACACACCAGGGTTTTCATTAGGAAAATGTGGCGCTGGACAATGTGACCAGGAAGATTTTAAATTACCGGCCAGTTGAGAAATTTACCGGACCCATATGCATTTGGTGCGTAACCCATTAGGCCGTCCATAGACGGTGCTCAGAATGACAGAAATCACATTTAGATCATGGTAATTCATCTTAACAGAACATGCTACTTCTGTGACGAAGCTGCCAATAAAACGTACATTTTCAAACATTTGCCAAAAATGCAATTCGCAGGAAAACACCATTCTAAACAGTGCACCGGATGCGAGCAGTTCCATATATGACAGAGATGAAAATCTCTGTTAAAAACTTAGAAAGAGGGGGGATCTAAAGATGCAACAACTAGGATGGGTTGCGCCTTTGGCTTCTGGACAATGAACAAAAGTTTATATGAAAATAGGCTTGGGCGGTATACTGTATACAAGGGTGGTTTTCCAATACTGTAAATCTATTTATTTCACTTTTTTATACATTTGAATATTTGTAGCTACTTTAAGTAAATACCTGCAGTCAACTTGTGCAATATGTTAGGAGATAAAGAACATTGTGTTCTTCATTTCAACGTCACATTATTATGAAGCTTACGGTAGTCCCCAGTCACGTGGTGTTTGTTTACAAGCACACAATGATGAGAGACCGGAGCCTTGTGAGTCACTCACTATTGTGCAACATGCGCCAGGTGATCTAATTACAGTATGGAATTCCCAACTAAATGTTTGCCAGCAAGATATCTTCTAACTATTAAGTTCACTGTCTAAAATGTGTTAAATGCTCTGCAGTTGTGCATTTGGTTTTCTAATTTAGTAGCTACTGAACAAAAACATAAATGCAACAATTCCAAAGATTTTACTGAGTTACTGTTCATATACATTTTAGTCATTTAGCAGACATTTACATTACATTTTAGTCATTTAGCAGACGCTCTTATCCAGAGCGACTTACAGTTAGTGAATACATTATTTTATACTGGCCCCCCATGGGAATTAACCCACAACCCTGGCGTTGCAAACGCCATGCTCTACCAACTGAGCTACATCCCTGCCGGCCATTCCCTCCCCTACCCTGGACGACGCTGGGCCAATTGTGCGCCGCCCATGAGTCTCCCGGTCGCGGCCGGCTGCGACAGAGCCTGGATTCGAACCAGAATCTCTAGTGGCACAGTTAGCACTGTGATGCAGTGCCTTAGACCACTGCGCCACTCAGACGCTCTTATCCAAAGCGACTTACAGTTAGTGAATGCATACATGTTTTTTTGTTTGTTTAGTTTTTTGGGGGGTTTTCCATACTGGGCCCCCATGGGAAACAAACCCACATCCCTGCCGGCCAAACCCTCCCCTACCTTGGACGACGCTGGACCAATTGTGCGCCGCCCATAATAGGCAATCAAGTCAACTGAAATAAATGTATTAGGCCTTATCTATGGATTTCACATGACTGGGAATAGAGATATGCATCTGTTGGTCACGTCGATCCAGAGCATCCCAAACATGCTCAACGGGTGACATCTCTGGTGAGTGTGCAGGACATGGTAGAGCTGGGACATTTTCAGCTTCCAGGAATAGTGCACAGATCCTTGCGACTTGGGGCATTATCATGCTGAAACATGAGGTGATGGTGGCGGATTTATGGCACGACAATGGGCCTCAGGATCTCGTCACGGTATCTTTGTGCATTCAAATTGCCATCGCTAAAATGCAATTGTGTTTGTTGTCCGTAGCTTATGCCTGCCCATACCATAACCCCACCGCCACCATGGGGCACTCTGTTCACAACGTTGACATCAGTAAACCGCTCGCCCACACAACGCCATACACGTGGTCTGTGGTTGTGAGGCCAGTTGGACGTACTGCCAATTCTCTAAAACGACGTTGGAGGCAGCTTATGGCAGAGAAATTAACAGTAAATTATCTGGAAACAGCTCTGGTGGACATTCCTGCATTCAGCATGCCAATTGCACACTCCCTCAAAACACGAGACATCTGTAGCATTGTGTTGTGTGACAAAACTGCACATTTTAGAGTGGCCTTTTACTGTCCCCAGCACAAGGTGCACCTGTGTAATGATTGTGCTGTTTCATCAGCTTCTTGATATGCCAAACCTGACAGGTGGATGGATTATCTTGGCAAAGGAGAAATGCTCACTAACAGGGATGTAAACAAATCTGTGCACAAAATTTGAGAGAAAACTTTTTGTGCATATGTAACATTTCAGGGGTCTTTTATTTCAGCTCATGAAACATGGGACCAACATTTTACATGTTGCGTTTATATTTTTGTTAAGCGTAGTTAGCTATCTAGCCAAGTGCTTAGCTTCTTCCAAAATCAAGCATTCGCTTGGTAACAGCAGAGAATTCCCTCAAGAGATTTGCCGGCTAATATTTGTTTTGTGCATACAGCAAACTGTGAGTAGCATTTTTGAGTTACTTTTATACTTTAGGTTAGAAACTGTACAAAATGTTTGCAATGCGTTCTCTATGGGATTACATGTACTTGTTAGCATTGCTAACCTATCAGTGGGGTTTGAAAATACCGCCCCTTGTGTTCAGTGCCGGTATTACCAAATATCTCAGTATTGCACAAGGTCGGTATGAAGGTATGACAATCTGGATACCAAACAAGCCTATACATCAGAGAATGAAAACCAATAGAACAGGAGAGTAGTCTTCATAAAATAATTTCCTCCACGTTTCTATGGCTGGATTTTGCCTATACTTTGAAGCAAGGTAAGACATGCCTCATTATATGAAGTAAAACATTCAGGTTTCAAACTATTGTGTATATGTTTTCAAAACACGTAGCCTACTGCCTCCAGCTCACATTGCAAAGTGCTGGGTTATGTGCTGATAGTCTGACTACCGTTGCCTACGTACTTGAATGGGGAATGGGAGGCACGCTTCAATTAGAGGTTGAGTAATAAAAATACTAACTATTTTTAATCGTGGCCAGCAAAACTGTTTTTAACACGCGACTGCATTTAGATGAGGATCTAGCGCAGAGGTGATATTCCGCCCAAAATAGGCCCTGTATGCTGTGCGTATGTGATAAATAAAATACATGACGACTAATGAAAATACACACGTGCCAATATAATTCCACCAGATTATGCAAATTAACCTATAGACCAATAAGCATGACGGTGAAATGTATTTCCATCGACTGGTATTTCCATGAATTAATAAAAAGCATTCTTTTGCAATGGGATACTTTTTTCTCCCGGTCAATTTGACCGGCAACTATTTTATTTACAGAAATTTTGAATTTTGAAAAAGCCACCAATTACCGACCAACGGAAACCTTGACACACACACACAGACAGCCAAAATAAGCATGCACACACGCACACACACACAAGCCAGGTTGAGAAAGAGAGGGGGACTATTTCGGTGTCCTTCTCCCGTTTCATTTGGCAATCAAGGCGACGCCAGTTCACGTGGAACAACCCTGTGTGAACACATTCGCCCCACGTTAGAGTGATGCCTGACGCACATCAAACAGGCCTCCGCTGCGTCATCCAATCATCCGGGAGACAGTTCAACCTGTAGCCCGCCAATCACCACATAGAGAAAGATGAGAGGAAGAGAGAGGGAGATGGATAGAAAGAGGAAGAGAAGATGAAAGAGAGAGTTATGAAGAGCGAGGAGGGAGAGAAAGAGGAGTGAGAGAAAAATAGATGGAAAAGCACTATATAGAGAAAATAGGTGAGAGAGATAGAGAGAGTAGCTTACTAAGACCTACTTCCTAAACCTCTCTTCTCCAATCCCTCTGTATTATAAGGCGGCAGGTAGCCTTACGGTTAGAGCGTTGGGACAGTAACCAAAAGATACTACTATGGCTGACCCTGTAAAACAACATTTTACTGCACCTATCCGGTGTATGTCACTATAAAACATAAAAATAAACAGAGAGAGAGCGAGAGACTGCCTGGCTGCCACTTGGATGGAGAGAGAGACGACTCCAGTGTGCACTGACCCTTTTAAAGAGACACTTGGTCAACCACACAGTCAGAAAGATGAGAGACCGCCTGGCCTGCCTCTCTCGGACACGCTCTCGCAACTGTGACTCCATTCTCAGTCTGACAGGGCTTCCGTTACGGAGGCTGGTCTACCCTGGCTGGTCTTAAGTCTTAGTTTAACCCTCTTCTCTCCACCACACTAGCAGATTAGCATCCAACCACCCTGGCTCTGATGTCTGCATAGCAATCCGACCCCCTCCTGCATAGCAACAGAGCCCTCATGGATCTTTTTGGGTCATGTTAGAATCCTGCTTTGAATAGCCGACCACCATCATCACCACCACAATCCATGTCTCAAGGCTTTAAAAAAATATTATTTAACCAGTCTCCTCCCCTTCATCTACACTGATTGAAGTGGATTTAACAGGTGACATCAATAAGGGGTCATAACTTTCACCTGGTCAGTCTGTCATGGAAAGGTGTTCCTAATGTTTTGTACACTCAGTGTTACTTTTTAGCCAGTAGCTCTCCCCGAAAGTTGCATACTATGTCACATATGTCACGTATGTGCACCACGTCCTTGCTATTTTCCTCGCTCTGCTGTGTGTGCAAGCTGTCACTCAAATGGCGAGGGGCTGAAGCAATTGGCTGGAACTCGAATTGCTAGAGGGCTGGCCAACGGTGGGGAAATGTAGGGAAAATGGCGCGGCACAGCTTCCAGGAAAACAGTTGCTTTCAAACTACGGATTTCGTGGCTATTTTAGGTAAGATGGTAACGCTGCTCATAGATTATGCATATGTGAACTACACATTGACACATCCAGCCCAAAGCGGGAGGATTAAAAAATAATTTGTAGTCGCCAAAGTTCAGGAGCATCTTTAAATAGCATAGATCGTTAGAGATAAGGTGACATGGTTGCTTGGGGCATCCTGCTATGCCATGCATACAAGTTGACTACATAATGCCACAAGGATAAGGGTATCATAGCATCTTAGTCATACAAGAGATCACATGCAACTCTGTTGTTGGGAGCATACGTGATGTCCATGAACGAACAAAGTCAGTAGTGGGCAGACTTAATATATGCCTGGTCTGCTGGACCTGTGCCCTTTTGGAATACTTAGCCTATAAAATGCTTCCTTCCTTCCTCACGTCCATGAAATAATCACTGATCTAACAATTGCATAGGTCAAATCAAAGGATCCACCATATAGCTTCAATCTTTACATAAATTATGAACAAACATGCATTCAGTCACTGGCTAAAGTGCCCCCCATCCCCATGGGATATTTTTTCCCTCCAAAAGAGCTTTCACTGTTCTCCTTTAAAGCTGCAATATGTAACTTTTTGGACACCTGACCAAATTCACAAATGTGAGTTATAGATCTGTCATTCTCATTGAAAGCAAGTCTAAGAAGCGGTAGATCTGTTCTATGTGAACCATTTCTATGCTTCCAGTGCTTAAGTTTTGTTTTGCGTCTTTTACTTTTGGTTTCATACACCAGCTTCAAACTAAAAATACATTATTTTTGGTTATGGAAAATATATTTCACAGCGGTTTAGATGGTACAATGATCCCGGAGGACATGAGCCCTAGGACCATGCCTCAGGACTACCTGGCCTGATGACTCCTTGCTGTCCCCAGTCCACCTGGTCGTGCTGCTGCTCCAGTTTCCACTCTTCTGCCTGCGGCTATGGAACCCTGACCTGTTCACCGGACGTGCTACCTTGTCACAGGCCTGCTGTTTTCAACTCTCTCTCTCTACCGCACCTGCTATTTCAACCTCTAAATGCCCGTCTATGAAAAGCCAAGTGACATTTACACCTGAGGTCCTGACCTGTTGCAACCTCTACAACCACTGTGATTATTATTTGACCCTGCTGGTCATCTATGAACGTTGAACATCTTGGAGAAAAATCTGGCCTTAATGGCCATGTACTGTTATAATCTCCACCTGGCACAGCCAGAAGGGGACTGGCCACCCCTCAGAGCCTGGTTCCTCTCTAAGTTTCTGCCTTTCTAGGGAGTTTTTCCTAACCACGTGCTTCTACATCTGCATTGCTTGCTGTTTGGGGTTTTAGGCTGGGTTTCTGTATAGCACTTTGTAACATCTGCTGATGTAAAAAGGGCTTTATAAATAAAATTTGATTTGATCTACACAATGAGCTCTTGTTTTGTCACAAACTGAAATTAGAAAAACTATTAGAATTTTTGCAACCAGGAAATGGTGGAGAGATTTCTGCATATTGCACCTTTAACAAACGGATTGTGTTTGATTATCCAGTCTTAGGTTAAGTGGTTGCCCAGACCAACTGTTACTAACATTTTCTATTTTTGGACAAAACCCTGGTTGCTGACAGTTGATCATTGACAGACAGACTCGGCCACCATAAGAATGAGAGTGCTCTGCTGTACTAATCATTTGACTGGTCTCGTTTGGCTAATCTGTTTACGGCCCCTTCTATTCTCTGAGATGAAACCGATTCGCTGGCTCAGCCAGCTTTAGCCACATGCTAATTAGTCGCCGCCACAAAAGCCTCTTAACACCCAAACAAAAACGCCAAAACCAAGCCAAAACGGCCCAGCACACACTCGTCTATCAACATTTCAGAGGTCTGTATGAAATGTGTGGCGATATTAGGGACAGTGGGTGGTTCGGGGTGTCTAGTGTTTTGTACTGTAGCGTGGTTGGTAGTGCTGAGCGATTAGTGCTTTTTGAGGTCGCTTCGGTGTCGGTTCGGTTTCGGTTTGATTCTTAAAAAATTCTCACGGTTTTCAATTTAGTTTTTTGATTTTATTGATTTTATTACTATGCATTATGTGGGTTGAATGCTGTAACACCACAGAATAAAACAATTAATAAAAGTCCCATGATGGTAGTGTCTGCTCATTACTTCTTATCATTTATTCACATTACTTTACTTTAATAGAATATTTCAGTTGTTGTGTATTACATTTGTATTATTTGTTGACTCCATTATTTCATTCCAAGTCATCTCATCTCTATAGAGCTGCTGCCTATGCTGTCTGACAAAAATCACTCTTTTCGTAGTTCTTCAAAGTAAATAAGGCATACTTTTATGACTGCTGAATACCAACTATCAATCACTTAGATAATGTACTTTCAGGTAGAGATACCTCGAAGCTACAGCTGCACTCTATAATCACCTGCATTCTTCGTAAAAAGAAAAACAGACCGGTAGTAGTAGATTCGCAATGGATTATGGTCATTGTAATTAATTACCACGTTTTATGCGCTAAACTATGTAGAATATTGGCCTGTTGGAAACTACATCTCCCTACTACATTGCACAGTTCAGGCTGGATCTGATTTATCTCTAGAGAAACTGTGGGATGTGCACATTGAGCTCACAGAAGAAAAAAAATAAAATGGAATTCAAATAATTAAACCGACGTCGGTCAATTAGTTGTTTAAAAAACAAAATCTCGGTTAATCGCACAGCACTAGTGGTTGGTTTGAAAGAAGACGACAGTTGTCTTGTCTGATGTAATATAAATGGCTCTAGCCCGCAGCCAGCAGGTCTCCAGATGACACTTTTTTTACAGCTCCGTTCGTTCTGGTGATTTGAGGGATTTTGTTAGCCAAATCCTCCCTGGCACACCATCCATCCCACTTTCAGAGAATGTCAGCCTCTCTATCTCTCTACCTCTTACCTTCTCGTCAGTCAAGATGTGGGCCTCTTATCTCTCCGTCCTCTTTATTTCTCTTCCTATTTATTTTCCTCTCAATTCAATGGGCTTTATTGGCATGGGAAACATATGCTTAATCGCCAAAGCAAGTGAAATAGACAAACAAAAGGGAAATACTCTTTCTTTCTCTCAGGGTATATGCCCACCCCCCCTCTCTCTCTCTCTATCCATCCATCGATCGCTCTCCTCCCTCTTTGAGCAGACTTATCTCTGGGAGAACAAGTAGGGTCTTTGTGTTTGGGACAGTCATCACTGCAGTATAGAGGGCTTTATTCTTTTTTGCAGAGATATGATATTCACAGGGAGGGAGCAGGGAAGAACACTAAAAGCCAGCATGAATGCCAGAGAGAGAGAGAAAAAGAGAGAGTCAGAGAAAGAGAGAGAAACAGAGCGAAACAGAGCAAGAGAAAGAGGGAACGAGAGATGCATTGGAAGTATTCAGACCCCTTGACTTTTTCCACATTTTGTTACGTTACAGCCTTATTCTAAAATGGATTAAATACCTCAATGGCAAAGCAAAAACAGGTTTTTAGAAATGTTTGCAAATGTATAAAAAAATAACTGAAATAGCACATTTACATAAGTATTCAGACCCTTTACTCAGTCCTTTGTTGAAGCACCTTTGGCAGCGATTACAGCCTCGAGTCTACTTGGGTATGACGCTACAAGCTTGGCACACCTGTGGGGAGTTTCTCCTATTCTTCTCTGCAGATCCTCTCAAGCTCCGTCAGGTTGGATGGGAGCGTTGCTGCACAGCTATTTTCAGGTCTCTCCAGAGATGTTCAAGTCCGGGCTCTGGCTGGGCCACTCAAGGACATTCAGAGACTTGTCCCGAAGCCACTCCTGCGTTGTCTTGGCTAGGTGCTTAGGGTCGTTGTCCTGTTGGAAGGTGAACCTTCACCCCAGTCTGAGGTCCTGAGCAGGTATTCATCAAGGATCTCTCTGTACTTTGCGCCATTCATCTTTCCCTCGATCCTGACTAGTCTCCCAGTCCCTGCCGCTGGAAAACACCCCCACAGCATGATGCTGCCACCACCATGCTTCCCTGTAGGGATAGTGCCAGGTTTCCTCCAGACATGACGGTTGGCATTCAGGCCAAAGAGTTCAACCTTGGTTTCATCAGACCAGAGAATCTTGTTTCTCATGGTCTGAGAGTCCTTCAGGTGCCTTTTGGCAAACTCCAAGCAGGCTGTCATGTGCCTTTTACTGAGGAGTGGCTTCCGGTCTGTCCACTACCATAAAGGCCTGATTGGTGGAGTGCTGCAGAGATGGTTGTCCTTCTGGAAGGTTCTCCCATATCCACAGAGGAACTCTGGAGCTCTGTCAGAGTGACCATTGGGTTCTTGGTCACCTCCCTGACCAAGGCCCTTCTCCCCCGATTGCTCAGTCTTGGTGGTTGCAAACTTCTTCCATTTAAAAATGATGGAGGCCACTGTGTTCTTGGGAACTGTCAATGCTGCAGAAATGTTTTAGTACCCTTCCCCAGATCTGTGCCTCGACACAATCCTGTCTCGGCGCTCTACCGACAATTCCTTCAACCTCATCGCTTGGTTTCTGCTCTGACATGCACGGTCAACTGTGGGACCTTATATAGACAGGTGTGTGCCTTTCCAAATTATGTCCAATCAATTGAATTTACCACAGGTGGACTCCAATCAAGTTGTAGAAACATCTCAAGGATGATCAATGGAAACAGGATGCACCTGAGCTCAATTTCGAGTCTCATAGCAAAGGGTCTGTATACTTATGTAAATAAGGTACTTTAACATTTTTATTATTATAAATGTGCACAATATTATTTTTTTTAACCTGTTTTCACTTTGTCATTATGGGGTATTGTGTGTAGATTGATCCATTTTAGAATAAGGCTGTAACGTAACAAAATGTGTAAAAAGTCAAGGGGTCTGAATACTTTCCGAATACACTGTATAGATCCAACCCAAGCCCAGCCAGTGCCTAGATGCAAGGAAGAAGAAAAAATACCTTAAGATACTGTTCAATGCCAGTCAGGTCGATAACGACAAAAACGCACAACATCAAAGAAAAACTGCATTATCTACAGTACAAACCGCATTTTTCGCCAGTAGAGAACAATGTGATGATTTCAATTTCCAGAGGCTAAGAAAACAGAGAGATTGGCCTCAATCCCATCTACAGCCCTGGTCCCAGAACTACTCAACATTAAGAAACCTATTAAAAAGTTTAAGAGGACGGTACAGCTTGAAGTGGACCAGTGAGCAAAATAGTGGTTCTGACCTAAATACAGCAGAGAGAGACAGAGAGAGGAGAGGAGAGGGAGTCCTGAAAGGTTCTTCTCACAGAAATAACTTGCCACTTAGACCCCGAGGAGGACAGATAGTAACATCAATGCAAGGACACACAACTGAGAGTAACGAGACCATGTCACCTTGTCTGCCTCCACTTTAACCACATCAGCCATCGCATTGGTACTGTAGAACCTTTACCATCCAAATACAGTAACCTCATCCACTTCATCCCTACTGTAAAAATCCATCCATCCATCCATCCATCCACATAACATAGGCTACTTTGTCATGTCTTCCTGATCTTATACCATCCACACAGAGAAAGTAGTGAGTGGCACAGGTACCTGCAGGAGGCTCTGAGCTGCTTAGCGCAACACTCATTACTGGTTTACTACAGCACAGTGGGTTTAAACAGCTCACTCAGCTGTGGGCCCTGTCTGGCCTCGTGCAAGCCAAGGAATGCCACCATAGTATCAGATATCGGTCAAAGTGGTCTTTACAACAACAATAGGCCTACACAAATATCATCCTTCATCCATATCGCTAACAAGTAAACACTGACGTCTCACTGTCCACATATCTATTCAGTAAGTCCCTACAGATGATGCAAGCTGTAGAAATCTATAACAATGGTTCAATTCCCAATTGCATTTTCTCATGAGGGTACTGAAAACTTAGGTGTGTGTGTGTGCATGTGTGTGTGTGTGAGCATGCATGCGTGTGGTCCAGACTCACCCTCAGGGCTTCTATGACCAGGTCCCGGGCCTCCAGCTCGCCCTCCATGATGCTGAGCAGGGTCAGGAGCTCCGGCTTGCTCAGATTATCCATGTTAAACTCACATTTCTGCAACACACACACAAACAGAGAAAGATAAGTTATATTTGCAACACACACACACTAACAGATAAAAACTATTTTTAATATAACTAGAACAGATTTTTCTCCTGAAAACATTAGACGCCATATTCTACAAAACACTCATTTCTATTAATCCTACGGAAATCCCACATTTTGGGGTAAAGAAGGACATTGAACTTCAGAGCACCAACTTACTGCAAACTGCATCAACCACAACACAACAGTTGGATTTGCAATTTGCATGATGACAAACAACATAACTCATTCCTCAGATGGGTTTCATTAAGGTTTGTTCTAATGAAACTAAATGTCTGGCCGTACCTTGAGGCTATTAAGGTCCAGTTACATTTAGCCACATCATTAAAACGCTGATTTGGCAAGTTGGACTCGCAGGGCGAACGGACGGACGGGTAGAACGAGGATGACGGTGATTGTGAGTGACCTAACCACTTTCTGCTGCTGCGTCTTCAATCAATTAAAAGCTTTTCCATCCTCTCTGACTGGCTGCCCTTAAAAAAGGGAAATAAAGTATCTATGCCTGTCGTTAAAACAAGAAATGTCAGCCTGTACGTTGTTCCTGGGTTTATCCGAACGGTAGCTAGTTTGGTGAGGAGCGAGGACGTTGGAACGGTGGCTGGTTCGTCTACATTCCATGACTGACATGACAGACTGAGGACTCGTTGTCCTGATTGAATAAGAAGAACTTGTCTAGTCATCCTCAGCTTTTGAAGATTTAACTGAACTAAATTCATATAGGTGCAGAATGAAGCAAATGAAACAACCTCACAGGCAGAGATGCACTGAGATAAGATTGGATGTGAGAAAGTTACTTGGCAAGAACATCTGTAGAGAAACCATCTCTTGTAGCACTAGAAACATATCAAACTCAACTGTTCTATTTAATGTTTTGCACAGCTATTTGTTCAATAAAACATAATAAACCAAAGATAATTTGGAGAGGGAGAGACGACCTCCTTGCCTCTATAGTCACAAGTGTTCTATTCTATCTGTGCATAGGCACATTCATTTGTACCTGTTCACAAAATTCGATCCCCCTGCCATAGATGCGTGATTTACTATCATACGTTTGAATCCCTGCCAAGGTTTCTCCATTTTCATCATTGATCCAGCAGCCTCCTTCAAAGCCCCCTCTTAAATCACAGACAGAATATGGAACCAGCTGGTCTGATCTTTTAGCACGCTGTTGTAGTTCAAAGTGTCCCTAAATACTGTGCGTTCAAATACTATGTCTTGATGTCAACACACTCTTGTCTTGAGATACCGGTATGTCAACTTTTGCGTAAATCAAAACGCCAACAATGATACAGATTTGAGGCTAATGCATATTTGTAAAATAATTGTAGTAGTGCAAGCAAACCAAGTTACAGTATGATTGAAGCCCTTAGAAAGTGTGGCATTCTATTTCATTCAGAACAGCACTAATCAAGACAGGAGGGGGTTAAAAGTAAAGAATCCTGCGATTGAGTCACTTTTTTCAAGCTTTCAAATCGATTTCCAACCAACCCCACACAGCATTCTCCCTCACTGTGCTGCCAGTGAGCCATTTGGAGAATTGGATTTGGGAGTCTTGGAAGGCTTGCATGACACTATCCAAACCAAAGCCTGTCATGTGGGCCCCCAGTCTTCGTCAATGTGCTCGGGTGGCATTTCACCCTCCTGCATTTCTGCACAGTGAGCAGGTGAGGGAAGCTAATGCTAATTTGGGGAAGGGAGAGCCAACTGCTATGGCTCTATCCTATAGCCTAATAGGTTGGATTAGTGGCCACATTCAAATAAATTAGAAACCCCTCTACAACAGAACAAGTTGTAAAAAATGTATCCGTACTAACTAGTGCTATAGGGTGAGGGGGAGGTGACCACTGACCAGTGTGGCCCCACACCACCACCATTCTTCAACCTCTGACCCCTCTCTAAACCAAGTGGGCCGGTCCTCAAGGACCCTTCACAAGAGAAACTCCTCCACCGAGGGCAAACAAAGGAGGGTCTTGCAGGGGTATGCAAAGAGCTTTATTTAACTGTTGCATGCATGGGGGTATAGAAGCGGAAGCCCCCTAAAGAGAGGCTAGCTGGCCTGCCTTGGCCTGGCATGTTTGGCAAGACGCCTGGTGAGAGAGACAGGCAGAGATATATGGGCGAGTCGGAGAGGACGGTTGGTTACTATGCTGCGGTGCTGTCATCGAGGTACCTGTTCAGCAGAACAGGCCGTTTAAGCAAGGAAGGAGTGAAGTGTGCACTGAACACGCTCAGTAGGGCTGGACTGGCTGGCTTGGCTAACACAGTACTCTGAGCTATCCCAGCTGAGTCTCCAGTGTACATACCCCCCCTCCTTCTCTCATTGCTCTCTCTCGCTGCCCTCCTTCCTTCCTTCCATCTCTCTTGCTTGCTTTCTGCTCTCACTCTGCCCCCTTTCCATCGCTATCTTACTTTCTCTTGATTTTCCTGCCTTCTTCTACCACCACCTACATATCTTCTCTTCCTCCCATTTCAACAGCTCTCCCTTGGGATCTTCCAGACAAGCAGTCCATATTTTCAATAGCCTTTGAACCTCAAACCCAAAACAGTTCTTTATATTTCCTGTGCCCTATAGGAATGCTAAATTACATTTAACACGTGTAGAATAGGATGTAGAATAGGAGTAGTTAAGGGTAAAGTCAAGTGGCAAATGGGAGACTGCCCAGCTCAGTGCCTATTCTGCATGAATTGACTGACTGGTCGAAAGACAGCAATGGTCTGACTGAACAGAGCACATGGAACCATCCAAGCATACCACAACCAGGGAAAGGTTGCACGGCCCCCTCCCGCGGAGAAGAAGATTGATTAATTTGCACAGAGGGGTAGCAAGCCGGTGCCCTGGCACATGTGTTGCAACCTGTCTGCGAGACGAGGGGCCAATGTGAGAAGTCCCAGATAGATGAGCGTAAACAAGTGCAGCTCAGTCCGATAGTGGGGAGTATGCAGACAAACAAACACTTTCACTGAGATTCAACATTTCTAATATTGTTCTATTGGTCACAGGTCAAATCTAAATTATTAGTAGGCCTACACAGAATAGGAAATATTATTCTTGACTGCAAATAGGCTATGCTTTGTGTTCAAACAAAAGCTGCTGAATGTAAGATTGTAGAGGTTGGGGTCCTCATTGGATATATAGGGGCCTTCTCTCTTTAACCGTAAAGCAAGATTTTTCAAACACAAGTGCGCAACTAGGCTACATCAGATAACAATATCTTCACATCAGAGCCACACTGACAAACATCAATCAACATATTTGGTTTCAACTTGGAGCTTTGACGTAGTGAAAAAGGGGCAACATTATGCATTGAACAGCCATGTCAAAAGCAGCTCTATCTATTCAGACGACTAGCCTACATCCCGGTCTGTGAAAGCGCAAACCTATAGCCTAAATTGTGTTTCAAATGTAAGTACACATTGAAACCCCCTTTGTAACAACTGTTAAATTTGTAACCACCGCAAATCAGTGCTTTATAGCCTAACTACGCTTCCCCATATCGGCCGTACCAACATTGACGCTATTTGTGATAGATAAATCCAATTCCTTTGCCTTTCTATAGGACTTTAATTTACATAAAAGCCTTTGATCATATGTATAGTCTGTGTCTACACAAATCAGATAACCCTTGTTTTGCTGCTCTCTACACTGTCACAAGAATAACATCTTGCTGTTGCTTCAAGATGAACACTCAGGTTCGTAGAGAAATGCGCCGTCTTTCTTAATCCCTCATTCCCGTGCCTATATTCCAAAACGGAAAAAATAAAAAGATATAAACATATAGACCTGGCTATAATATAAAAACTCTTACCGCTTCGACACTTCCAAGCACTGTGGTTGCCAGTGTTTGTACCGGAGGCGGCTGCTCCCCGCTCGCTCCCTCCGACGCCATCTTCCTACTGTAGCGGTCTGCTGGAGTAAGGGCACCACACAGAACATAAAACAAAGCATTCGGTACCGCTTTAACTATTACGCTGCTGAATGCAAATCTCACATACGACTGTAGCCTCAAATTTTTACAACACGAGAGAGAAAAATGTGTCTCCGCGTACGACACAGTCTAGACTAGACCGGACCGTGGCGTTTCTCGGGCACGCAGGTTGGTTGAGGGGAAATTGTTCAGTAGGCGTGGACCGAAGTCGTATTCCAGATGCGAATCGTGCGTTCGCAACTTGAAATGAGGTGCGCTGCACGGTCGTTAAAGAGTGAAAGCTAAATAGGAGTGTAGCCAAGGCTGTGTCCTATTTCTGCGAACCTCACCGTACCTACTGCCTAAATTACCTATTTACCCTTCCAATGACTGTGGATTTGTGAATAACATACAGTCATAAACCTGAGGATGTATTGTTGTTGCATGCCAACAGCCAAAGCCGAGAGGCCTTTTAGGATTACACACAATAGCATAGGCCCCCTAGTGCATTATAAAATATCCAGCAAATGGATACCCACTATTATTTTACAGGTTACATTTTCCTGCCAGTAATACATTATAGCCTATAATGTGTTTAATTTTTAAAGTTAGGCCTATAGACTTGTCATTGTAAGCGAGATGTCTAGCCAATGGATTACTACATGCATGGATAGGTAATGTATCAACGAGATATCTGTCACCATGTATTTGCCTGTTGTCAATAATGGCTCTCCAGTCCACAGATGATCATCATGGATACTAATATATAAATATTACTGGGGCTTCCAGATGTGCCATTAAGGATTAGAGGGTGATTTGTAGCCTGGTTGTTGCCGTGCAGAACGAGGTCACTGATAAGCTATTTGGGTCAAATACAGGATATTGCCAGCACATTATGATGATGTACAGTAGGCCTATGATAAAGACTGACAGTCGCCAGTGCCATTGCTGCTTTGAAATGACCTGCACAATAGAATAACTTGGTGACTTCACATCCACTCTATGTCCCATTTCTCTGTTCAACACTCTCACCTACATCTGTCATCGTATAAAAGTATGTATAGGACAGTACTGTGTTATCTCAATTACCACATTTATCCTGGGCCCAATCAAAGTGGACAGCTGCCAGTCCTTCTGTGCTCTGTTAAAGGGGACTTCCAGTTCCACCAAACATGATTGATTTATGATGTGGCCCAGCAGGACCTTGGGTCTCACACAGACATAGCCTATAGTCTATTATTATCCCAAAGCGAATCTAAATCTGCTGCAGATCGCTGGACATTGCTGGAGATGTTATGCGGAGATAATCTTCTCCATCCCCGCTCTCCATCATTGGTGCTGAAGGGAAATGTGTCATTAGTTGGAGATTATGGGGACTGTTTGGATGAGGGAGGCCCCACTGGCAGTCAACAAAACTTCCACACGCATTACTTAGCTGTCAAGTTCCAAAACTGATTTCAGGAAAATAATGACTGTATACTTACTTATTACATTACATTATAAGCTACATCCTCATTAGAATGCAACATGGTATTGGGAACTTTTAGCCCAAAATAAAGCGCCCTCAGTTACAACCTTTTGCCTCCTCGCTCCCCTGAGTTCAACCTCAAGACCTCTTGTATTTAATGATGAGACAGAGGACGACCAAAGTTGAAGTTGGGGATGAACTCTTGGCCTCGTTTGTTACTGACAGTTACCCTCTTTGTGTAACTGGCTGTGTGTACTGTGGACCCCAGCGGTGCTGGTAGCTACAAAGACACTGCTATCTTTAAACTGCAGAAGGGAGCTACTGTTACTATTCAACCAGCCTAATTGAACGCTGACTCTGGGCCAAATCTGGCTAATCATGTTGAGGCTAATTGGCCAACCAGCGTTCCCAGGGCCACGCCGGGGCTAGGCCTAGGCGGGGGCCAGGAGAGGGCCAGGGGCATCACAGCAGAAACTATTGATATTGGACTGGCTGGGGCTGGATAGTGGGGTTTTTGGAACAGTAGACCTGAGCCACATCCCAAATGGCACCCTGTTCACTTTATCACTACTAAGTCCTATGGACCCTGGTCAAAAGTAGTGCACTGTTAAGGGAATAGGGTGCCATATGGGAGCAGTAGACCTGCCCTACCTCCCATTCAGCAGGCTGTGATCAAATTACATTAGGGCCGGGCCGGCATACATCTGTGTGTTGCAGCAGGAGCATGTGAATGGTAATATAATGAAGCCTCGTTTCACATGATGCTCATACAATGTGCTCATACAATGTACTGCAGAACAATTAGCCTTAAGCTGAGGTGAACAACAGCACAGGGGCTTAGCAATTGACTCAAGCTTTTAACAATGTAGAATAAGGGATTATGGGATGCTTAAAAAAATTATGTAGAACAATATTATGATGGGGATAAATGCATCTTAGGAAATGTGTTGTAGTTACACTATGCAGTAAACCAAAACTGGCCCTTAGGCCCCACAGGTTTTAAGCCTTGTGTAACTGATATCCTACCTGCATGGATATTGACGCAAGGTATATTGTAAGTATTCAAGGAGGGTAAATCTGATCCTAGATCTGTTTCTAACACACAGTATATAGAGTGTCTTCCCTGGGGGATGTGAGGATACTCAGGACAGCCCACAGAATAAGTAACCATCAGAGAGAGAGAGAGAGAGATAGAGGGAGAGAGACCGAGAGAGATAGAGGGGCCTCTGTAACTGGAGATGTGTGGACTGGACAGACAGTAATAGATGAGGCCAGCTATGGGGTTCTGGCCTGAGGCTACATGCCACTCTCCCCCCCAGCACTCTGAGGGACTTGGCTCATAGTGACTCGCTCATTGTCGGTACACATAGCGGGCACAATGGTTTCCTGTTTGTGACGAGGGTGGCGGGAGAGCAGGGTGGGCACTGGGCAGCAGAGCAGCCATCACTAGGACCAGTGTGCTCGTGCGTTGGGTCGTTCCGCAGACAGACCAGGCGGCCCGGAAAAAAATGACTTAGTCCCGGATGAATCTCATGTCCTGGCGAGAGCTTCAAATGGGGAGACACAGAGGGTCCGGATAGTGACTCAACAGAGAGAGAGGGAAGGAAGAGAGGATGTGGGGAGGAGAGGAGGGGAAGAGGAGGGGATGGAGGACGGTACTGGGCCACAACTCTTCCTGATTGTCCTGCGTGGCTGCCAAAGGCTGAAACAGACCTCTCTCTCTGAGCTCGCTGAACAAAAGTTGCTGTTGTCCTTTCTTCTCTCTCTTCCCTCTCCTTTTCTTCCCAATCTCATGCCCTCTCTCTCCCTAAAAAGTTGGACCAACATCCTCTGTTTGAGGAGTAGGAGGAGCAGCTGCTACGGCCACACAGTGAAACACTACCGCAGTGTGACTCAACACTTTACTGTCTGTATCCACACTGAGACAAACCACAGGGAGTGGAAAGCAGCTAATAGTGGTCATTGTGGTTAGGGTTGGGGCTTTCAAAGGTGCTAGCGTGAAGTTTGTTTGCCACCATATTTTCATGTTTAAAAAAAAGTTAATAAATAATTATATCTGTCATTTCCACCGGCCTCATATGTTGCGGTATCATAGCAATTTAACTGGTATGAAATTATACAACAAACCACAAAGCAGGAAAGGAAGAGAATTTGTCAGAGAGACGGAGAGCAAACTTGTGAAGCAGGCGGAAATAATAGAAATATGCAAGGCACTAAGGCAGTCAGGGAGAGGAGACTAGGAGAGAGAGACACAGACTAAGAGGAGAGGCCCCATCTCCATTTGGAAGGAGGTGTGGAAAACGCTATGGCAAGTAAGAAGTGGTGAGGAATGAGATGGAGAGGGTTACCCACCCCCAACCACCTACCCAGGCTTTTAGAGCGAGTCCTAGCCTAGGGTCGTGACCCTGATACTGGCACCAAGCGTCAGAGAGAAAGACACCCTTGTTCAAAAACAGTCCCTGACTTCAGTTCAGATGGATGCCACAAAGATGAAGTCAGACAGAAACTTGATGACTTCAACACTGGACATGGCTGTCATCCCAGCCGGGAAGCACAATCTGCCAATGTTACATGTTTGTTATAGATGACACAGTAAATGCATTGTTTGATGACCTTTTTGACGTGCACTACCTGTTTGATAATGGTAGACTTGGTTTGCATTTACAGTACATGTAATGGATCACGATAACTATTTTATGACATGACACTTGGCATGGGATACTGTAGCTACAAAAATACACCTAGCTGTTAACGCCCAAGAGCACAATCTGTCAAAGTTATGAGTTAGACAAACATTGTTAAATGTCATTTCTGACATGTTGTAAGTGCTCAGTACTAGTTGTTTTGGTCTGCTTTTACTTAAAATATATCATTAATATTACTATTTTTGGACATTACATTCAGCATGAAAACCTGCACACAGAAATGCACTGAGTTCCAATCCAATATCCCATTCAGAGGACCTGTCTGTCAATCCTAGATACAAAGAATGCAGGGGATCCAGTTCTGCTTAGTTGATTGTCACATTGGTGTCAGTCATGAGAGAGATCATCCCCCCCTCCCCTCTTGCCCTCCTCGAGAGGAAAACAAGGAAACTGCTAATGGAGTTAAAGTAAAACAAGAAAAGAGCATAAGGTTTGTACCATATACCTACCTCACATTTGCCTTAAAGTCAATCTTGGCCTATTACTTTTACCCAATTTCCTCCCTGGGGATCAATAAAGTTTATTCAAATATGAGACTTCACTGTAAATAAAGACAGGCTTGATGCAAATCAATGCATGCTAAACGTTATGTTTTATTTTCATTCATTTAATTTGTTTTATTTAATTTATTACATTTGATTACAGACAGTACACCTATGTTGCAATTATATCTGAAAAAAATGAATGATTGTAGAGGATGTCTTCATTGATCACACCTTTGATTACACATTGGATAGATAGGGCGGCAGGTAGCTTAGTGGGTAAGAGCGTTGTGCCAGTAACCGAAAGGTCGCTGGTTCTAATCCTCGAGCCGACTAGGTGAAAAATCTGTCGATGTGCCCTTAAGCAAGGCACTTAACCCTAATTGCTCCTGTAAGTCGCTCTAGATAAGAGCGTCTGCTAAATGACGTAAATGTAAATGTATATATAATGGAAATTATAGATTTTCTGTCAATTTTGTTGGGTAATGTAAGTGTATTGTCTAAAGTGAAAACTGTGTAATCTACAGTAATTTATAGTACTGTAGCATTTTACTTTCAGCACTTCTAAGGGCGATTTGAAACGTGTATCCTGCATTGTTTGAATTGTAACTGGTAGTTAAAACGACTAAATTGAAAAGAGATAATGATGTTGTGCTTCGGTGATTAAACCAATGTTCTTATATTTCACAATAAACTTACATTTTGAATCAATGGTTGTGTGGTGAGAGATGTTTACAATCCAAATTAATGCACAATGACATGATTTGAATGAAAGACTGGCTGCGTTACAAGTGTGACCAGTTTGGAGTTTTGTACTAAGAGTTGTGAAAATGTATCACATAGTTACAAAAATATATTTATTTTAAAATGTAATACAGATACTGTCATAGATTTAAGGCCCTGTGTGTGACTTGACCAGGAACACCTCTGGCCCCTACTTCATATTTATAGCCATAGTTAGGACATGGAATTTTTCCTGGTCAGATCATGAGGAAGAACTCAGGGCCCTAATCGTGCATGCATGAACAGACAAACTCATTCAATAGTTGGCCCGCAAGTAGTATTGTGTGGATCAATGAGTCTCAATACAGTATGTGTAACACAAAGATGATCAGATTTTACTTTGACTCTATTTAGCATTTCCGACCAAACCTTTTGAACTAGAATGTGTCTTCTTTCTCAAGTAGATCAGGTCACAATGGAAGAATTGTGTTTGTGAAGAATGTCTGTTGGGTTCCAAGCCAGAATGCAGACAGCCATCAAACTCTCAATTGTAATTACGGTAGGCTAATAGCCTACACTTTCACAGCAAGTGATAGCCTCTATTTGGCTTTGGCAGGTAATGAAGACATACTGATCCATCTAGTCAGCTCTTTATCACAACCAATCCTGTCTGATTAAAGTGCAAACACTCAAGGGCTCAGATTAAGTAATGCAGGTTAGGTTCTGTGCCATGCAAACACTTAGAGCTTGCAAGAAAGGCATTTCACTGTACTTGTGCACATAATAATAATAATAATAATAATAATAGTAATAATAATAATAATAATATGCCATTTAGCAGACCCTTTTATCCAAAGCGACTTACAGTCATGTGTGCATACATTTTTACGTATGGGTGGACATTAAAACTTGAAACTGAAACACTTCAACAGTTTGAGCTTTTAAAATCAGGGATGGTGATGTGTTCTGTTAAATATATCTTGGTACTAAAACATAATCTGGATTCAGACCAATTTCAGTGTGGGAGATGGGGAGTCTGATTATATGGTAGGGGATCACTGTCAAAGCTCTGTGGTAATATCTCGCCCCCTTGTGGTCGGTATTGGGACTGACAGCAGTTAGAACCTCGGTTGCCTAGTGGCAGGGCACTGCTAGTGTTAAAAAGTTTGGTTGGCGCAAACAGTTGTCAGACCTGGGTTCATACTATTTGAAATGTTTCAAATACTATACTAGTCTCCCAACAGTGCCAAGTGGGCAGGGTTTACATTTTTCAAATTATAATTATTATTGGTTCCATTGTGCCAGGCAAGCTAAATCAAGTACAGATAAAGTATGTGAAATTATTTCAAATAGTATTTGAACCCAGCACTGGCATCCATACCGTAAAAAAAAAAAAAGACTTTTAAAAGAATGAAACAAAAATACAATAAATGTTTATCGGTTTATTGAACTTCACTCTGTGTACATTTCAACAGTGAGTCACCAACACAACCTCATGAGAGAGGGCAGAAACACAAGGTGTATGTTTAACACTTGTACAGCCTGTTGAGAAAGGCAGAGGCGTCATGCCCATAGGGGGCACAGGGGCACATGCCCCCTATGAATTGTCCTGTCTAAAAAATATATATTTTATTATTAATACAAAATAAATATATATACACATTCTTTTTTTTTTCTTTTTCTGTAATACTACTAGCCACCTAGCAAATTTATGAAGCTGGCTTTAGCTAGCCCAGATAGGTTCCCAATCTCCCAACCTCATAGCTAGCTACCAAGAAGACATTTCAAGCTATCAATCAAGTTAGAGTAGCTAGCTTGTCTAACTATCTTAGCTGGCAAGGTTGGTAGACATTAGAAAAGCAAGCAATAAGTAAATGTACTGAATAAGACTCACATTCCTTTCAATATTTTACCCATATTTTAGCAGAGATGCAGAGAAGCATATTTAGTTTCTTTAAAAAATAGAACCACCAGGGCACAACGTGGATGTGGTTGTCACGGTCGCTGCGGGTCTGCTTGTGGTTCAAGCACAGGGCGCGGAGGAGCTCGTGATGGGTGGTGCCATGGTACACACAACCGGAACGGGCCAGGGACACAGTCTGGGCATCGCCAGTATGACCAACCTAGGAGTAGCACCTGCCATGAGTGGGTTGGTTGGACAGATAGTTATCACAGTGCAATTTGTTTTAAATGTCTCTGTCACACCGATGCACACACACACGCAATAAAATATCACATTTACAGTGGCTTGCGAAAGTATTCACCACCCTTGGCATTTTCCCTATTTTGTTGCCTTACAACCTGGAATTAAAATGGATTTTTGGGGGGGTTGTATCATTTGATTTACACAACATGCCTACCACTTTGAAGATGCAAACAAGAAATAAGACAAAAAAAAAAGAAAACTTGAGCGTGCATAACTATTCACCCCCCCCCCCCAAAGTCAATACTTTGTAGAAACACCTTTTGCAGAAATTACCACTGCAAGTCTCCTGGGGTATGTTTCTATATTCTTGGCACATCTAGCCACTGGGATTTTTGCCCATTCTTCAAGGCAAAACTGCTCCAGCTCCTTCAAGTTGGATGGGTTCCGCTGGTGTACAGCAATCTTTAAGTCATACCACAGATTCTCAATTCTCAAGACATTTAAATGTTTCCCCTTAAACCACTCAAGGTAGTGGGTTCGATCCCCGGGACCACCAATACACAAAAATGTATGCACGCATGACTGTAAGTCGCTTTGGATAAAAGCGTCTGCTAAATGGCATATTATTATTTATATTATTGCTTTAGCAGTATGCTTAGGGTCATTGTCCTGCTGGAAGGTGAACCTCCGTCCCAGTCTCAAATCTCTGGAAGACTGAAACAGGTTTCCCTCAAGAATTTCCCTGTATTTAGCGCCATCCATCATCCCTTCAATTCTGACCAGTTTCCCAGTCCCTGCAGATGAAAAACATCCCCACAGCATGAGGCTGCCACCACCATGCTTCAATGTGGGGATGGTGTTCTCAGGGTGATGAGAGGTGTTGTGTTTGCACCAGACATAGCGTTTTCCTTGATGGCCAAAAAGCTCAATTTTAGTCTCATCTGACCAGAGTACCTTCTTCCATATGTTTGGGGAGTCTCCCACATGCCTTTTGGCAAACACCAAACGTGTTTGCTTATTTTTTTCTTTAAATAGTTACTTTTTTCTGGCCACTCTTCCGTAAAGCCCAGCTCTGTGGAATGTACAGCTTAAAGTGGTCCTATGGACAGATACTCCAATCGCCGCTGTGGAGCTTTGCAGCTCATTCAGGGTTATCTTTGGTCTCTTTGTTGTCTCTCTGATTAATGCACTCCTTGCCTTGTCCGTGAGTTTTGGTGGGCGTCCCTCTCTTGGCAGGTTTGTTGTGGTGCCATATTCTTTCCATTTTCTGATAATGGATTTAATGGTAGTCTGTGGGATGTTCAAAGTTTCGGATATTGTTTCATACCCTAACCCTGATCTGTACTTCTCCACAACTTTGTCCCTGACCTGTTTGGAGAGCTCCTTGGTCTTCATGGTGCCGCTTGCTTGGTGGTGCCCCTTGCTTAGTGCTGTTGCAGACTCTGGCCTTTCAGAACAGGTGTATATGTACTGAGATCATGTGACAGATCATGTGACACTTACATTGCACACAGGTGGACTTTATTTAACTAATTATGTGACTTCTGAAGGTAATTGGGTTGCACCAGATCTTATTTAGGGGCTTCATAGCAAAGGGGGTGAATACATATGCACGCACCACTTTTCCGTTATTTATTTGTTAGAATTTTTTGAAACAGTTTGTTTTTAAATTTCACTTCACCAATTTGGACTATTCTGTGTATGTCCATTAAATGAAATCCAAATAAAAATCCATTTAAATTACAGGTTGTAATGCAACAAAATAGGAAAAATGCCAAGGGGGATGAATATTTTTGCAAGGCACTGTACATAAGTATTCAGACCCTTTACTCAGTACTTTGTTTAAGCACCTTTGGCAGCGATTACGGCATCGTGTCTTCTTGGGTATGACGCTACAAGCTTGGCACACCTGTATTTGGGGAGTTTCTCCCATTCTTCTCTGCAGATCCTCTCAATATCTGTCAGGTTGGATGGGGAGCATTGCTGCACAGCTATTTTCAGGTCTCTCCATAGATGTTCGATCAGGTTCAAGTCCGGGCTCTGGCTGGGCCACTCAAGGACATTCAGAAACTCGTCCCGAAGCCACTCCTGCGTTGTCTTGGCTGTGTGCTTAGGGTCGTTATACTGTTGGAAGGTGACCTTTGCCCCACTATTAGGTCCGGAGCGCTCTGGAGCAGGTTTTCATCAAGGATCTCTGTACTTTGCTCCGTTCATCTTTCCCTCGATCCTGACTAGTTTCCCAGTCCCTGCCGCTGAAAAACATCCCCCCAGCATGATACTGCCACCACCAAGCTTCACCGTAGGGATGGTGCCAGGTTTCCTCCAGACATGACACTTGGCATTCAGTCCAAAGAGTTCAATCTTGGTTTCATCAGACCAGAGAATCTTGTTTCTCATGGTCTGAGAGTCCTTCAGGTGCATTTTGGCTAACTCCAAGTGGGCTGTCATGTGCCTTTTACTGAGGAGTGGCTTCCATCTGGGCCACTCTACCATAAAGGCCTGATTAGTGGAGTGCTGCAAAGATGGTTGTCCTTCTGGAAGTTTCTCCCATCTCCACAGAGGAACTCTAGAGCTCTGTCAGAGTGACCATCGGCTTCTTGGTCACCTCCCTGACCAAGGCCCTTCTCCCCCGATTGCTCAGTTTGGCTGGGCAGCCAGCTCTAGGAAAAGTCTTGGTGGTTCCAAACTTCTTCCATTTAAGAACGATGGAGGCCACTGTGTTCTTGGGGACCTTCAATGCAGCAGAAATGTTTTGGTACCCTTCCCCAGAGCTGTGCCTCGACATAATCTTGTCTCGGAGCTCTACGGACAATTCCTTTGACCTCATGGCTTGGTTTTTGCTCTGACATGCACTGTCAACTGTGGAACCTTATATAGACAGGTGTGTGCCTTTCCAAATCATGTCCAATCAATTGAATTTACCACAGGTGGACTCCAATCAAGTTGTAGAAACATCTCAAGGATGATCATTGGAAACAGGATGCACCTGAGCTCAATTTCGAGTCTCATAGCAAAGGGTCTGAATACTTATGTAAATAAGTTATTTCAGTTTTTGTAAAAATGTCTACAAATCTGTTTTCACTTTGTCATTATGGGGTATTGTGTGTAGATTGCTGAGGACATTTTTTTATTTAATCAATTTTTGAATAAGGCAAATGTGGAAAAAGTCAAGGGGTCTGAATACTTTCCAAATCACACTTTAGGGATGGGGACAGGACAGGATGTCAATGTGGGACACTGGATCAGTTTCCCGGATACAGATTAAGCCTAGTCCTGGACTAAAAAGCCTGCGATCATAGAACATATTTTCCTAATACATCTGTATTTTATATCTCACATAATGCAATCTGAAAGTGTTTGGAGGTTATTTTATATCACAATTTAAAAACTGTCTTATCAACATCCTTTTTGGCCTTCTCCAGAAACTCAGAGACAGAGAGCTCCTGTGGCACCATGCAGCTTAGACAAAGAGTGAAATAATGGCATTGACAAATAATAGTTATGTTGTTCCACAAATTATGCATGCACACTTCCACACATACATGGACAAACACACTAGCCTGGTCTCATAGACTAGACGTAACATAGTACATGTAATTCTGGAACACTCAAATTATTATGATATGTTACGTCTGGTATGGTTACATAAGACAGAAGGTTACTTAAGGCAAAAACGAAAGTTGGGTGGTTGATCTGGGTGGATGGGTGGGCGTATAATGTGAACGTCAAAGACAAATTTGGCATTTTACCTAATTAGCTACTTTGTAACTACTTAACATGTTAGCTAAACCTTCCCCTTCCCCTAGCCCTAACCTTAACCTTTTAACGTAACTCCTAACCTTAACCTTAACCCCTAACCCCTAGCCAACATTAGCATCAACAAATTGTAATTAGTAAAATATCATACATTTTACAAAATTGTAACATATTGTATGAATTGTAATTTGTAACATATCATACGAAATGGAGGATCTACATCCACAAATGAATACATACCATATGAAACGTAACAGATCATACTAATTTGAGGGTCCTGGATTTACATTTACTATGTTAAGACTACCCCTGAGTCCAGGTTGAACACACATGCGTGCATGAATGCAGACAAACAACACACACAGTGGAATGTTTAGTAGAGTTTTACTCACCTCCTCAGCCCAGGCAGCCACCACAAGCAGGGCCAGAAGCATAGCCGTGGGAAAATGTTTTGAGTTGGAGGTGCTGGAGGTGCAGCCTATCTGACAACGATAAAGAAATGCATGTTGGTGTCATAGCATATGATATGCTGCCTGCATATCTCTATATCTCTCTCTCTGGGGCTAGGCATAAGCTTCTCTTCCTTTACATAATTAAAAAAAAAAATTTAACATCATACAGTGGACGCCTAAGCATATAGGCCTATGCATGCAATGCCCTGATGCATTTAGTTATCAAATCTCTGACAGCTGAACCGGGAGGTGGACAATTATTGTTTTAGGAAAGGAAAGACAACAATAGGCTATAAGGTTTTGCATATGTTATACAAGGAATTCTGTTTTTGTAATTTGTTATAAGCTGTTTTTAAGGACATGTAAATGTGGCACATTTGGCCAATATGTTCATGGCCCTGGCTGTGTGAGTGGACACCCTAATGGGTTACGCACCAAATGCATGGCCGGTAAATTTCTCAAATGTCCGATAAATTAAAATCTTCCCAGTCACTTGTCAGGCACCAAATTTTCCTAACGGAAACCCTGATATATATACTGAACAAAAATATAAACGCAACATGCAACAATTTCATTGATTTTATTGAGTTACATTTCATATGAGGAAATCAGTTAATTGAATAAATTAATCAGGCCCTAGTCTATGGATTTCACATGACTGGGAATACAGATATGCATCTGTTGGTCACAGATACCTTTAAAAAATGGGCCTCACAGTGGGCCTCAGGATCTCATCACGGTATCTTTGTGCATTCAAATTGCCATCGATAAAATGCAGTTTTGTTTGTTGTCCGTCGCTTATGCCTGCCCATACCATAACCCCACCGCCACCACGAGGCACTCTGATCACAACATTGACATCAGCAAACCGCTCGCCCACAAAACAGCAACATTTTAGAGTGGTCTTTTATTGTCCCCAGCACAAGGTGCACCTGTGTAATGATCATGCTGTTTAATCAGATTATTGATATGCCACACCTGTCAGGAGGATGGATTATCTTGGCAAAGGAGAAATGCTCACTAACAGGGATGTAAACAAATTTGTGCACAAAATTTGAGAGATATAAGCTTTTTGTGCATATGGACAATTTCTGGGATCTTTTATTTCAGCTCATGAAACATGGGACCAACACTTTACATGTTGCATTTACATTTTTGTTCAGTATAGTATATACACTTAGTATACCAAACATTAGCAGTTCTTGACAAAAGCTGGTGCGCCTGGCAACTACTACTATAGCCCTTTCAAAGGCTCTTAAATATTTTGTCTTGCCCATTTACCCTCTGAATGGCACATATACACAATCCAAGTCTCAATTGTCTCAAGGCTTTAAAATCCTTCTTTATCCTGTCTCCTCCCCTTCATCTACACTGATTGAAGTGGATTTAACAAGTGACATCAATAAAGGATCATAGCTTTCACCTGGTCAGTCTATGTCTTGGAAAGACATAATGTTTTGTATACTCAGTGTAAATAGTATAGGCTACAGGCTACAAAATAAACTTTCCAGTGACACTGACTCACCCAATGATAAAGATTAAACATAAACTACTTTGAAAAACAGTGCTGCTCGCTCAAAATCTCTCAAAAGTTGTTGAGAAAAAAATGGTTTGCTTCTACAGAAAGAATAGTCTTCTTTTCAGCAGTAGGAGTTTGTATTTTGAAATCTGTGAAAGGCAAACTGACAGCTGCAACCAACCATAGAAATATAATCCATACTGTAGATGGCAGTTCCCATTCAAATCAGGACTGGCAGCCATTGCTAGTGTACCCAAGAGTTTAACAGTCAAAGTGCCAGGGTTATAGGTTCCAAAATCCTTCTATGTATTATATCAATGTCTTGAAGAGTTTTGAAAAGAATAATGGGCAAATGTTGCACAATCCAGGTGTGGAAAGCTCTTAGAGACTTACCCAGAAAGACTCACAGCTGTAATCATTGCCAAAGGTGCTTATACAAAGTATTGACTCAGGGCTGTGAATACTTATATAAATGAGATATTTCCATATTTCTATTTTTTTTTACACGCTACAGAGGGCTATATTGGTCGGCTAATACAGGATTAGCAAAGGCCCAGTGCACTACTTTTGTGAAAAACATTTATTTCCAAAATAATTAATAAAATGAATAATATATTTATTATATTATGATTTTTCAAGGGGTGCTGCAGCACTACTTCCCACACTATGATGTTTTATGATGACAGCGTCAACATGAGAGAGATGTTTGATGATGAGAGAGAAGCCAGAGAGATTCTCTTATCCTTGGAGAGCTACAGCAAGTATGTTTTTAACAAGCCCACTCATTGTCCTATCTGTGGCTACAGCTTTAAATTTTTGAAAGGCTAGAAGGCGGTCAATCAATCCCACAACTCAATGCGGTGAAGATGGCGGCGGTCCTCGAAAGGAGTTTTATAGAGATATGTGGGTTTGAGAGGGAAACCCTACCAAGATTCCGGGAGATAACTGTAAACCTAGGTAAACCTTTATGAATATTAAAATATTGTTCCGCATTGTATTTACTGATATGAAAGGTTTTTGTGACAAACGCTGTAATGAGGTCGTGAGTGACTCACGATTAGCGCCGCTAACGCGCTAGCTAAATGGGTTAGTTAGCTAGCTAGCTACTGACATCATGCAGCTGGCATGTGGTCTGGGCTAATAAGCTAGCTAGCTAGCTAGCTAACAAGTAAGATAACGGTGTCCTCCAATTTATAGCTAGATACCCCGCTTATATACACCTTACGCCGAAATGATTGTCAATTATCCGTATCCTCGCGCATAAACAGTTTGTTAGCTACCGTTAGCTAGCTAACTAACCGCTTTTGACTACGGTCTGCTCGTTTTACAGCGTACTGTAGCGATGGCTTCCAGTTTCTGAAAGGCAATGTTAAACTTTTGGTTTTATATTGACATGTGTTCGTCCAGTCTAGGATATGTATAGCTAAATGCTTTTTTGATTCCTCATTCATTGACCGCTAACGTTAGCAACCTTTAGTTATTGGACACAGAAAGTTGTTGGTCAGTCTGGACTCTGGCACAGTCCCAACAAACCTGGCAAGTTGTTTAACCACCTGTCCGTGTCAGACCAAAACAGTTTGAGACTGTCAACAAGCAAAGCCACTATGCGACAGATTCTATTGGAACTGACCAGATGTCATGTATGGTTTCTCAACAGGTTTGAATGCTTTTCCTGGCGGTGTAAAATACCCAGACAGCGCAGGAGGCTTTCATTATGAGGAGAGTGGAAAGCTCCTGTCCATCACTAGCAACAGATGCATACACTGGTGAGTTGTGCTACATATGTATATAGGTAACTGCCAAAATAAAAGAAACACTTGAGTAAATGAGGGGTCCAAAGTATATTGAAAGTTTCCACACAGGTGTGGTTCCTGAGTTAATTAATCAGTTAATATCCCATCATGTATAAAAATGGCCATTACTTTGGCTACCATGGCTAGAAGAAGAGATCTCTGACTTTGAAAGAGGGGTCTCAAAGGAGTATAGGGGGTTTAAAGGGTGTGTGTGTCTCAGTCACCAGATCTCAACCCAATTGAACCCATATTGGAGATTCTTTAGCGGTGCCTGAGACTGCGTTTTCCACCACCAATCACAAAATACCAAAATTATGGAATTTCCCATGGAAGAAGGGTGTCGCATCCCTCCATTAGAGCTCCAGACACTTGTAGAATCTTTGCCAAGGCGCATTGAAGCTGTTGTGGCGGCTCACAGTGGCACAACGCCTTATTATGACACTTTATGTTGGTGTGTATTTTGGCAGTTGTCTGAATGTTCTTATCATATACTTCTTCTGTTACTGTTCTCTCAGTTTTTTGTTCTTTTAAATCAACGCAGGTATGTTGTCAATTTATAGCCAGACTGTGTTCTATAGTCTTGCCAGACTCTGTCCTAGACCAGTCTTGGGGGACCACTGTACGTGACACGGGTTCTATCACACAGTTTCCAGACTGAGAAGCCGTATGATGCAGCTGGCACTGGCCCAGGCTAGCCATCATGTGTCAATACAGATTTAATTTGACATGTAAAACACACACAGCTTCCTGAGGCCTGTATTGGAATTGCTGTCTCATCTATGTCCTCTCTCCAGGTCCACCTCCGGGGACACAGTTCAGCTAGTAGAGCAGTCTCTGGACACCAACCTACTGAACAATGCTGTTAAACTCAAGATCACACACTGCCTCCTGCTGCCTGGAGGTGTACACATCCAGGAGACCCTCAACAATGTCATCATCCTCATTGTCACCAATCAGACCGTGCACCGGCTGGTGCTGCCACACCCCACACGCATGTACCGCAGTGTAAGTCCCTCTTTTTAGGAAGCTTCTGAACCAAAATGCATGGAAAGTATGTCCGACGCAGGGGTGTAGTGGAGTGGGGGAAATGATTTGTGAGAAACATTCTATGTTTTTATTTGGTTGACAGTGCAGCACAACCCTAGGCCCTCCCTCAACACACTGTGTTGTAAGCAAACAAGAAAATGCACATCCAGAGGCGGCGCTTCTCGTGGCCGGTGATTTTAATGCAGGGAAACTTAAATCCATTTTACCTCATTTTTACCAGCATGTCACCTGTGCGACTAGAGGTGACAACTCTTGATCACCTTTACTCCACACACAGAAACGCTACAAGCAATAACTCAAACGGGAAGTACCAGTGACGTGCTCAATACGGAAGTGGTCAGATGAAGCGGATGCTAAGCTATAGGACTGTTTCGTTAGCACAGACTGGAATATGTTCTGGGATTAATCTGATAACATTGAGGAGTTTACCATATCGATCACCGGCTTCATTAATAAGTTCATCGACGATGTCGTTCCCACAATGACCGTACGTACATATCCCAACCAGAAGCCATGGATTACAGGCAACAGCTGCCGCTATCAAGGATAAGGATTAATCCAGACGCTTCTAAGGAATCCTGCTACGACCGCCGACGAGCCATTAAACAGGAACGCGTTAATACAGGACTTAGATCAAATCCTACTATGCCGGCTCTGACGCTCACAGATTACAAAGGGAAACCCAGCCATGAGCTGCCCAGTAACGTGAGCCTACCAGACAAGCTAAATGCCTTCTAAGCTCACTTTGAGGCTAGCAACACTGAACCATGCTTGTGAGCACCAGCTGTTCCGGACGACTGTGTGATCTCGCTCTCCGTAACCGATTTGAGTAAGACCTTTAAACAGGCTAACATTCACAAGGCTTCGGGGCCAGACTGAGTACCCTGACGCGTACTCGGATCATGCGCTGATCATCTTGCAAGTGTCTTCACTGACATTTCAACCTCTCCCTGACCCAGTCTATAATGCCTAAAAAAATTTTGTAGGGTTGTCATAATACCCACATTTTTACTTCGATACCAGGTTTAGTATCACGATACAATCACTTCAATCGATACCACGGTAAAAAAAGAAGGCATATTAGCCAAAGTCACAGAATGGCACTTGATCCAGACGGATAAACTCAGCTACTGCTCTGTTCAATCATTGGTAATCATTTGAGTTCAATATGTCATAACATAATTTTTGTATGTAAATGATTTTCAGACAGCCATGTATGCATTCATTGTACAATCATAAAATCAATTTGACTTAGATTGGTAAAACTAACTGCATAACTTAATGGTAATAATTTGAGTGGTAAATCTCTTGATAAAATGGGTAAATTAAGACGTAGCCTAGGCCTATTCACAATACAGGTGAATGCATGTGTGTGTATGCATGCATTGAGTTATTGAGTTTCTTTTGGCTGATGTCATCTGTAGCCCCATGAAAATCTGTAACCCTTCCATTTGGGACTTATTTCATTGTGCTGATCAACAACATTTGCATAGAAGTAGCTTATTTTATAAAAGTGCGCGCTGTCTCTTTAACCAGTAATGTTGTCAATCACGAGGCAAGAGGGGGGCAGCCAGTTGGTGCCCTATTCACAGTCAGTTAGCTGAGGCGATAGATCATCTTTGGGAGAGATGAGCGGGAGAGAGACCAATTTTAAGTGAATTAAAAAGTGATGGTGGCAATCAGTTTTGAAATCAGCAGATTTTGCATTATGGTTTGCATATTATCTCAAACAAAGTACTAGGGGTAGTGAATTGATGTTGGCTTCAGCTGTAAGCTAGAAAGGAAAGTTGGCCTACAAAGCTGAAAGCTACCGACATCTTGCATTATAAGGTGTTCTAGCCTGTATGGACATTGTTTTGAGAACAGTAATGAACAGTTTCAAAATTTCTACATGCTGTGTCGCATTATTCAAGTGTGTTACCTTATGTGCAGCATGAGGGGAGGTAACATGATGCAGCCCAGACTCCAAGTGCAGGTTAAGTGGAGCAGGCACGTTGCTCTATAAGTGGGGAATTGGCTGCGCTGATAGACTTGATCCGTGAGATACATTTGACAGAAGTACCGAAACTAACAAAGATTTGAGTACCAAACAGTTTTTCATGTTCTAGTATCCAAAAGTACCAACGTTTTGGTATCCTGTGCAACACTAGTTTCAAGCAGACCACAGTAGTACCTGTGCCCAAGAACGCCAAGGTAACCTGTCTAAATGACTACAGCCCCATAGCACTCACATCTGTAGCCATGAAATGGTTTGAGAGGCTGGTCATGGCTCACATCAACACAATCATCCCAGACGCCCTGTACCCACTCCAATTCGCATACCGCCCCAACAGGTCCACAGATGACACAATCTCTATTGCACTCCACGCTTCCCTCTCCCACCTGGATAAGAGGAACACCTATGTGAGAATGTTGTTCATTGACTACTGCTCAGCGTTCAACACCATAGTGCTCTCAAAGCTCAGGACCCGGGGACAGAAAACCTCCCTCTGCAATTGGATCTTGGACTTCCTGATGGGCCGTCCCCAGTTGGTGAGGGTAGGTAACAACAACCCATCCGCCACGCTGACCCTCTACACGGGGGACCCTCGGGGACGATGAGTCGGTCTACAGGGAGGAGGTTAGTGACCTGGCGGTGTGGTGCCAGCCCAGGACAACAACCTCTCCCTCAACGTCAGCAAGACAAAGGAGCTGATCATGGACTACAGGAAACGGAGGGCCGAGCACGCCCCCATCCACATCAATGGGGCTGTAGTGGAGTGTACGGCCCAGTGCATCACTGGGGCAGAGCTCCCTGTCATCCTGGACCTCTATACCAGGCGGTGTCAGAGGAAGGCCTTAAAAATAGACTCCAGCAACCCAAGTCAGACTGTTCTCTCTGCTACCGCACGGAAAGCGGTACCAATGCACCAAGTCTGGAACCAATAGGACCCTGAACAGCTAAATAGTTAACCAAATAGCTACCCATATCTGCATTGATTCCCTTTGCACAAACTCTTGACTCATCACATTGCTACTGCTTATTATATCTATCCGTGGGAATCGAACCCACATCCCTGCCGGCCAAACCCTCCCCTACCTATATGTACATATCTATCTCAATTGCCTTGTACCCCTGCACATCGATTCGGTACTGGTACCCTGTGTGTATATAGCTAAGTTATCGTTACTCATTGTGTATTTATTCCTCGTGTTATGTTTCGATTTTTCTCTCTGCATTGGTGAAAAGGGCCTGTAAGTAAGCATTTCCCGGTTAGTCTACACCTGTTTACGAAGCATGTGACAAATAACATTTGATTTGTATACAAATATGCTTTCTCCTTCCTCACCTCTCTTCTACAGGAGCTGGTGACAGAGCTCCAGATGCAATCCATCTTCACAGACGTGGGGAAGCTGAGTCTGCAGGACCCAGCCCACAGCGCAGTGATCCCCAGCCCCGTAAGCCAGACAGCAGGCCCCACTGCCTCAGCAGCCTGGCTCAGCCACCAGGGAGAGGCACACTATGCCCTGGCATCACCTGCTGGCGGCATCCTGGTCATCACACTGCCCCCACACGATACACAGGGTAGCGTGACCGTTCTGGAGCTGAAGAGGAGCTCTGTGATGCAGAGACTGGCTGGCTGGATGCCAACTGCAATCAGGTTAGAAATCATGTTTTTTTTTTTGTCCATGAATAGGTTGAGTCTGGGTCCGTGCAATCGCCCCCATTGTGTAAACCAACCCTGGTTCTATTGTTTGTGTGTGTAACCCTCCCTGTGCTCCTGTGTCCCGTCCAGAGGTGAGCAGAGTCCTGGGGACTTGGCCTTGAGTCTGGCAGTAAGGGAACTGGAGGACGACACCTTCATTTTCGCTCTATGTCAGGACCATAAACTACGCATGTGGTCCTATAGGGTCAGTCCCACAGATACTGTTCTATTTAAGCCTGTGGTCAGTCTGCATTAGCAGCAGTTCAGAAGCATGCCTGTATGTTAAGTGCCAAGAAATGTCATTTAGAGGAAGGATGTTAAACTTAATATTTCATTTGGATGTAAAAGTAGGCCTAATTGATACGTTTACATTTTAGTCAAATGATGTAAATGTAAATGTAAATTTAGCAGACGCTCTTATCCAGAGCGACTTACAGTTAGTGAGTGCATACATTTTTCATACTGGCCCCCCCGTGGGAAACGAACCCACAACCCTGGCGTTGCAAGCGCCATGCTCTACCAACTGAACTACAGGGGACTACAAAAGTTTTACCTACAAAAGTTTTTGCTAACATGGGATGTCCCTCCTTCATCTTCTCCCTCCCTCCCTCTACAGGACCAGGTGTGCCTGATGGAGACTGACATGTTGGAGTACATGCCAGCGTGCCGTGGCGTGAAGGGTTCCCCAGGGCAGGGCCATCGGCTGCGGCTAGCCTTCTCCTCCTCCACGGGGCTGTGTCTGGCCATATACCTGGCCGTACCTTCCAGGGGACAGTTCACTGTGCTGCAGCTGGTGGCAACCGACAACAACCGCTACAGCCTCGACCACATCTCCTCGCTGTTCGCCACACAGGTACGTGGAGGGAGGCGGGTTGATTCTGTTGGTGTGAGACAGAGAGTAGAGATGCTGTCTTTGGATATTCGTGTTTTTTTTTTTTTGCTGATGTGGCTGTAATGTGGTGTGTGTGTGTTAGGTATCTATCTATCTATGGTAATATTTTAGAAGGAAAATCTCATCAGTAATGGACTGTGTTTTTGACTGCTGACTTATCTCCTGTGTATTAATGTGTTCAGGAGACACTGGTGGACTTTGCGCTGACCTCCACAGACATCTGGGGCCTGTGGCTTGACGATACCAACCAGACCGTGGTGAAATACATCAACTTTGAACAGTGTGTATTACACTTTTAGATGATCCTTTGGATAGTGTAATGGACTCTTATGCTTATACGCTCAACGGCCAGTTTGTTAGGTACACCACCCCGTTCATAAAAATGGGTCGCTCCTACAGACAGTGAGTCACGTGGCTTGTTATATAAAGCAGGCAGACGGGCATCGCAGCATTCAATGAGAAAAACGACATAAGAGACTTTGAGGTATGATAGTCAGTGCCAGGCGCGCCGGATCCAGTATCTCAGAAATGTCCGCCCTCCTGGGCTTTTCACGCACCTCAGTGTCTAGGGTTTACTGAGAATGGTGCGACAAACAAAAAACATCCAGTCAGCGGTAGTCCTTTGGGCGAAAAAACTGCTTGTTGATGAGGTCGAAGAAGAATGGCAAGAATCGTGTAAGCTAACAGGCCGGTCACAAACAGACAAATAACAGTGTGTAGAACGGCATCTCGGAACGCACAACTCATCGATCCTTGTCACGGATGAGCTATTACAGCAGACGACTACACCGGGTTCCACTGCTATCGGCTAAAAACAAGAAGAAGTGGCTCCAGTGGGCACGCGATCACCAACACTGGACAATTGAGGAGTGGAAAAACAGCCTGGAATATGACTATGAGTTCAGTTTATTTGAGTGGCCTGTGCAGTCCCCAGACCTCAACCCAATAGAGCATTGTTGGGATGAGATGGAACGGGCTGTTCGCAGCATGAATGTCCCGCCGTCCAATCTGCAGCAACTACGGAATGCTATCGCTTCAGCATGGACCAACTTCCCTGTGGAACGTATCTGACACCTTGTAAAATGCCCCAAAGATTTCAGGCTGTCCGGGAGGCAAATGGGGGGGTCAGACCCGGTACTAGATGGGTGTACCTAATAAACTGGCTGAGTGTATATAAATATATCCAAAATAATATTATTTGGAGTGCTGTCATCTCACACACCTATATCTAACTTCCTTTATGTGTCTCAGTTCCACGGCAGGTCAGTGGAACCAGGTGTTTGTGCAGCCTGCCCCTGAGGAGGAGGTCCACATCGGAGCAGACCAGGACCCCAGGGTAAGACAACACCACATCATTCACCACTGACTTCAATTGTGATTTGAACTGATGAATCAGAATTTCCTGATTTGATGACATTGCCCTCTATCAATACATCATTGCAATTGATTAGGGATCATCGATAGAACAGCGCCGGAAGAAGATGGCTGCCGTTTTACAGCCCTCTAACCAATTGTACTATTATGTGTGTTTTTCCGCGTTATTTGTAATTTATTTTGTACATAATGTTTCTGCCATCGTCTCTTATAACCAAAGAGAGCTTCTGGATATCAGGACAGCGATTACTCACCTCGTATTGGACGAAGACTTTTTCTTCAACGAGGCGTTCGCGAAGGATATTCTACAGACACCCAACAAGGCCCAGATCCCCGTCATTCGCGTGAGGAAGAGACGGAGATATCGTGGACGCAGATCCGGGTGCCTTGTAAGGATCCGACGGCGAACGAGTAAACTGCCTCTCCCATCAATCCTATTAGCCAACGTTCAAGCTTTTGAGAATAAAATGGACGATTTAAGATTACGGTTATCCTACCAACGGGACATTAAAAACTGTAATATCTTATGTTTCACGGAGTCGTGGCTGAACGACAACAATGACAACATTCAGCTAGCAGGCTATACGCTACATCGGCAGGACAGAACGGCAGACTCTGGTAAGACAAGGGGCGGCGGTCTGTGTATATTTGTAAACAACAGCTGGTGCACAAAATCAAATACTAAGGAAGTCTCAAGGTTTTGCTCGCCTGAGGTAGAGTATCTTATGATAAGCTGTAGACCACACTATTTACCAAGAGAGTTTTCATCTATATTTTTCATAGCTGTCTATTTACCACCACAAACCAATGCTGGCATTAAGATTGCACTGAATGAGTTGTACAAGGCCATTAATCAACAGGAAAACGCTCATCCAGATGCAGCGCTCCTAGTAGCCGGGGACTTTAATGCAGGGAAACTTAAATCCGTTCTACCTCATTTCTACCAGCATGTTAAATGTGCAACCAGAGGGGAAAAAACTCTAGACCGCCTTTACTCCACACACAGAGACGCATACAAAGCTCTCCCTCGCCCTCCATTTGGCAAATCTGACCATAACTCTATCCTCCTGATTCCTGCTTATAAGCAAAAACAAGCAGGAAGCACCAGTGATTCGGCTAATAAAAAAGTGGTCAGATGACGCAGATGCTAAGCTACAGGACTGTTTTGCTAGCACAGACTGGAACATGTTCCGGGATTCTTCAGACAGCATTGAGGAGTACACCACATCAGTCACTGGCTTCATCAATAAGTGCATCGATGATGTCGTCCCCGCAGTGACCGTACGTACATACCCCAACCAGAAGCCATGGATTACAGGAAACATCCGCACTGAGCTAAAGGGTAGAGCTGCCGCTTTCAAGGAACGGGACTCTAACCCGGACGCTTATAAGAAATCCCGCTATGACCTCCGACGAACCATCAAACAGGCAAAGAGTCAATACAGGTCTAAGATTGAATCATACTACACTGGCTCTGACGCTCGTCGGATGTGGCAGGGCTTGAAAACTATTACAGACTACAAAGGGAAGCACAGCCGCGAGCTGCCCAGTGACACAAGCCTACCAGACGAGCTAAACCACTTCTATGCTCGCTTCGAGGCAAGCAACACTGAAGCATGCATGAGAGCACCAGCTGTTCCGGACGACTGTGATCACGCTCTCCGTAGCCGATGTGAGTAAGACTTTTAAGCAGGTCAACATTCACAAGGCCGCAGGGCCAGACGGATTACCAGGACGTGTACTCCGAGCATGTGCTGACCAACTGGCAAGTGTCTTCACTGACATTTTCAACATGTCCCTGACTGAGTCTGTAATACCAACATGTTTCAAGCAGACCACCATAGTCCCCGTGCCCAAGAACTCTAAGATAACCTGCCTAAATGACTACCGACCCGTAGCACTGACGTCTGTAGCCAGGAAGTGCTTTGAAAGACTGGTCATGGCTCACATCAACAGCATAATCACAGAAACCCTAGACCCACTCCAATTTGCATACCGCCCCAACAGATCCACAGATGATGCAATCTCTATCGCACTCCACACTGCCCTTTCCCACCTGGACAAGAGGAACACCTACGTGAGAATGCTATTCATTGACTACAGCTCAGCATTCAACACCATAGTGCCCTCTAAGCTCATCACTAAGCTAAGGATCCTGGGACTAAACACCTCCCTCTGCAACTGGATCCTGGACTTCCTGACGGGCCGCCCCCAGGTGGTAAGGGTAGGTAACAACACATCTGCCACACTGATCCTCAACACGGGGGCCCCTCAAGGGTGCGTGCTCAGTCCCCTCCTGTACTCTCTGTTCACCCATGACTGCATGGCCAGGCACGACTCCAACACCATCATTAAGTTTGCCGACGACACAACAGTGGTAGGCCTGATCACCGACAACGATGAGACAGCCTATAGGGAGGAGGTCAGAGATCTGGCCGTGTGGTGCCAGGACAACAACCTCTCCCTCAACGTGACCAAGACAAAGGAGATGATTGTGGACTACAGGAAAAAAAAGAGGACTGAGCACGCCCCCATTCTCATCGACGGGGCTGTAGTGGAACAGGTTGAGAGCTTCAAGTTCCTTGGTGTCCACATCACCAACGAACTATCATGGTCCAAACACACCAAGACAGTCGTGAAGAGGGCACGACAAAGCCTATTCCCCCTCAGGAGACTAAAAAGATTTGGCATGGGTCCTCAGATCCTCAAAAAATTCTACAGCTGCACCATCGAGAGCATCCTGACTGGTTGCATCACCGCCTGGTATGGCAACTGCTTGGCCTCTGACCGCAAGGCACTACAGAGGGTAGTGCGTACGGCCCAGTACATCACTGGGGCAAAGCTCCCTGCCATCCAGGACCTCTATACCAGGCGGTGTCAGAGGAAGGCCCTCAAAATTGTCAAAGACTCCAGCCACCCTAGTCATAGACTGTTCTCTCTGCTACCGCACGGCAAGCGGTACCGGAGTGCCAAGTCTAGGTCCAAAAGACTTCTCAACAGCTTCTATCCCCAAGCCATAAGACTCCTGAACAGCTAATCATGGCTACCCGGACTATTTGCACTGCCCCCCCACCCCATCCTTTTTACGCTGCTGCTACTCTGTTAAGTATTTATGCATAGTCACTTTAACTCTACCCACATGTACATATTACCTCAACTACCTCAACTAGCCGGTGCCCCCGCACATTGACTATGCAACGGTACCCCCCTGTATATATAGCCTCCCTACTGTCACTTTATTTTACTGTATATATAGCCTCCCTACTGTCACTTTATTTTACTTCTGCTCTTTTTTTCTCAACACTTTTTTGTTGTTTTATTCTTACTTTTTTGTTTAAAATAAATGCACTGTTGGTTAAGGGCTGTAAGTAAGCATTTCACTGTAATGTCTGCACCTGTTGTATTCGGCGCATGTGACCAATAAAATTTGATTTGATTTGATTTGGGATGTATGGATTCACCGATACGCATTGGTCCCCGGTTCAAATGTTTAAGATATGAGTGCATCTGTCTGTGGGACTCCAAACCGATCCAAATGTAGCATGCATTGGTCAGAAAATCGATTAAAACGTTACGTATTGCCAGTTCAATTTAATTTTTTTCTCATACTACTTTTTTCTACCTTCTGAAAATACCTTTCACAACTGGTGCGTCCTCTCCTTCAGTGTCGAGTTAAGCATGTAACTGCATTAACGGTCATTGATCTACAAGTAAATTTGCATGCCGAACAACCCCAGGCAATATCAGTATCCTAGTCAATCTGCGCCCTGCGCAGCTTCACACGCTGACCAAAGACATCTTTTCCTGATCTTGCATATCTGCACGGCACCTTCAGCATTCAAATGCTGGTAAAATGGCTTGCGTAATATTAGGCATTATTAGTTTAGGGACAACCAATCTAATTTGCTAGGTTATTGTTATCAGATGCACTGTTTTACCGGAACAAAAGTAAGCTACTGGAGACAACTGCTGATCCGTGCTTACATTGTATTTTATTTTGATTGTTCAGGTTCACTATCAGCAATAGTTAGTGTTTTTTGCTTTAGGAGGAAGCGGTGCCACTGGCCGCCCCACCACGATATTGTTTTTGTTGCCGAGTTGAGGAGCGTTGCGCAGCGTGGCAAAAAAAGAATACCGTACATATTGTGCTCTTGTATCGCACGTGCAATGATGTCTGACGGGAGAAAACTGTTTGTTTGCAGTAACTTCTTTGTTGTAATATCGCAAATGGATATGGATTCCAGCTTTAAACAATCAGTCTATATGTAAATTTTTTTGATGTACAGGGGAAAGTTGATAACAAGAACAGCAATCACTTTCGTGAGCCGCACTGCATAGCCGACGTGGGAGAAGAAGCTCACTCCCTTAACTTCCAAACGTTGAAAACCATTTGGATTTTGAGACTGGGGTTAATTCAAAGTTGTGCAATATATTCATTGGCTATGTCATAGTTCAGTTTTAAAGATGGATATTGAGACAATACTAGCTCAAACACTTATAATCTGCAAACATGACAAGTTAATCAATGAGACATTGCCCCATCCCCATCTGATAGTGTGGTGGTCTCCCTTATGGCTCAGCTCGGGTGACTACATACACCATAGACGTGTACATAATTGACACAAATGCACACAGAGGAAGAGAAGTCAGTTCAGAGAGGCCCAGCTCATGAGCTCCATCAGCAACAGATTTTAATTTAGAAGGGGAAATTAATGTGTTTATGCAATAAATGTAAGTGCATCGTATAGCAGCGAACTGAATCGCATTGATTCGATCCTCTAATCAAACCGAATAGCACAGAATCGTTTCAAACTAAAGCGTGTCGTATCGGAGCCCATGTTTCTAGATACGAATCGAGTCATCTTGAAAGGGAAAGATCCACATCCCCACAATTTGATCTATCTCCAAAACAAGTATCCTCTTTTTCCATATTGTCACTATTGGGCCTCGCCACGTAAGAAAAACGGTACATTTTATAATCAAGCTAATTTGTCATCTCTCGCGTTATGACAGGAGACCTACCTGGACATGCTCTTCTCCCCCCTGAGATTCACTGCCTCTGCTATAGTCAAAGCCTTACAGATTTACAGGAGAGGCACCGAGCGAATTGCTGACATCCCCTGGGAGACCCTCAAGAAAGAAGTGACAATTGCTGTGGAGAATGAGGTAATTTATTCTCACTCTCTCCCTTTTTTCATCCCTTCTACTGACTTTTCTATCGACCGGTTTCTGCTGTGTTTCCAATATGTAGTCCTCTCTCTCCCCCGGTGTAGCTGCAGAGCAGTGTGACTGAGTTTGAGTTTAGCCAGGAAGAGTACAGGCAGCTGCAAGTGGAGTTCTGGTCCAAATTCTACGCCTGCTGTCTGCAGTACCAGGAGGCTCTGGCCACTCCGCTCGGCCTGCTGCTCAACCCACACACACACATGGTCTGTGTGCTCAAGAAGGTATGGGAAGGAGAGGCTCTCTTATACCTGTCTTGTTTATTTGATGTTTTCTGCATAGTTTCTTCAGGACCATATATTCCAAAAGGTACTAAGGGGACCCATTTTCTATTAAAAGTATTTTTCTGGATTTTCGTCAATCAGTGATTGACTGTGTGTTTATTGAAGGGCTTTGTGTCATTCCTGCTGCCCTGCTTTGCTGTGGACCACCTGTACCTGTCCTTTGATGAGTACCTGTTCTCAGAGGAGGAGACGCCTGTCACTGAAGGTAAAGACCTTTCTCCAAACCCTTTTCCTGTCTACTACTGAGCCATCTTTTTGTACTGCGGTGACGGGTCAGTTTTTTTATGTGATACAGTTGTGATGATTTGACTGTTATGTGCAGAAATAGTGCCGTGATTGGTCAAATTTGTAAGCCCTTGCATTATGCAGTATCGCGGTGGGACTGACTGGTTCTCTCATGCCTCTGTCTACTAGTTCTTTATGTATAGACCTAGTAGCCATTTTAGATCCAGAGGGCTCTTTACCCACTTGACTCACCGGGTATCTTTTTGTCAACTGTATTCAAAGTAGCCATTCTGGCTTAAAGTACCAAGTTGGTTTTGTTTCTTGTAAGGTAGACATTTTGGTTCTGTAACACCTCCCTAGACTCATCCTTTCCCCATTTGTTTGGTTATGTCTGCAATTTTGGCTCTTCAGGGCTCCCCACTGACCCCAGTTTCCCTTTTACGATGTTTCCCTATGGCCAGACCCTGAAGTTGGTCGTGACGTGCTGCAGCTGGTGCAGTGTCTGAGGTTGGTGAGTGACGCGGTGCCGGGGGACATGGCCTATGAGATGGAGAAGGCCCTGGAACATTTACAGTCACCTGAGAGGGCTGCAGAGATGGTGCTGGAGAACCTACTGGCCAATGACAAGTCAGTACTACACACAAACACACAGTTTACTTTTTGAAAATGCCTATGTACCGTCTATGGAAGTAAATTGAAAGTCAATTAATGAATTGAGAAATTCTCATTGAAAAATAATGGCCAAACTTCAATTCTCAATAATAGAATTTCAACCAACAAGCCTTCTTGACCTCCTATGGGTCATACACATTTAGGCATTGCTGTGTTATGTGGTGTTGTGTGACTGACCGTTATGCATTTTTCATTCCCATCGTAGTGAGAATGTGATCGAGGACATCCAGAACAAGCTGCAGGACATCCGTAACCCGGTGTCGGCCATGGCTGTACTGATCAGAGAGATGGACCTGGAGACTGACTCGGAGCCAGGAGGAGAGGGACCTCACACCACAGGTAAGACCTAGATCATATTATACCTACCACGCTATACCAATGTTAATATCTCAACACAGATTATCCCTACATAATGCTAAATGATGATTGTTTTATCCACCCTTACATTTTAGGGTCTATTGTTATTTGAGTAGAAACTTAAACTGAATGCTGTTTGAGCTGTCTGTGTTCAAACTGCGGTCGGACATACTTCTAAATGAAAATCATCGGAATGGTTCAAGTGTAAACTGATGTGTGTTTTTACCTGTGTCTGGCTTGTGTGTCCCCCAGCAGGCCTGTCGGTGCGTATCAGTCTGTCCCAGCTGTATGGCAGCAGTGTGGCGGTGGCTGTAATCTGTCAGGCCGTCTGCCAGATGGCCATGACCAGAGCCCTGTTCTGTAGGGACCTGCTCATACTGCAGCAGCTCTACCTACGCCTCGGAGACAATGTACGTATACACACACTGCACAATCATACATACTGCAGCATGTAAACACGTGTTACAGTATTTCTTGACATTTGGACACATACCATAACCACTTTCAGCCGTTCACATCTCCAGCTACTCCTTTGACTTAAAACGTGTGTTTGTCTCTTTGCATGCATCTCTGGGTGTGTGTGTGTTTTCCAGGTGTTCCTGGCTGGTGGGAATCAGCTGCTCCAGTTACAACAGGACCTGATCCCCCGCTCCTCTCACCTGCTCTCCTCCTACTATCTCCTCAAACACATCAGTCAGAGCCTGGCCACGGCCGTGCCCCTCGACATCATGTACGTACACACACACACACACACACACACACACATGCTATACAGATACTACAGTCAGCTTATATGAGGGCCAAATTGTAGTTTCGGATTCCTCGTAGAAAATCAAGTAACATTTTAGTTTCCTTCTCCAGAGATGCCAACCTGCAGCACCTGTCAGTCTTGGAGCTGTCTGATTCTCCAGCCCTGGCCAGCAACAGATCAGGTGTGTTTGAGGGGATCACAGCAAGGCACAAAATTCACTAATCTTGATCGCATAATGTGTAGTTATTAGAAGTCTGACTGCAACGTAGTCGATCTCAAACATGGACTAAATCCTTTCCACCTCCCCCATTAGTGTTGAGCCCTCAGACGGTGGTGGAGCTGTTCTACCAGAGCGTAGCACGGAAGGCCATCATCACCCAGATCTACTCCCAGCAGCAGAGCACGGCCCCACTCCACTGGCCCCAAATGGTCTCCAGTGTGGTCACCCTGCTGGCTCAGCAACTGTATCCTCACACGCACCGATACGCTAAGCTAGCTCTAGAGTCAATATATGCTTTAGGCAAAGCTATTCTTTTTTTTTCTTAATTCTTTTTTTGGGGGGTAGATCAGCTTTAATACTGCAGATTGTAAGTTCCATCAATGTAATTGTCTGCATCACTTCCAATCCCCCATATGTTTTTTTTCTCATATATATATCCTTTATAAAATTGGAGTAAACTAGTGAACAACAACGCTTAGGCCTCTACTTCCAGCTTATAAACTCAGCAAAAAAAGAAACGTCCTGTCACTGTCAACTGCGTTTTATTTTAAGCAAACTTAACCTGTAAATATTTGTATGAACATAAGATTCAACAACTGAGACATAAACTGAACAAGTTTCACAGACGTGATTAACAGAAATTGAATAATATGTCCCTGAACAAAGGGGGTGGTCAAAATCCAAAGTAACAGTCAGTATCTGGTGTGGCCACCAGCTGCATTAAGTACTGCAGTGCATCTCCTCCTCATGGACTGCACCAGATTTGCCAGTTCTTGCTGTGAGATGTTACCCCACTCTTCCACCAAGGCACCTGCAAGTTCCCGGACATTTCTGGGGGGAATGGCCCTAGCCCTCACCCTCCGATCCAACAGGTCCCAGATGTGCTCAATGGGATTGAGATCCGGGTTCTTCGCTGGCCATGGCAGAACACTGACATTCCTGTCTTGCAGGAAATCATGCACAGAACGAGCAGTACGGCTGGTGGCATTGTCATGCTGGAGGGTCATGTCAGGATGAGCATGCAGGAAGGGTACCACATGAGGGAGGAGGATGTCTTCCCTGTAACGCACAGCGTTGAGATTGCCTGCAACGACAACAAGCTCAGTCCGATGATGCTGTGACACCGCCCCGGACCATGACGGACCATCCGCCTCCAAATCGATCCCGCTCCAGAGTACAGGCCTCGGTGTAACGCTCATTCCTTCGACGATAAACGCGAATCCGACCATTACCCCTGATGAGACAAACCCGTGACTTGTCAGTGAAGAGCACTTTTTGCCAGTCCTGTCTGGTCCAGCAACGGTGGGTTTGTGCCCATAGGCTACAAGCCCTCAGTCCAGCCTCTCTCAGCCTATTGCGGACAGTCTGAGCTCTGATGGAGGGATTGTGCGTTCCTGGTGTAACTCGGGCAGTTGTTGTTGGCATCCTGTACCTGTCCTGCAGGTGTGATGTTCGGATGTACCGATCCTGTGCAGGTGTTGTTACACGTGGTCTGCCACTGCGAGGACGATCAGCTGTCCGTCCTGTCTCCCTGTAGGGCTGTCTTAGGCGTCTCACAGTACGGACATTGCAATTTATTGCCCTGGCCACATCTGCAGTCCTCATGCCTCCTTTCAGCATGCCTAAGGCACGTTCACGCAGGGACCCTGGGCATCTTTCTTTTGGTGTTTTTCAGAGTCAGTAGAAAGGCCTCTTTTAGTGTCCTAAGGTTTCATAACTGTGACCTTAATTGCCTACCGTCTGTAAGCTGTTAGTGTCTTAACGACCGTTCCACAGGTGCATGTTCATTAATTGTTTATGGTTCATTGAACAAGCCTGGGAAACAGTGTTTAAATCCTTTACAATGAAGATCTGTGAAGTTATTTGGATTTTTACAAATTATCTTTGAAAGACAGGGTCCTGAAAAAGAGACGTTTCTTTTTTTGCTGAGTTTACATACTATATACATTTTATGGACACAGTCAATTTTACAATAATTATATTTTGTTTGTTTTCACTCCTGAACTTCCTCTACCCTCAACCTCTCTGATCATTTTCATGATGTCCATCCAGTTTGCTTCTATATGCCATATCTTTCTAACTGTTTCACACAAGATCTCAACCTATATACTTATTATGGACACGGTATGCTTTACATTAGTTATCTTGTTGTTATTAGTCCCATCCTTCAGCTCCATTCAACACCTCCCATCTATCTCTTAACACCATCCATATTGGATTTCTATTTGCCATATATTTTAACTGTACTGTGATGTTTCACAAAAGTTCTGAACCCTTCTATTCTCATTGCTATTTTTATCCTCAAAAACAGCTGAGCTAGACCAGAGTTGATATGCTTTGTGCTAGGTTTTTCTTATATTTCACAGGCATTAGCATACGCTAGGCAAGTTTTGACTAACCTTTATGAGTTGCAGTGAGGTGTACTGTAGAGTGCCTTCGGAAAGTATTCAGACCCCTTTCCACATTTTGTTACGTTACAGCCTTATTCTAAAATTGATTAAATGTTTTTTTTCTTCATCTACACACAATACCCCATAATGACAAAGCAAAAACAGGTTAAAAAAAAGATATACACACACAGTGAGGGGGAAAAAGTATTTGATCCCCTGCTGATTTTGTACGTTTGCCCACTGACAAAGAAATGATCAGTGTATCATTTTAATGGTAGGTTTATTTGAACAGTGAGAGACAGAATAACAACAAAAAAATCCAGAAAAACGCATGTCAAAAATGTTATAAATTTGAAATGCATTTTAATGAGGGAAATAAGTATTTGACACCTCTGCAAAACATGACTTAGTACTTGGTGGCAAAACCCTTGTTGGCAATCAGAGGTCAGACGTTTCTTGTAGTTGGCCACCAGGTTTGCACACATCTCAGGAGGGATTTTGTTCCACTCCTCTTTGCAGATCTTCTCCAAGTCATTAAGGTTTCGAGGCTGACGTTTGGCAACTCGAACCTTCAGCTCCCTCCACAGATTTTCTATGGGATTAAGGTCTGGAGACTGGCTAGGCCACTCCAGGACCTTAATGTGCTTCTTCTTGAGCCACTCCTTTGTTGCCTTGGCTGTGTGTTTTGGGTCATTGTCATGCTGGAATACTCATCCACGACCCATTTTCAATGCCCTGGCTGAGGGAAGGAGGTTCTCACCCAAGATTTGACGGTACATGGCGCCGTCCATCGTCCCTTTGATGCGGTGAAGTTGTCCTGTCCCCTTAGCAGAAAAACACCCCCAAAGCATAATGTTTCCATCTCAATGTTTGACGGTGGGGATGGTGTTCTTGGGATCATAGGCAGCATTCCTCCTCCAAACACGGCGAGTTGAGTTGATGCCAAAGAGCTTGGTTTTGGTCTCATCTGACCACTACACTTTCACCCAGTTCTCCTCTGAATCATTCAGATGTTCATTGGCAAACTTCAGACGAGCATGTACAGTGGGGATAAAAAGTATTTAGTCAGCCACCAATTGTGCAAGTTCTCCCACTTAAAAAGATGAGAGGCCTGTAATTTTCATCATAGGTACACGTCAACTATGACAGACAAATTGAGAAAAAGAAATCCAGAAAATCACATTGTAGGATTTTTAATGAATTTATTTGCAAATTATGGTGGAAAATAAGTATTTGGTCACCTACAAACAAGCAAGATTTCTGGCTCTCACAGACCTGTAACTTATTTTTTAAGAGGCTCCTCTGTCCTCCACTCATTACCTGTATTAATGGCACATGTTTGAACTTGTTATCAGTATAAAAGACACCTGTCCACAACCTCAAACAGTCACACTCCAAACTCTACTATGGCCAAGACCAAAGAGCTGTCAAATGACACCAGAAACAAAATTGTAGACCTGCACCAGGCTGGGAAGACTGAATCTGCAATAGGTAAGCAGCTTGGTTTGAAGAAATCAACTGTGGGAGCAATTATTAAGAAATGGAAGACATACAAGACCACTGATAATCTCCCTCGATCTGGGGCTCCACGCAAGATCTTACCCCGTGGGGTCAAAATTATCACAAGAACGGTGAGCAAAAATCCCAGAACCACACGGGGGGACCTAGTGAATGACCTGCAGAGAGCTGGGACCAAAGTAACAAAGCCTACCATCAGTAACACACTACGCCGCCAGGGACTCAAATCCTGCATTGCCAGATGTGTCCCCCTGCTTAAGCCAGTACATGTCCAGGCCCGTCTGAAGAGTGCATTTGGATGATCTAGAAGAGGATTGGGAGAATGTCATATGGTCAGATGAAACCAAAATAGAACTTTTTGGTAAAAACTCAACTCGTCGTGTTTGGAGGACAAAGAATGCTGAGTTGCATCCAAAGAACACCATACCTACTGTGAAGCCTGGGGGTGGAAACAACATGCTTTGGGGCTGTTTTTCTGCAAAGGGACCAGGACAACTGATCCGTGTAAAGGAAAGAATGAATTGGGCCATGTATCGTGAGATTTTGAGTGAAAACCTCCTTCCATCAGCAAGGGCATTGAAGATGAAACGTGGCTGGGTCTTTCAGCATGACAATGATCCCAAACACACCTCCCGGGCAACGAAGGAGTGGCTTCGTAAGAAGCATTTCAAGGTCCTGGAGTGGCCTAGCCAGTCTCCAGATCTCAACCCCATATAAAATCTTTGGAGGGAGTTGAAAGTCTGTGTTGCCCAGCGACAGCCCCAAAACATCACTGCTCTAGAGGAGATCTGCATGGAGGAATAGGCCAAAATACCAGCAACAGTGTGTGAAAACCTTGTGAAAACGTTTGACCTGTGTCATTGCCAACAAAGGGTATATAACAAAGTATTGAGAAACTTTTGTTATTGACCAAATACTTATTTTCCACCATAATTTGCAAATAAATTCATTAAAAATCCTACAATGTGATTTTCTGGAATTTTTTTTCTCATTTTGTCTGTCATAGTTGACGTGTACCTATGATGAAAATTACAGGCCTCTCTCATCTTTTTAAGTGGGAGAACTTGCACAATTGGTGGCTGACTAAATACTTTTTTTCCCCACTGTATATGTGCTTTCTTGAGCAGGGGGACATTGCGTTCTCATGATCATTGCAACTCCACGAGGTGAGATCTTGCATGGAGCCCCAGGCCGAGGGAGATTGACAGTTCTTTTGTATTTCTTCCATTTGCGAATAATCGCACCAACTGTTGTCACCTTCTCACCAAGCTGCTTGGCGATGGTCTTGTAGCCCATTCCAGCCTTGTGTAGGTCTACAATCTTGTCCCTGACATCCTTGGAGAGCTCTTTGGTCTTGGCCATGGTGGAGAGTTTGGAATCTGATTGCTTCTGGACAGGTGTCTTTTATACAGGGGTGTGCTCCTCACTGTGTGTGTGTGTGTGTGTGTATATATATATATATATATATATATATATATCTCAATTGTACGTAAGTATTCAGACCCTTTACTCAGTACTTTGTTGAAGCACCTTTGGCAGCGATTTACAGCATTGTCTTCTTGGGTATGACGCTACAAGTTTGGCACACCTGTATTTGGGAAGTTTCTCCCATTATTCTTTGCAGATCCTCTCAAGCTCTGTCAGGTTGGATGGGGAGTGTTGCTGCACAGCTATTTTCAGGTCTCTCCAGAGATGTTTTTTTTGGGTTCAAGTCCAGGCTCTGGCTGGGCCACTCAAGGACATTCAGAGACTTGTCCCAAAGCCACTCCTGCGTTGTCTTGGCTGTGTTCTTCTGTTGTTGTTGTCCTGTTGGAAGGTGAACATTCACCACAGTCTGGGTTCCTGAGCACTCTGGAGCAGGTTTTCATCAAGGATCGCTCTACTGTTCTCCGTTCATCTTTGCCTCGATCCTGACTAGTCTCCCAGTCCCTGCCGTTGAAAAACATCCTCACAGCATGATGCTGCCACCATGCTTCACCGTAGGGATGGTGCCAGGTTTCCTCCAGACGTGACGCTTGGCATTCAGGCTAAAGAGTTCAATCTTGGTTTCATCAGACCAGAGAATATTGTTTCTCATGGTCTGAGAGTCTTTAGGTGCCTTTCGGCAAACTCCAAGCGGGCTGTCATGTGCCTTACTGAGGAGTGGCTTCCATCTGGCCACTATTATAAAGGCCTGATTGGTGTAGTGCTGCAGAGATGGTTGTCCTTCTGGAAGGTTCTCCCATCTCCACAGAGGAACTCTAGAGCTCTGTCAGAGTGACCATCGGGTTCTTGGTCACCTCAGTGACCAATAACCTTCTTCCCCGATTGCTCAGTTTGGCCAAGCGGTGGTTCCAAACTTCTTCCATTTAAGCATGATGGAGGCCACTGTGTTCTTGGGGACCTTCAATGATGCAGACATTTTTTGTTACCCTTCCCCAGATCTGTGCCTCGACGCAATCCTGTCCCCTGAGCTCTTCGGACAATTTCTTCGACCTCATGGCTTGGTTTTTGCTCTGACATGCACTGTCAACTGTGGGACCTTATCTAGACAGGTGTGTGTGCCTTTCCAAATCATGTCCAATCAATTGAATTTACCACAGATGAACTCCAAGTTGTAGAAACATCTCAAGGATGATCTATGGAAACCGGATGCACTTGAGCTCAATTTCGAGTCTCATAGCAAAGGGTCTGACTACTTATGTGAATAAGGTATTTGTGATTATTTTTTTTGGCTGAATAAATTTGCAAACATGTATAAAAAATGTTTTCACTTTGTATAAAAAATGTTTTCACTTTGTCATTATGGGGTATTATGTGTAGATTGCAAAAATGTGTATATATATATATTAATACATTTTAGAATAAGGCTGTAACAAAATGTGGAAAAAGTCAACTGGTCTGAATACTTTCCGAAGGCACTGTATATTATGGAAAAAGTTGTCCCTCAACACTATCTCTCTAGTTGGCCTAACAATCCAGGCTTCCAGTTCCCTGAATGTCTGATGGGCAACTGCCAGTACACACAACTACAGGTGAGACACTTCCCACAGACTCAGCGACCCTCTCACATAATATACTGAACAAAAACATAAATGCAAAATGCAACTATTTCAAAGGTTTTACAGTTCATATAAGGATATCAGTCAATTAAAATAAATAAATTAGGCCCAAATCTATGGATTTCACTGGGAATACAGATATGCATCTGTTGTGACCACCATTTGCCCCATGCAGTGTGACACATCTCCTTCGCGTAGTTGATCAGGCTGTTAATTGTGGAATGTTGTCCCACTCCTCTTCAATGGCTGTGCGAAGTTGCTGGATATTGGCGGCTACTTGAACACGCTGTCGTTCACATTGCTCCAGAGCATCCCAAACTGCCCAATGGGTGACATGTCTAGTGAGTATGCAGGCAATGGAAGAACAGTGACATTTTCTGTTTCCCCACACGACGCCATACGTTGTCTGCCATCTGCCCGGTACTGTTGAAAACGGGATTCATCCGGGAATAGCACACTGCCAGTGGCCATCGAAAGTGCGCATTTGCCCACTGAAGTAATTTTAGACGCAGAACTGCAGTCCGGTCATGACCCTGTTGAGGACGACGAGCACGCAGATGAGCTTCCTTTAGTTGGTTTCTGAAAGTTTGTGCAGAAATTATTCGGTTGTGCAAACCCACAGTTTCATCAGCTGTCCGGGTGGCTGGTCTCAGATGATCCCGCAGGTGAAGAAACCGGATGTGGAGGTCCTGGGCTGGCGTGGTTACACGTGGTCTGCGGTTGTGAGGCCGGTTGGACTTACTGCCAAATTCTCTAAAACTATGTTGGAGGCGGCTTATGGTAGAGAAATTAACATTCAATTATTTGGCGAAAGCTCTGGTGCACATTCCTGCAGTCAGAATGCCAGTTGCATGCTCCCTCAACTTGAGACATCTGTGGCATTGTGTTGTGTGACACAACTGCACATTTTAGTTGGCCTTTTATTGTCCCCAACACAAGGTGCACCTGTGTAATGATCATGCTATTTAATCAGCTTCTTGATATGCCACACCTGTTAGGTGGATGGATTATGGCAAAGGAGAAATGCACACTAACAGGGATGTAAACACATTTCTGTTATCTCTTATTTCAGCTCATGAAACATGGAACCAACACATACATGTTGCGGTTATATTTTTGTTAAGTGTAGTTATGTATGTTAGGTTGTCGTTTTTTCCCCCGACTGCCAGTTTCCCAATTCGAACAATAAAGATGTACAGTACCAATCAAAAGTTTGGACACACCTACTCATTCAAGGGTTTTTCTTTATTTTTACTATTTTCTACATTGTAGAATAATAGTGAAGACATCAAAACTATGAAATAATACATATGGAATAATGTGGTAACCAAAAAGGTGTTAAACAAATCGATGTTTTATATTTGAGATTTTTCAAAGTAGCCACCCTTTGCCTTGATGACAGCTTTGCAGACTTTGGCATTCTCTCAACCAGCTTCACCTGGAATGCTTTTCCAACAGTCTTGAAGGAGTTCCCACATATGCTGAGCATTTGTTGGCTGCTTTTCCTTCACTCTGTGGTCCAACTCATCCCAAACTATCTGAATTGGGTTGAGGTCGGGTGATTGTGGAGGCCTTGTCATCTGACGCAGCACTCCATCACACTCCTTCTTGGTCAAATAGCCCTTACACAGCCTGGAGGTGTGTTGGGTCATTTGTCCTGTTGAAAAACAAATGATAGTCCCACTAAGCACAAACCAGATGGGATGGCGTATCGCTGCAGAATGCTGTGGTATCCATGCTGGTTATGTGTGCCTTGAATTCTAAATAAATCACAGACAGTATCACCAGCAAAGCACCATCACACCACCTCCATGCTTCACGGTGGGAACCACACATGCAGAGATCATCCATTCACCTACTCTGCATCTCACCACTTCTTCTTATTGGTGTCCTTTTAGTAGTGGTTTCTTTGCAGCATTTCGACTGAAGGCCTGATTTCACGCAGCCTCCTCTGAACAGTTGATGTTGAGATGTGTTTGTTACTTGAACTCTGAAGCATTTATTTGGGCTGCAATTTCTGAGGCTGGTAACTAATTAACTTTTTCTCTGCAGCAGAGGTAACTCTGGGTCTTCCTATCCTGTGGTGGTCCTCATGAGAGCCAGTTTCATCATAGCACTTGATGGTTTTTGCAACTGCACTTGAAGAAACTTTCAAAGTTCTTAATTTTCCGTATTGACTGACCTTCATGTCTTAAAGTAATGATGGACTGTCGTTTCTCTTTGCTTATTTGAGCTGTTCTTGCCATAATATGGACTTGGGCTTTTACCAAATAGGGCCATCTTCTGTATACCCCCCCTACCTTGTCACAAAACAACTGATTGGCTCAAACGCATTAAGAAGGAAAGAGATTCCACAAACTAACTTTTAACAAGGCACACCTGTTAATTGTGTCGTGATGTGACTTTAACATTCATCTGAAGACTTATCTCTAACTATGTTTAATTGTTACCCAATTTAAATTAATCATGTAACAATTAACTCATTAGGATCTGGGGCACCACGAGAGCAGTTCTTTAAAGAGTTACCATCTCCCGACTTAACAGGTCTTTAGCTATCACATCTATAAACAGTAAATGTATTAATCATAACTTCGTATCATATCATTCTGAACGTCGCAACCTCCTTGCATCCGCAAACCCGAGCCTAACTTATGATTCAGTACTACACATTGGTTTATTTATTTACTAGCTAATTAAATGGGAACACAGGATAAACATACACACACACACTGCACCGGTTATTGACTGGAGAAAACAGGTCCCTAGCGGAATGACAACATACCTTGTTGTTAAAAAGAGGAGATGGAGAGGAAGAAAGAGCGGGACAGAGACACTTAACCTCGATACATTCAGAAACTACTCTCACCTACAGTAATTACATACTTGGCACACGAACCGCCGCCCGCTTTGAGTAAGAAATCATGAATGTATTTACGTGAAATGTCTTAGTTCGCCGGGGATCTCTCGGTGATTCGGGCCACCCAGGAAAGGGAATTGGGCCTTCTCGCGGCACGCTTGTAAGGCTTTGTTTGTCCAACCAGTTTCTAACAAGTCTGCTCCTGTTGTTCTCTTCGTAGTTGTCCGGTCTCCGATGACTTGTCGTGTAGTCCTGAACAGAACTACAGAGATTATTTTCCTTGCTTCTTTGAAGATAGGCTAGCCAGCTGCATCGATGATTCCCAGTGACCTTTCCTCACGTTTGATATTAAAAATATTGTACCAGTATTCGCTTTAGAACGTGTTAGCGTTTCGGTGGGAGAAGTCTGTGGAAACAAAGGCACATTCCTCTGGTAAACATTGGAGAGGGAGACCTGAATCTTCACTCCTTCATTTACAACCGGGCGTGAGGTGTCAACCCCCCACCAGTTCCCTCCTCCCCCCCCTCCACGGGTGAGAGGGTCTGGTTGAAGTTATTCATTGCAAACCTTATCTGACCTATTTGGATCCTTACTGGATAGTCATGACAATTTAAATGCATTCCAGGTGACTACCTAGTGAAGCTGGTTGAGAGAATGCCAAGAGTGTGCAAAGCTGTCATCAACGCAAAGGGGTGGCTACTTTGAAGAATCTCAAATATAAAATATATTTTGATTAGTTTAACACTTTTTTTCTTTTTTTTTTTTTTTCTTTTTTTTTTGGTGGTTACTACATGATTCCGTATGTGTTAGTTCATAGTTTTGATGTCTTTTATTCTACAATGTAGAAACTAGTAAAAATAAAGAAAAACCCTAGAATGAATAGGTGTGTCCAAACTTTTGACTGGACTGAATGCATTGATTGAATCTCAAAGCAGATTTAACCTCTACGGGATCGGTGTCCCGTATTCGGGACGGTTGAGCTAATGTGATTAGCATGACTGTTGTAAGTTACAGCAAACTTTCCAGGACATAGACATGTCTAATATGGGCAGAAAGCTTAAATTCTTGTTAATCTAACTGTGCTGTCCAATTTACTGTAGCTATTACAGTGAAAAAAGACAATGCTATTGTTTGAGGAGAGTGCACAACAACAAACTTATCACGGCAACTGGTTTGATACATTCACCTCTGAAGGTAAATAATGTACTTACATTCAGTAATCTTGCTCTGTTTTGTCATCCTAAGGGTCCCAGAGATAAAATATAGCATAGTTTTGTTTGATAAAATCAATGTTTATATTCAAATGAAGGAACTTGGTTCTACAGATTGAACCCCTGCTGTCTGTCTCCACACCCACCCTGCCCGGCCATCTAGATGTGTGAAAGTTAGTGTAAAGCTAATGATCATGTATGACATTCCTGGGAGTGTGTAGACTTACCTTTTGTATTACCGTTTTTGTATGTTCTCTATAGTTATGTACTTGAAAATGTATCAATTGACCAATTCGGCACATTTGGGCAGACTTGATACAAAATAGTCCAGTATTGCAATGCTTCACTGGATCAAACTGAAACTTTGCACAGACACTGCTGCCATCTAGTGGGCAACATCTAAACTGCAATATTATATTGTGGCATTTCTCTTGCATTTCAAAGATGATGGAACAAAAAAAAAACATGTTTTTTGGTTTGTATTATCTTTTACCAGATCTAATGTGTTATTCTCCTACATTTCATTTCACATTTCCACAAACTTCCAAGTGTTTCCTTTCAAATGGTATCAAGAATATGCATATCCTTGCTTCAGGTGCTGAGCTACAGGCAGTTAGATTTTAGGCGAAAATTGAAAAAAGGGGTCCGATCCTTAAGAGGTTAATGAAAAATCCAACTAATGCATTTGAAATAGAATCCATTCTCACGCTCTCCTTTCTATCTCTCCAGGAGTATGTGCGTCTCATCGGGCCCTGGTGTCAGGTGAACGTGGGCTCCTGCCGCTTCATGCTGGGCCAGTGTTACCTGGCCAACGGAGAGGGACAGAAGGTGTGTATTTCTTTTAGTGCATTTGAGCATACCATTCTGAAATAACTTTATTGGAGGTTGTTTCTGTAGTTCTAAGGGCTGTAACTGTATCCTATGATTGATTCAACCCGTAGCATCAGTGCTTACTGTATCTGTTGTGTTCTAATCTCAATCATGTTTGTAGCCATGTGTTTTGACCCCCTGTCATTTTGTTTCACCAGGCACTGCAGTGTTTTCAGGAGGCAGCGACGGAGGTGGAGAAGGAGGAGTTTCTGCTGAGATTGACAGGAGCTGAAGAGGAGGAGGCTGCAGACGCCTCAAGACTACAGTACTACAACAAGGTTACTATGGATTAGTGTTGCACGGTATACTGAAACTTCGGTACTTTTTCGATACTAGAACATAAAAGGTTCGGTACAAGTATTTTTTTGTTGCTTCTGTCATGTGTCTTATGGATCAAGTCTGTATCAGCGATGTCCCCCTTATAGCATGAGCGCGTCATGCCTGCTCCACTTAATCTGCACTGGGAGTCTGGGCTGCATCATGTTACCTCCCCTCATGCTGCACAGAAGTTAACACACTTGAATAATGCGACACGGCATGTTGAAATTGTTTTGTAAAAGTAATTAACAATGTCCATACAAGCTAGGACACTTTACAATTCAAGAAGATAACAGTAGCTTCCAGCTTTGTAGGCTAACTGTCCTTGCTAGCTTACAGCTAAAGCTAACATCAATTCACTACCCCTAGTACCTTGTTTGTGATAATATGCAAACCATAATGCAAAATATGCTGATTTCAAAGCTAATATGCCTTCGGTATCGAAACAAAATTCTGGTATCGTGACAACGCTACTATTGATTGGAAACCCTTCTCTTTGATACACCAATGTGGATATGTGTGCAGGTTTAATTTAGTGTGTGTGTATTAGGTGCTGCGGTTACTGGAGGATGTTGGTCTACCAGAGCTGGTCATCCATCTAGCCACTCTGGCCATAACGGAGGCCGTCAACGACCCCAGGAGTCAGGCTGCCCTGTGGACCCGCATCTTCAAGCACCACCTGGACCTGGGACACAACAGCCAAGCCTACGAAGCCCTCACACAAAACCCTGACTCAGGCAGGCAGTTGGACTGTCTGCGTCAGCTGGTGGTGGTTCTTTGTGAACGCTCCCAACTTCAGGACCTGGTCCAGTTCTCCTACGTCAACCTGCACGACGAGGTACACACACACTTTCTCTTTACATTTGGTTAGAGGCCAGTAGATCACATTATAGACACGCTAGATAATTATATTAGATCAACGTTTTTGACCCTCCCCTTGTGTCCTTCTCTGGCTGCAGGTGGTGAGCATCATAGAGTCCAGAGCCAGAGCAGTGGACCTGATGTCCCACAACTACTACGAGCTGCTCTACGCCTTCCACATCAACAGACACAACTACAGGAAAGGTAAGAGGAGCCTGGGACTCTTTCTTTCAGCTAGTAGCTGTTTGAAAAGGAAGGTGATGGTATTTATTTTTAATCACTGTCCATTTTGTGTGTGTGTCCCTCTCTGTATGGTGTGTCTATATAACTCTGTTGTTCTCTCTTCTAGCGGGTACAGTGATGTTTGAGTACGGCATGCGTCTGGGCAGGGAGGTGAGGACACAGCTAGGTCTCCAGAAACAGGTTAACTGTTACCTGGCCTCTCTCAACTGTCTACGACTCATCAGACCTGACTACGCCTGGATCGTACAGCCGTCCTCTGGAGCTATGTATGAGAGGCCTGGCGCGTCACCAAAGAGGAACTACGATGGAGAGTTTGCTACTGGTCCAGGTGAGACTAGATACAATGGCCGTAGCTATTTCTCGTCTTTGTACTACTATTTGTTGGGTTGTGAAATGTGTATGACCGTGAAGTGATCTTGGTTCTGAAGTAGATGTTGGCTCTGATAATATTGTAATAGAGATGTCTGTGTGTCTGCAGTGAGCGGTCAGATAGACATCCTGGAGCTGAAGGACCTTCAGAAGGAGTACGCCCTGGCCCGTAGCCGCCTCACCTTGGCTCAGCACCACCCACCGTCCGCTGCCATCGCAGGTACAACACCTGACACAATATTCCTTAAAATGTATGAAAGGTACCATGCCACGGTGACATGTCAGTCAGTAAGCCATAATTAATTGTAGCCTTTGGCGCTTCTTTAAATTATCAATTAGAAGGGGACCATTATTCCTGTAGGGCAACTAATCTCTTCACAACTCCCCAATCTAAATCCAGAAATCTAATACAGTACTGTGTGTGGGGTTGCAGGCAGTGCCTCTGCAGTGGAGATGGTGTCCCAGCTGGTTCAAACGGGACTGTTCGACTGTGCCCTCTCACTCTGCCAGACCTTCAAACTCTCCCTCACGCCTACCTTCGAGGGGCTCGCCTTCAAGTAAGTTGCTAGCTTCGTTAGGGCAGTCTGAACTGCACGGAGTGACTTGAATTTATACGGATATCTCTCGTTTATAATGCATGATTTACGTGAATACTCTGTCAGGTTGGATGGGGAGCGTCGCTGCACAGCTATTTTCAGGTCTCTCCAGAGATGTTTGATCGGGTTCAAGTCCGGGCTCTGGCTGGGCCACTCAAGGACATTCAGAGACTTGTCCTGAAGCCACTCCTGCGTTGTCTTGGCTGTGTGCTTAGGGTCGTTGTCCTGTTGGAAGGTGAACCTTCGCCCCAGTCTGAGGTCCTGAGCGCTCTGGAGCAGCTTTTCATCAAGGATCTCTGTACTTTTCTCTGTTCATCTTTCCCTCGATCCTGACTAGTCTCTGTCCCTGCCACTGAAAAACATCCCCACAGCATGATGTTGCCACCACCATAGGGATGGTGCCAGGTTTCCTCCAGACGTGATGCTTGGCATTCAGGCCAAAGCGTTCAATCTTGGTTTCATCAGTCCAGAGAATCTTGTTTCTCATGGTCTGAGAGTCCTTTAGGTGCCTTTTGGCAAACTCCAAGCGGGCTGTCATGTGCCTTTTACTGAGGAGTGGCCTCCGCCTGGCCACTCTACCATAAAGGCCTGATTTGGTGGAGTGCTGCAGAGATGGTTGTCCTTCTGGAAGGTTCTCCCATCTCCAGAGCTCTGTCAGTGACCATCAGGTTCTTGGTCCCCTCCCTGACCAAGGTCCTTCTCCCTCGATTGCTCAGTTTGCCCGGGCGGCCAGCTCTAGGAAGAGTCTTGGTGGGTCCAAACTTCTTCCATTTTAAGAATGATGGAGGCCACTGTGTTCTTGGGGACCTTCAATGCTGCAGACATTTTTTGGTACCCTTCCCCAGATCTGTGCCTCGACACAATCCTGTCTCTGAGCTCTACGGACAATTCCTTAGACCTCATTGCTTGGTTTTTGCTCTGATATGCACTGTCAACTGTGGGACCTTATATAGACAGGTGTGTGCCTGTCCAATCAATTGGATTTACCACAGGTGGACTCCAATGAAGTTGTAGAAACATCTCAAGGATGATCAATGGAAACGGGATGCACCTGAGCTCAATATGTAAATGAGTAAAAATAATAATTACAAACCCAGTTTTTGCTTTGTCATTATGGGGTATTATGTGGAGATTGTGGGAGGGAAAATGTAATTTAATCAATTTTAGAATAAGGCTGTAACGTAACGAAATGTCAAAGGGTCTGAATACTTTCCGAATGCACTGTATTTAGTCTGTAGCAATCACCCCAAAGTAAGCAGTTGTGCCTTGTCTGAACTCGCATACAGGGGTTTTCTTCCTGTTGATTGATGGTGATGTTAGCTGTGTTTTTTGTTGTTGTATTTATACAAAAATACACTATTTTTAGGTGTATAAAGTTACAGTATGGTGGAGAGGAGAGTCAGAATGAAGCCTGGAACTGGCTGGCTGCCAATCAGCTGTCTACCATCGTCACAACCAAAGAGTCAAGGTTGGTTGTTTAAATTTGACCACTTCATAGTTCAAATTGGCAGGGAATATTAAGAACAGTCAAATTGACCAATAAAGTTAAATTATAATACAGATGTACTTTTCCTTCACAGTGCGACTGATGAGGCGTGGCGCCTGCTGGCCTCCTACCTGGAGAAGCACCCTACCCAGAATGCTCAGCACCATCGCTGTGTGATCAACAAGCTGCTGTCACACGGCGTACCGCTGCCCGACTGGCTGGTCAACACCTACAAGGTGAGAGAGCACAGTATTTGTGCAAATGTTGTATGTATTAATATTGCACTAAATGCGACGATGCAAGACACATTTTCCTAAAATAATTCGATAGAGTCCGTAAATGTATATTTTCTAGTTGCATTTGCTCCCCCTGTATTATAACACAAGCCTGTTTGCTTAGGGGGTGGACGCTGCAGCGTTGTTAAGGCTCTACCTGAACTATGACCTGCTGGAGGCAGCAGCTGAGCTGGTGTTGGAGTACGTAGATGCTCTCATGGGGAAGGGACACCAGTACTTTGGCATCGAGGTACATTACAGCAGGGGTTCCCAAACTTTTTCACTCAGGCCCCCTTCCAGTATTGGGGAACATCCCGCAACCCCCTAGACATTTAAGACAAGTTATAAATAGCTCTCTCTAAGGTATGCAATGACTGACACGACAAGAGAAACTGATGATGCACTGCCCAATTTCATAATTGCACCTTGTGCATTCTACTATTACAACTTTCAAGAGCAAGCTGAAAGGCGGACTGAGTTCCTTAATTAACTTTTTTTTGGGGGGACCCCACATTACCGCATAAATCACTTGCAATGACTGCGGTGTGGTTGTTTTACCCATTTTGAGTTGAACACACTTGATTCTCATCTCTAGATTGAATTTAATCTCTTAAATAAGATTAAAGTCAAATGTTTGTCCTTTTTGTGTTTCTCTGAGATGGTAATGGTATGTGTGTGTTACAGAGGCCCCTCTCTGCCACAGCATCATTGGTGTGGCTCCCATACACTTCCATCGACCAGCTCCTTCAGGCGCTCAACGAGACCCAGACTAACGCCAGTGTAAGTCCATTTAAAATACTTTTTTAAAAAGCTGTTTGACAACCTATGCTGACATCAAACATGACTTTGTCCTCAGTTTAAATGTTAACACGCACCACCATGCTTCTCTCATGACTGTCCTCTCAGATACACAACAAACTGCAGGACAAGCTGAATGACTACCACAAACTGGTGGACCAGACAACAAGGCGAAGGCTCCAGGCCCAATCTTAATTAGTCTTAACTGTATTGGAGGAGAGAATGTGAGGAATCAAGGAAAGACTATCACTGCCCCTCCACATGGTGCGCTCACTGTTGCCATGACTCTCTGGAAGAAGATAAATACATCTATTTTTGTATTAAGGGTAAATTAAACACTTTGTATGAACTTCACCAGATTGTTTTGTGGCAGACATTATGTCGAGTTCAGGCCAAGAGGGCAAAGTCTCTTACCTGCTTGTTGCTTTTAAATGTACTGTATATGTTGTCTGAGTTCCAACTAACAATTCAAGGTGTTTTCACCTCTGGTGGCAATGTATATTTTTTTACATTATGTTGCCTGTGAACTTTTACAATCCTGTTTGTTGTAAAATGTAATGCAATTAAAGTTTTCCTTGGTATTGAGAGGTTGTCCTAAATGCCATTTTATTAGTACTTGAACACACTGAAAAGGTAGACTCAGCAACATGACACACAGTGGGGCAACTTCCTTAATCAACAAGAACCCTGCGTCCCAACTTCTCTGAATGTACGCAAGGAAGTATATTAAAATCTTACAAGACCACCACTATTGGCTCTTACCTAATCTAATGCCTCAAAGAGTAAAAATTGTGAAGAGCCAAGTAGCAGTTTTGAATTGTCATATTGCAGAGTCTAGCTTAAAAAGGCATCCCAATGTTCCTAGCAAGTAGAACTGTCGCCAGAATAATATTATATTTTAGGGCTGAGAGCCAAATTAGAACTGCACGGATAAATTATTTGCTAAAATATAATTGAGGGATATCAGACTTTGGATAGAGTACATGCCATACCTTCATATCTAGATAATCTAGGATTAAAAGTTAGGGGGGGGAAAGCGTTGATCAGCTAAATACATAAAAACAGAACAGACATTTATTGTGCCAGAATCTACTATACAGAAACATGTAGCGTACCATGTAATCCTCAGATACTGAAATTACAGCAGCATGTAGTGAATCATATAAAAAGGCTAAATGGAATGCTTTGTTCAGTAATACTGATTTGTACCGTAGGGGGGGTGTGGGTGAGGAGGAATGCAGTCCAGTCTTATTAACATAATAAACAACCCAATTGCACTGTAGAATGGGTGAAGGAGAAGAGGTATTATATTACCATAGGAATAAATTGGTATATGGCAAGTAAGTACCTATTTTGGTCTACCTGAATTCCCTTACAGGTAACCCCACACAACAATAAGTGTTTATCTCATTTAGGACCGCTTTCTGGAGTCTTCGCATTTCCAATGTCTGTGTTTATAACAAAGGCCCCTGTGTAGGCTGCCTTCACGTTCATATTTTTAAAAGGGGTTAATAGTAGAAAAAGGTGCCAGGAGGATCAGGTTAGAGTCAGACAGTGCTTTTGGTGGGCAGCTCTGTGCTGTTGTGCCGCGTTTTCCTCAACGACCCGTCGTCGTGCGGCCGAGCCTTCTGCAGGTTGGACATGGCAGCAGTGCGTTCGATGTCGATGAAGGCGTAGAGCTCGGTGCGGCGCGTGGGGGTGGTGGGCGGAGGCGGTGAGGTGGGCGTGTGGGGGTTGCTGGTGTCCGAGGAGGCACCCTTGGCTGCTGCGGAGGAAGAGGTGGTAGTTTCCATCTCCACCTCGATGTAGTTGAGTGTCTTGGGAGGCTCCTGACCCAGCGGCCGGCGGAAGTCGAAGTTGAACACGATGGGTCCTTCGCTGCGGCGGCGTGCCGTGTCGGGGGCACAGCGGGCGCTGAGGGGGGCCGTCACATTCTCTGTGTTGACGTAGTTGTGGGAGGGCTCCATGGCCGACAGAGGGGGGTGGGCTGACATGGGGTGGGAGTAGGAGTGGTGGAGGAGGCTGTGTTGGTGGTGGTGGTTGTAGCCGTTGAGGGAGGACATCTTTAGCCCCCCTTGGCCTCCTCCACCACAGGGTCCACCGTTGTTCTCCTCCTCGTTGCTGGGTTTGCGGGTTTCCCAGACGGGCGGCAGGGCCGGGAGGTTCTCGTAGTCCAGGAGGGCTGTGCGCCGCTGGGCTGAGTTGTTGACATTCTGCAGGGTGTCAGGGGTGAGGGGGGGCAGGAGATGGCGGCGAGGGGCTGTGGCTGGAGCCCCGACAGAGGCAGAAGAGCCGTTGGAGTGTGTGTAGGATGTCTGAGGCTGGCCCTCCGGTGGGGCTGGGGCCTCGGTGTCTGTGGGGCCGTTAGTCTCTCCCTCTCCAGGCTCCGGGGACTCCGAGTCCTCCTCTTCATCATCTCCATCCTCAGTCTGATGCTTCCCCTTGGCCATCTTTTTCTGCACAGGGGTGGGCCCCAGCACGAAGCGTACCCCCTGGGGCTCCAGCAGTACCTGGGGTTCTTCCTGGAGCTGGGCCAGGGGGGGTAGGGGCTCTGGTCTGGATACCCGCGGAGGAGGGGGTGTAGGGGGGCACTGGGACTGGGCTGAGCCAGGGCTGTCCAGAGGGGCTGGAGCAGTCAGAGGACTGGGCTGGTCATCCAGCAGGCCTGTGGTATTCACATACGTGTGGACCTGTGGACAGATCAGGAGACAGGGTTAATATAACATCCTTATCACACCAACTCAGCAGCTTCTACATAAACTCATTATTCCCCATCGACGTCACAAGTAGCACAGTGGAGGTCTTCTTTAGTCTAGGAGATCTCAAAATGTGCTCTACTGAACACGACCCAAACATTTGTATTGAGATGTCTTTATTTTATCAATAAAGCTATACGTGTTAAAAGTATTTCAGTGTGCAGGGCAGGCCTTATTCTATTCCCTCGTTCTCTCACCGCCTCGTCAGCCACTAGCAAGGGGTGTGTAGACTCCTCTCCCACGGAGGGCAGGCGGGTGCTGGCCACAGACGGGTGGCGTGTGGAGGGGTGCGAGGGGGCGTCGCCCACCGAAGGGATCCGGGTGACACCATTGTGCACGGTGGGAACAGAGTAGCCCAGAGCTGAATAGACATAAGGAAGAGAAGAACTGGGTTCAGTGGGGACTATGAAAGTGTTGACTGAAAGACAGATTTCAGCCTTTGTAGGAGTTATCTAACGAAGGAAGGCACAGTATTAAAGAGTTAGGTATTTGAGTGTGTGACAGCCATATGAGGCAATGGATATTCTAGGGACAGGAAAAGGCATTTCTCAGGTCATTGCAAGTGTTGGTAGAAGTATTCATTATGGCCTGTGCAAATTCTAGTTCTAGGATGAATATAGGCTTACCGGCAGGAGTGTGTGTGGCCTGGTGGTTGGTCTCCAGCACGGCCTCCTCCACCACACTGATGCTGTGGCTGTGCATCACCTCCTGCAGCATGTTGAAGATCTCCTCCGCCCGAGCACACTTAAAGGCAAAGATCCCTAAAGACACAGTCAAGAAAGTCAAAGCATTGTTGCGCTGCAGAGCTTATCAGAATGTTCATAATCTCAGGAATCACATATGGGCAGCACGACTGCAATATAGACAGATTGAGAAACAACCATTATCAGCACTGCTCACATCTTCACGTTTACAAAGGGTTTGTACATTTATTGGGTCTTTCAACTTTTCCTTGCCAACTATGCCCTTGTCTACCTTGTAATCAATGATCTAAAGGGACTGCCTAGGTGAACGCAACAGAGTGATAGAGATAAAAGGAAAAGGAAGCATAGTAACATGTCAAGAAGGAACACATAGGAACAACCATAGGTATGGCATCACATCAGGGACAAACTACACAGGAGACTAGTCACACTGCAAGGAAACACTGCACAATGCACAAAGAGAACAAACAGAACACACAACTATGGTAAACTTGTGCGACCAAACTGAAAACCCCAACTCCCCCAAGCACAACACCACACAGAGTCAGACACAGGCCTCAATAATGTCACCACAGAAATAGAATCACTAGAGTGGGCTTCCATTCCCGTATTTAAGTCATTATGGTTCTATTTCTATGACTAACATTACTGCTAATCACATTATTATATAATCATTATCACGGCATGGGAACACAGCGAGCCTGACTTACCAGAACCCCAGAACCCATAGTACCCCTCCCCCCAGACCTCATCCTTTTGAAAGCATGGATGGAGTCGAAAAATAACCACACAGACAATTGTGTCATTGGCATTGCAGCATAATCAATATTTCACTGGTTCAAGTCGATATAACAATAAAGCTGATGTTGGGGCCTAGTTGCAGATGTGATTCAATGTATTCTGATGTGTGTTTATCATGGTTCATGTTTGATTCACAACATTGTGTATTAGGCCTACATGTGATTTTATTGTGTGCCTGTATACCTTTTCAACAAATATCTTGATTAACACCCCCCCCCCCAAAAAAAAAAAAACACCACCCTTGCCTCTTGCACTAACACACACTTCTCTTTTCTTACTAGCACCGACTTTGCTGATATCTGCTTTATTGAGGAAATGTTTTGCTTACTATGACTGATATGTTGTTGTCTCGCCTAGCTCCCTTATGATTAACGCACTAACTATAAGTCGCTATGGATAAGAGCGTCTGCCAAATGACTAAAAGGTTCAAATGTATACTAATGCCCAGGCAGCTGAGGCACCACATAAGTTTGTTAGGTAGCCTAGCGGTTAAGAGAGTTGGGCCAGTAACCGAAAGGACGCTGGTTCGAATCCCAGAGCCGACTATGTGAAAAAGCTGTCGATGTGCCCCTGAGCAAGGCACTTAACCCTAATTGTTCCTTTAAGTCGCTCTGGATAAGCACGTCTGCTAAATGACGTCAATGTAAATGGTGCGACATACGCTGAGAATGGTCCTTGAAAATGACAAAATCAATTAATGAAATAAGTGAAATCAATAATTGTGTGGAACGGAAATCTCTATTAAATGTACCTTGTCCCGTCTGGCAGCGGCGGCCACTCTCGAAGGAGAAGAGGTTGGAGTCGTAGCCATAGCGACGCAAGCACAGGTAGGGCCACCTGACATCGTCACGGCGATGGGTGTGGAGGACCAGCTCGACCTCTGTCAGCTCCATCATGCCCGAGCCCAGCTCATTCCCATCGTCATCCACGTTTATCACCTGGCAACAGAACAATACCGTTACACAACAGTCACTGTGTCAGTCAACACAAACATGTCTACTCTGCAATGCATTGAAGCTGGTATTCATTATGAAACCAATATTTCCCTTTCATTCAGGTGGGAGGTCTACATATTTTGACGTCGCAAAATCTGTCATAACTAGGGCATGGAATGTGGGCTCGGCAATGGACCACCATTGAAGTATGATTGTTGTAACGGATCAAGAGACTCACCTTAAATTTGGTTTGATGATTATCTGGGATTGACTCCTTCTCTGGACAGCTTAAACAGCTACCCATGGCTTTTTCAGAGCACCATCTGTTGTCTGGAACATAAGGACATTTAAATTATATGAGCCAATAGTAATACAGTGAGTGAATGGACATCATAGGAAGAGTTGTAGCTACATTTGATTGATGTGAAAGTGACCATTCAAACTTTTTTAAAGAAGTGTTGTTGTTGTTTTTTTACCTAGATCCAGCCACCAGTATCCCTGGTTCCATCCTCCGAGGCTGAGGAGCACTCATGTTTTCTTTATCTGCTATGCCAACATAAGATGTGGGCCTGAACACAGATCATTTACAGTCAGCCAAGTTAGGTAGCTGGACGATCTAGTTTGTTATAAAACTGGAGTTAGTTAGCTAGCATTTGTGTCATGCAAGTTAAAAGGTTAACGTTAGCTACAATGGATGTAAATAAGCCAACATTAGCTAGTAAGGAAAGTTAACTTCGTTACAAGTTAGTTAACGTTAGCTAATTACGTTGGCTAACTCTAGAAATAGCTTTGGCCAAAGCATTATATACCGAATACAAGATTTTGGCTTAACTGGCTTTATTGATATTAAAATATATAGCTAACGTTATAGCTAGCTAGTTCATCAAATGGATAGTTAATGTTAACTAACGTTAGTAACTTAATCTCTTGGTCAGACATGGTTGACTAACTAACTAGCATTACCGTTAGCACATTCATTACCCAATGGGATAACATTAGCTAACTACAGTAGCTAGCTCTCGTGAAATGCTAGCAGCCACGCTAGTTAGCTAGCTAATTAGTAAAAATATAGAATACACGTTGTCTTAGCTAACACATTTTTGGGATACTTACGAGTATGGCAAACGGATGTGGGCAGTTCTTCCAAACCTTTCAGACACAAACGATAGCAACCTAGCTAGCTAGCTCTGCTATCGCATATGAAGCTAGCGTTAGCTAGCTCAATTCCACCATCTTTCCTCTGCGTTGTTAGCTAACGTTACTAGAGCGCCAAAAAAAACAATCACAACTTCTTCCAAAGGTGGCTACCATTCATGTTTTCGAACCCAAGATAATAAAAATGGATATAAATCCATGTATAATCCTTTATGTCTCTCTCTATATATATATATATCCCCCCCCCCCCCTAAAATTAGCTAGTTTATCTTAGTCGCACCGTCTTTTATGCAGCTAGCTGGCTAGGTAAATCACAGTAACTTCTTGGCTAAACTTCCGAGAGTTTGAGGCAAACATTTTCAATTTGGTGAATATGCGGCCTACTGCGCAGGCGCGAGGATGAGGGGGGACTCTTGGGGCATCATCTCCCAAATCATGACTCCATAAGAAATGTATTATATGAATAAATAATTGTCAATTATATATTTTTTGTTATGTAAGTATTTTATTGAAACACTCAAATAATATATTAATGCCCTCGTCTTGATATGTTTATATGCCTACTTAGGCTGCAAAATGGGAAACTGCATACAGTAACTACTATAATTTGTGTAACGATTCACAGAATCGAATGCAACGCCAGGGTTGTGGGTTCGATTCCCACAGGGGGCTGGTATGAAAAATGTATGCAATCACTAACTGTAAGTCGCTCTGGATAAGAGCGTCTGCTAAATGACTAAATGGATAAGAGCGTCTGCTAAATGACTGAAATGTAAAATGTAAATGTGTGTGATTTGTAGTTCCATGACATGATGTTAAAATACATCAAATGATATGTTAAAATACATCAAATATACATCAAAATCATTATTATCTTACATAGGCTACATACAAATATGGATTACACAACATACACTGTGTGCTTTCATAACTCATATGATCATCCTTTTGCATGACTAAATGCTTTTCCAAATGTTATATTCAAGCGATATATCGCATGGGCTGTACAATATCTACAAATAAATGTATAATGCATTTATCTACATACATATTTAATATATTTTTGAATGAATTCAGTGCTTAAGAAAATAAGTGTAATTTCAAACAGAAAGCATTTTGTCTAACATTTGAGAAAAAAGTGACTTGTGAAAGATAAAATAGCCTATACATTTACTGTATATACTGTTAGATCATTTCTTATGCAGTATCAGATTTTTTACAGTTCTTTTTTTACAGGTTTTTGGTCTGTGCCATGTAATAATGTGCAAATGACAGCTTAACAAACAAAATGAAAACACTGTGTATGAAAGCCAATAACGCAAATTCAAAGCATATATACAAACACACAGATATAAGGCAAGTATATACAATTCTGTTAATATATATTCTGTTATAATTTAATAGCTATAAAGTGTTCTATATTTCATAATATCTGGTAAGAACAATCAACAGAAATAGTAGAACATTTTAATTGCCATGTATCCCTGCAGTGCTATTCTTGTGAAAGTACAAACAGTTTTCTCTCCTTCAGTAGTCCTTACAATCTTTAACGTCTGGCATACACCATATCTGTAGGCCAAAAACAAACAAAAAAGATAATTTGTGATGTCATCCAGCTATCCAACCTCCTAGATTTGTGTAGCTGCGTTTTGTGTTTGAAAGGGTTACTTGACTAGCCTGATCGTATAACTGTAAGTGTTATAGCCATCTCTACTATCGTTGCCATGTTATACACGTTTGCTATGCCAGGATCGTGGGTTCGATTCCCGGGACCACACATATGTAAAATGCATGCACGCATGACTGTAAGACACTTTGGATAAAAGTGTCTGCTAATTGGCATATATAATATTATATTACTTTAACCCAGACAGGAGTTGGCTAAGCACAAACAGACTGGACCATGCACCAGGCTAATATTTGAAAGGATAGATCATCTGTGATGTCTTTCAGTTATGAACTACAATACAAAGAGTTCTAAGGAATGTGAGGGCTTACCACTTTGGGGGTCAGGGTTGACATTCTCATAGATGGGGTAGAGGGGGTTCTCCTGCTCACTGCGAAGCTTCCTGGCTCGGAGGACGTCTCTCATACACTGGTGGAGATATGCATACTGGCACTGTAAAGAAAATAAACATACCCAGATATATAAATGTCTCTACAGGATGTGTTATTACATAACACAGGTTCTGGAGTTCACACACAACTGCACATACACACAGAGTAACACAGAGTAAAACTCAAACTGTATCTCACACACATACACACACACCCGTCTCACCTCAGTTTGCACCATGTGTGAGCGGTGGAGGCGCAGGTCGAAGACAGCGCCGTAGATGTCTACTGTGTCCTTGGTGTCCAGCTGCTGCAGGACTCTGTCCAGGGTTATGAAGGTCCCTGTACGGCCCACACCAGCACTGTGACAGAGAGGAGAGGGAGAAGGAGCGGGAGAGGGAGAGGGAGACGGCGAGGGAGAGAGAGAGAACGAAAGAGAGACAGAGAGAGAGAGAGAGAGAGAGAGAGAGAGAGAGTGTGAAAGAACGATAGAGAGAGAGAGACAGACAGACAGAGAGAAAGAGGGTCGGAGGGCAAATACAGTTTAGTCACGTTACCTAAATGGAGAGGGGAAATATAATTTGGCTACATAATTTCAGTCAATTTCTTTTGAATTGAAATGGAATTGAACCCAACTCTGGTCATTACTGCATGCTGTAACTATACTGTCTCTTCAGGGAAGACAAGACACTATATCTCAGTGTGTCCTAGGGAGTTGTTTTTTTTTAATGCGGAGACTAGGGAGTTGGGACAGTGACCCACCTGCAGTGAGCCACAGTGGCCCCAGACCCAGGGGTCCTGTTGATGTAGTCCCTGACGGTCCTGACGAACTGGATGAGTGACTGAGTGGTCTCTGGGACGCCATGGTCGGGCCACACTGTGTAGTGGAACTGACGCACCACCCTGGAGTAGTTCAACTGGTCCTCCTGCATGGGAGTTAAGACACAGTCAGAAAGAGAGACTTGCTAGAGGCTGACTACACAGCTCGCTACTTACTTACTGTATGTGCTGTCACATAATGACACATCAAGAAAGTATTAGCTGAACCCAATTATGGTCATATTTCAACAGTGCTGGGGAAGCTACTCTGAAAATATAGTTTAACAAGCTACCAATTACTTCACACTGGAAGAAGTTAAGCTACACTAAAGCTACCCTTAAGAAAAAGTTTACTTAGCTAACTAAAGTTACTTAGAAAAAGTAGTTCACTACAACCAAACTACTTTGTGAAAATTTATCTTATATAAATCTGAAATGTCATAGACTACAAATTGCAAGAACAGATCACTTTAAGATCATATGTTAACAGAATGTGTAATTTTGCCTATTAAACACAAAACAACATATTTAAAGTGAGAATTAGGCAGGTCTGATACTGAAAAATTATGAAATTATTGCCTAATTCACCCATATTTTCTTGTCTTTTTGCAAAAGTAGTTAGCCACACCGCTACATGGCAAAATAAGTAATTAACTACTGAAAACACTACCTAGATTTGAATTTCGTTCAACTACCAACAAACTACTGCAAAATGTAGATCAATTACTAATTGAACTACATGTAGTATATTGTATATAAGGCCAACACACAATATATAACTTTACACAAAACAACCTAGTATTTTTAAAATCAGTTTCCAGAATCATTGTCCTGCACACTCACACTGCAAATCTTGAATTCCCGGATAGTCCACTCTGGCAGCACAGATTCAGACAGCATCTGGACTATGAGGTCTCCATAATACAGAGGTTCCTGGTCGAAGGGCCAGTAGTGATCACACTTCACCTGGAGGGACCACACAAAGACACATAGATAGTAACATTGTACTTGCACTAGTAACAACATTGTAATAACATGTTGTTCAATAGAACATGATAGCAGCTACTCCAAATGGACAACACTGGTCCGAACGAAGCAAAAAGGCAGCTCCTTCTACCCACCCTGCCTTTCTCCACACACTGGGTCACCATGACAATGTTATGGACATTCTGCTCCCACACCATCTTCCAGAAGTCATCTTTGGTTCCTGGAAGTGGGCCCTGAGTGGCGATGTACTCCCTACGGAAGTTGTTCCCCTGAAACAAGAAGAGATTTCATTTCGTTTTTAATCTCAAATCAAATCAAATCTTATTTGCCACATGCGCCGAATACAACAGGTGTAGACATTACAGTGAAATGTTTACTTACAAGCCCTTAACCAACAATGCAGTTTAAAGATTATTTTAAAAAAAGCAAATAATTAAAGAGCAGCAGTAAAATAAAATAACAGTAGGGAGATTATATACAGGGGGTACCGGTGCAGAGTCAATGTGCGGGGGCATCGGTTAGTCAACCTTATTACACTAGGTAAGTTTAATGGAGAAGCTGAAAAAGCTGCAAAGGATTGTCCGCCTTGTTACAGCCTTATGCTCCACAGGGAGTGTAGTAAGTAATTAATCCCATGAATACTAATTGAGGAATAGGGCTGAGAATCAATCAATCAGAGTAACTGAGTTTATGGCAGGGTTTGCCAAACGTGGGGTCGCCTGATTTGAAAATGGGGTCGCGAGAGAACATTTGCGCTTGGTTCATAGAACCGGGGTTACATTAGTAACCTCTGGTAGCCGCTAGAGGTGGTTGTAATGAACAGAGTGGTTTCTGTTTTCTTCCGACAAATGTGGCTCTATCTTTTGAATAGTTTAAGTAAGATACAAAATATTATGATCCCATCACTGAAAGATATGACTCTAAGGAACACGTATGTACGTACATACTGTTTCCCTCTACTATGCCCACAAGCTGTTAGAACCAGGCAGACAATACTAGGTACTAAATCAGACTGGGGGAAAAATAACATCTTTAATGAGTACGTTATTTTCTACAGAGAAGATCATACAACATTATTGCCTGATGACTTCCCAATACCTTTCTGATGCATTTCAGTCACTTCAAACCATACTGTCTTCAGATTGAAATACTGTAAAAAATACTGTCAGACTGATTTGTAATAGACTGTCATACCCAAATTCAAAAGGTAAACATTCATTACATAACTTTTTTTACATGGTGGGTAACTCAATAATTTAGATATAAAAATGGTGTCGCGGGCCAAAAAAGTTTGGGAACCACTGATTTATGCAGTACAGTCTTTGTTAACATTATACCCCTCTCCCCCCCGCACCCCTCCCAACCACCTCCAGCCCCCCAGCCATACCCCACCCCTCCCAACCACCTCCAGCCCCCCAGCCCTACCCCACCCCTCCCAACCACCTCTAGCCACCCACCCACACAACAGAGGGGATTTCACCAGAGTGAAGGTTGGTTCGGATTTGTCCGTTTGTTTGGATAACTTACAGGAATGTAGCTAGCGTTGATGTAGTCAGAGCACAGATCATCATCCACATAGGACAGCTTCACACGGGTCGAGTCGTCTACACAACACAGGCCGTGCACAAAGACATTGAGTTGGCAATTTAGTTGTCATATTGACAAGAAAGAAATCTCTCAATCCCCTTGTCTTTTGTCTATGTATTCAAACCCATGGTGAAATCCCATGATGCATCTAACTCACAGGGAAGGATGTTGTTGTATCGGTTCTTCCCTCTGTTCTCTGGCAGTAGGGCTGTGTCCAGGGGCTGATTCCTTCCTACGTCTTTCAGGTCCTTACACAGGAAGTGACACGTTAGGGTTACCAAAGATACCCACTGCACATAAATACTGTATGCATTTCATAAAATGTCACAATCAATCTACCATTTAAAAAACGTTAAATGAAAGGAGAGGTATCAGAGCAGGAAAAAGAATCTATACGTCTATATTGTTTTCTTTATTAAAGTAAAGTAAATAGGAATATTCCGACTTTATGTAAATGTACTCGTGATCGAGATTGCCCAACGGACAGTGAATGTGATCCAGTCTTACCTCGTACTCCTCAGACAGTAGATAATTGGAGTCAGCCTGGAGTTTGGTGTAATGGGACTCAAAGTGCATGATCTTGATGGGGCTGCAACAGGATCAACATATAAAAAGGTTGGAGTAAAACAGAGAGGAGCGAAAGACAAACCAAAACGAACTTACAGTAACTAATAACAAAAGCATTTAAACATACCTTGAAATACGACGGTTACTGGAAAAAAGGGAGATACATGTATTATTGGCTAAAACTCATTAATGGTCATTTCTTTGTGAGTTTTTATCCTGCCAGGAAACACATTATATTTGATATATGTAACAGATAAGATCCATTAGAACTGATCGCAGACTGCTTCTCCTCTTACCCCCTGACGCCCATGTGCACTCCTGAGCTGGGCCTCTCTCTCCTCATACTCATTCGGACCACCCGCCGCTCCTGCACACTACTGTAATCACAAGTGTAGTATGTAGAATGTATGTAGAGTGTAAGATCAAGCTAGTATGCAGTGTATAGGTAGGTCAAAGTGTGTGGGTAGGTTATGTGAAGCAGGGAGGGCCAGGAACTCACACTTTGCGAGCCTTCTGTCTGCAGATGAGTAGTGCAGTGACTCCCACCACCATGGCAATGAGGAACATGCCGGCACTGATGCCCTCGATCACACCGCTCAGGGGCTCTATAAGAGGAATAAACAACCAATCAACAGTGTTTCTCATAGAGGACCAATCACTCATCAGCATTTCTCACTAACTACCAATCACACATCAGCATCATACACCATAAACCAATCAAGTATCCCACCTGCTTCTGTGACCAGGGGAAGGGACAGGTAAGTGTCTGTGTAGAGGGGCGGGGTGTATCTGCTCTGCTCCTGGTCAAAGAGCTGGGTGAACGCACGCACACTGAGCCTAGAGAGAAGAGACAGACCACCATGACATCTCACCCAATATGTTCCCACTGTATGACACAAAGCTGACATTTTGTTGAGTTATTGAACATCTACTGAACATCTACAAACCATCTACTTCGGACTATCGAAATAAAGTCTTAACGAATTACATTCTAAGGCCCCAATTTGATCAACTACAGATAAAGGAAAACAAACTGTGGGCAATATGACATCATCATACACAGCGGGGCAAATTCCTGCTTGCAGAAATCAGCAACAATGAAACGACAGATCTGCCAAGACTGCGGGCGGAACCCTGTACTCTACCTGTATGAAGTTTTGGGTTTGAGTGGGCCATCACAGAAAGGGTTGTGGTCTCTGTGTGTGTCTGGGTCCTGCTCCCTGTTCTGGGCCTGTAGGTGGTCACAGGCCCCCCCGAGGGTGTCCATGCCCGTCCCCAGGCTGATCTCAAAGCTCTGGGTCCCGCTGTCTGGTCCCTCTG